>NC_133548.1:3959393-4262424 GCF_048773025.1 Camelus bactrianus
AAGCACGCTGCTGTCTTGCTCCCGTGTACTGTGGGAGATGCGAGGCTGAAGGGGCCCAATGAGACCACTCTTTCCAGCCACCCCCAGACTCAGCAGGGGCAGGGCCTGTTGCCCACTGAAGAGAGACCCCGGGGGCCCAGGGCTGTGGGACAGTTCAGAGGGGAAGCGTGTCCCCTGCGTGTTCCCAGTTTCTCGTGGGAGCAGCCGGCACTGCCGTGACTCTGGGCACAGCCTCCTCTTAGGAAAGTGAGTGGCCACATCTACTGCCCCCTTCCCCAGCCCACTAGCGGGAGGTGGAGCGGGCACAGCACCCCCCATTCTCTGCCTCAGCGCATTGGCTTGAGGAGATGGAATGGGATTGAAAGATTGCATTAAACGGAATTAACGCAGACCTGGAGGGCAGCCGGGCGGGAAGAGGAGAGGATTAGTCCACCTTCACACTAGCTCCCAAGAGCTGAGTACTAAGGTTTCAGAAATCTGGGGAGTTGGCTGCCCAACCACGGCCATTATGGAAAATTAAATTATACAAACTTACAATTGCATAAATTAGATTAAAAAGTAACCTTCGTAGGTACACAAAACTCATCGCTTCCTAATGATTCTACTATTACCCACGCTCTGAGCTTATATGGTCTTCCCGTCCATCAGGTGGAGATACCACGTAATGACACTGCTGCATGTCCCTTCCCAACTCTGCTCAGCGACCTGACTTTGGTAGCTCGCAACTGGCCATCCTGGGAGTGTTTACAACTTGGAAATCGGCAAACATTGACTGGTGGCTCTGTTGCCTGTCTGCACTTACGGATGAGGGGGAGAAGATGCCAGTGCAGATTAAATTTAAGAGTGTCTCATTCTGTAGCTGTTCCACGGTGACTGGCATAAGAAACTGGGGACATATGCTTCCAGGATTCAAAACTTCTTACCCCATTCAGCAGAGAAGTAGCCTCCATTCTTGACAAATGAATACAGTTCCACTATTACGTCTTTGTTGCTTTACTTAGGGGTCACCCTGCAAGGTAAACAAAGACATCACCAGTGGAACTCCACTCGTTCATAAGGTGCAGCCTTAAGCAGGCCGTGGGCGCAGAGCTCAGCACAGTCAGTGCTCGGTGAGTGCGGACTGGCCGTGCCGAATTTACAATAGAGAGTAGCATACTTTTTTTCTTGTCAAATTATTTGTAGATTAAAAAAAAATTATTTGTAGATTGGGTCTTGATTTTTGGGAGGTTCTGGGTGGAACTGGGTGTGAACTGAAACGAATAGCCTCAGATTTCTAGCCCCAGATTTCTAGCCCCAGAGGACTTTGTTTTTATTATGGAAGGAACTCCTACATACAGTGAAGTGCCTGTCCTGTGCCCACGGCTCACTGAATTTTCACCAGCTAATCACATGCACCAGCTAGTCCCCAGAAGAAATGAAACATTTTGAGAAGCTCTGCCCCCTGCCTTGACCCTGCTAGTCGCCACCTGCCCTGACCCTGCTAGTCGCCACCTGCCCCAGTGGTAACTGCCCTCTTGGCTTAACCCCCTGCACACGTCTGACCTGCTTGGGGCATACAGGTCTTTGTCTGGCGTCTTTCGCTCAATGTCGCGTAGGTGAGACTTGTCCGTGTTGCAGTGTCTACATGTCTGTTATCCATCCTCGTCACTGCGTAGTATTCGATCGTGCCAATATGCCACAATTTATTTATTCATTTGGGTTGATTCCAGGCAGGGTTACTATGAATAGTGCTGCTCCAGATAATTGCAGATGTGTCTTTTTATGAATGGAGGTAAGAGTTTCTGTAGGCTACACGCGTAGGAGTGGAATTGCTGGATCATAGGTCATCACGCGCTCTGCCAAGCGGCGCTCCAAAGCGACTGCACCAGTTCACAGCCCCGGCCACGCTGCTTGCGTCTTCTAATGCGCTGCCCCATCCCCGCACGCCGTATCATCTGTCTTTAAACTTTTTTTTTTTTATTTTGGCCATTCTGGTGAGTGTACACTGTGTCTCATTGTGGTTTTAGTCTAACTTTCCCTGACTAATGTAGGTGAACTCTTTCTCATCTGTGTATTGGCAGTTTGTATAGAAAGTACCTAGTCAAGCGCACTGCCCGTTCTTCTACCTTTTTTTCTTATTACTGATTTGGAGGCGTCCTTTATTTACGCTACATGTGAGTTCCTGTGGGACACGCTGACGGCCAGTAACTCCTCCCACCCCCAGGGTCCTATTTTCACTTTCCTACTGGTGTCATCTGATGAACAGGATTTCTTAGTAATCCTCCTGTAATTTAATTTATAAACATTTCCTTTTATGGTTGGCCCTTTGTAGCCTGCTTAGGAAGTCATTGCCTGCTCCAGCATCACGAAGACGCTTTCTGATGTTTCTTCTAAAATCTTCACATTCAGACCTGAGACCCATCAGGAACTGATTTGTGGGCTGTGGGGTGAAGGTCAAGATATATTTTTCCTTAGGAGGATCCAGTTGACCCAAACCCACTTAGGGAGAAGACCCGCAGTGGCGCCTTTGGCCTGACACGTGAGCTTCGGGCTGGGGGGGGCTCTGATCCCTGGGTGGGTGGGGCTGCCCGGGTCAGTGCCGTGATGTCTGGCACACCATTGCCCTGTTACTGCCCCTGAAACTTGCCATCAACCCTCTGCTTGTGTTCTTCCAGACAGCTTGACTCTTCTTGGCCCTTTGCAATTTCCCATGAATTTTGGAATCTTCTTGTCAATGTCCAGCAAGAGAGACTTTGCCAGGAAAATGTGGAGTGAATCAAAGCGTGCTCCCGGAAGAGGAAATCACTCCATGCAGTCGTTTTTCCACGCACGTAGCACCTCCTTTGTTCCAGTTGCTGGGAATCGGAGCTGAGCACGCCGGTGTCACGCGGGAGCCCTGGGAGGGAGGGCCTGTGTCCATCTCTGTCTCACCGATGGGGACCTGGAGGCCTGGAGGGGAAAACTCACTTACCCCAGATCACACAGTGAGTGCGAGCAAACGCAGAGCTAGGCGTGTCTGGGGCCCCTTCACTCATTCATTCACTCATTCATTTTTCATTCATTCCACAAATGACAACCAAGCACCTCCTGTATGCCAGGCACTGCTAAGTGCTGGGGTCCTTGTCCCTGACCCTCTACATCTGCCCAGTCTCTGGAACCAGAGGGACCACGGGAAAGGGAAGAGGCAGAGCCAGAGGGCAGAGATGGGAGGGAAGGCTGCGGCCACTGGCCAGGTCACCCACAGGATAGATAGACATTTACAAGATGGAGAAAGGGAGGACTTTCCAGATGAAGGAACAGCAGGTGCAAAGGCCTGGGGCATGAGAGTGCCTGGTGCACTCCGGGACCCCAAGTGAGTCCTTATGACAGAGCAGAAGAAGGAAGGGACAGTGGATGGAGGAAGGTTCGATCCAGGGTGAGAAGCGGGGCTCTGTCCTGGAGAGGCAGGAACTGGTGGAGACCCCCCCAGAGGGACATGATGTTGCAACAGAGCAGGAGAGGCAAGAGTCCCCAGAAGGGCCAGTCCTGTCCCGTCTCAGGGGACAGTGGCCTGTATCAGACCAAAGGCGAGGGGTGTGGGAGGAAGACCACAGAGGCAGTCAGCAGGACTTGAAGAATGGGGACAGAGGGCAGAGACGAGGGCAGGGGGTGGGGGCACTTGGAGGAGGAGGGGGGACAAAGAGGCAGACAGGCAGCCCAGATGCCAAAGGGCCAAGCTTAGAGGATGTGCCTGCAGCTGGGTCAGACCCCTGGGCAGGGAAGCTGGGTCAGCATGGAGGGGGGTGTGGGCGGGGCTTGAGGTCAGGGATCCCCCAGGCACCTCTGCCTGAGGTTCTGACCTCAGCCCAGGCCTTGGCACATGTGCTCCACGAGCCTTTGATGTGTGAACGAATGAATGAATGAATAAATAAGCAAGATTCCCCATTCACAAGCGTGGAGCCATATTTGCTTCCAAACCCCTTTCTGTTCTTTCATTTGTGCCCCTCCATAGCCTGGGAGACAGATGGGGTGGTCCTTGGCCACGTGCCCAGGCCCCCAGTGTGGCCTCCGCATTCCTGAGATCAGCCGGGTGCCCCGTCACACCTGCCCCCAGTCCCACGTGGCTGCCGCAAGCTGACCACTTTCTTAGTGGGTGACCCCACAGGTGCGGGTGGCCAGCCGGCACACGGGCATCTCCGCCGCCATCCCGGACAAGACTGCACAGGGGCTGACTCTGGGGCCAGGAACACCGTGGGCAGCGCTGCCGTCTCTCTGCCCGCCACACCCCTGTTTACAGCCGTGGGAACGGAGGCCCAGGGAGGCGAAGGGCCAGCCCGCGGTCCCAGCTGCACCCCCACCGCTCCGAGTCCCCGCTGGGCAGGGCCGGCTTCCAGGGCTGCGACACGGAGGGTCCGTGCGGGGCTCTGCTGTCGCAGCCCTGAAATTCCTGATAGTTTTAGGGACACTGAGCCCTGCACATCTTCACCCCGCCGGCCCTGAGCCTGGGCACCTCCTCCGGGGGCAGCTGGCCTTTCCTTTCGCTGGAAGGCAGTTGTCCCTTCCAGAGCAGAGTCCCCTCTGAGTGCGTGCCAGGAAGTGCATGAATCAAGGGCAGGGAAAAAGGAAGCACTCCAATCTTTCCTGGTGAAAACGGAGCCGGTTTTAGCAACGACGTCAGGGTGATCCCGTGTCTGTGCCAAGACTGGGGAGGAATGAAGCCCCATGGGTCAGGGGAGGGGTCCCGAAAGGGTCCTCAGAACCCGGTGCCTAGGAGTTTGCTTGGGGACCACTTGGAACAGAGCAGAGGGCCAGGCAGCTGCCCTGAGGCCCCAAGGTGGGAGGAGGGCCAAGCCACAGACCTGGAGCTCTGACAACCCTGCTCCCTCCGGGGGCCTTGGGACAATCACTGGGCTGTCCTGAGCCTCAGTTTCCCATCTGCAAGCTGGGATCCCCAGAGCACCCACCTCTCTGGGGGGCGGTGTTTCCAGGGGTGCTTGGAGCGCCGTGGGAAGCCCCCCAGGTGCCCGGCCTGCATAGGTGCTCAGGGAGTGACGGCTTGTTACGTGGGTACTGACACCCGAGATCTCCACGCGGTCCCTCCCGCCCAGCAGGGACCTCTCTGGAGAGGCGAGTCTTGCTCCCTGTTGGGCATTTCCAAGACAAGCCACCTCGCCCAGCCCCAAAGGGGCCACCACCCAGTGGTCTCACCACTCTAACGTCTGTCCCCTGGCTTTGCACATCCACTCTCTCCCCTCAGCCTGGGTGCAACCTCAGGTAGGCTGTGGGAGGGGCCCTGGGCATGAGACCAGGGCTTCTGGTGTCACTCTGCAGTCCCCAGTGTGTTTTGCCAATGGAGCTCTTTCCAAACTGGAAACCACAGACCTCCAGTCACTCAGACCTGCCAGAGAGCAGATCACCTAGGTGGGGGCGGGGTTCACTTTTCCCCCAAGTGTTGGGGGTGGGGTGTTGGAGAGTTGGGGGCACAATGTTGGACTCCTTCCCCTGAGCAGCACCCACAGTCTTCCTCACGGGGGCTGCTGCAGGGTGGGGGTTGCCGACAGCATCCCTTCCCATGGGGCCCAGTCCCGCACTGCCTCACTGTTCAGCGGGGCCCTCGGTCTGACCCCATGGGATGTGGGGCTGATGAGGCCTGGGAGCAGGAAAGGCAGACACCTGAAATCCATGTCAGGGACAGTGAGGGCGGGTGTCTGGCTTTTCTTTGCAATTTAGAGAGCGTGGCTGTCCAGTCAGTAGAGTTCTTTGCAGGTCTGTGATGGACATGCCGTGAGAGCCAGAAATCAGCCTTTGCCTTTTTGAGCTGCTAAGATTTGGTGTCATTTGTTACTGCAGCATAACCTGCCTTTTCCTGACTGCTACACACCCAACTCAGCTCTGCTGTATGAGGGGTCCAGGACAGCTTAAGGCCTGAGGCTGAGTCTGCTTGCTGGACACAGAGCCTGTGGGCTTTGAGGTGGACCATGTACGCCTGTGCTGGTGGCCTTCACTCCTCTCAGGATTTGATGACAGACAGTTCTGCAATTTCCTTATCATTTACCAGCTCGGTCTATTCCAGAGGGACCCTCTCAGGAGCACTCCATGCCTGGATCTCCCCTCAGCTATCTGAGACCACCCACCCACGGGGGTCTGCGGGAACTGGCATCCACGTCTTGGTGCTAGGGAGTCTGGTTGTGGGTTTGGATGGGGACAATTTAAAGCAGTCCTGAGCCAGGAGTCCAAAGCTCCGCTCTGCTCCTGGAGGGCAATGGGCTTGTGATTGTGGTGGGGAGGGTGTAGCTCAGTGGCAGAGCGCATGCTTAGCATGCGCTAGGTCCAGGGTTCAATCCCCAGCACCTCCATTAAAAAAAACAACCTAATTAGCCCCCATTAAAAAAAACGGCCTTGCATCTGTGACCACTGGCCCCCCAGTCTGTGACTGTTTACAGGCCCCAGATCCCCAGACGGCAGCCCAGTGTCTGCAGCCCTGGCGTCAGTCACCCCTCACTGGGTGGCTCTCCTCGGTGTCTGAAGCTTGATGCCCTCAGGCCAGGGTACAACCAGTGGCCAGAGCCTCTGGGTTGGCCTGACCAGCTGCTGGGGTAAGCTGAACATTGAGAGGTCTCCTTGGTCCTCCTGAGGGGCCCCAGTTCCCACCAGAGGCAGTGCTCCAGTCCCCTGGCTCTGAGAAGGATGCTTCAAAAGTCAACGAGGTCGTGAGGCTGAGAAGGTGCCCGGGAATGTGTCCCCCTGGCTGTCCAACCTGACCTCACTCCTAGTCACCTCTGGGCCGGCCTGTCCATGACCTTGTCTGCTGGCCTGAGTGTGGTCCAGCTCCCCGTCTGACCGAGGTCAGTCCTCACACAGCCCCAGGCTCCAGGCAGAGCCACCCAGGGCCCCTTTGTGGGCTCTGGGTAGATCAACAAACAGCCCTGAGTGGTGGAAACCTCTCTGGCTCTCCAAGTGCAGACAAACAGGGCTGGGACAGAGGGACTCCAGACGGGGCCGCCTCGGCGAACAAGCCGCAGCCTGTGTGCAGGGAGCTGCCTAGACGCCTGAGCCACCGGGAAGCTGGGAGAGACAGATGGTGTCTGTGCTTAATGGGGCAGAGCAGGGAGCAGAAGCCTCCCCGAGCCTGTCGGCCGCCCACCCAGCTGAAGCTTCTAGACCTGCAGAGAGAGGGGAGCCAGGAGGTGGCGCCTTGCAGGGTGACTCTGCTCCACCCAGTTACCCCAGCAGGTCCCTGCCCTGCCTGGGTCCTCGCAGAGAGGGCAGCGGGGCCTGGCCGGCTCCAGGTGGTCGGGGCAGGAGGTGGGTGACCAGGCACAGCAGAGGTGAAGTGGGCTGGCTCTGAGTTAGAACTGGTCCTTCAGTCTGGATCCTGGGAGAAGAGTAACAGCAAATGTGTGTCAGTGCTCGTGCGCCAGACACACTGCTCGAGGCCTTTCCTGCTCTGTCATCTGACTGACTGCTCAACAAATGATGAGTTAGGTTTGATTATTATTCCCATTCTAGGGATGGGGAAACTGAGACCCAGAGAGGCTCTGTGGCTGTGGCAGCGGCAGAGACAAACCAGGTCTCTGGCCCAGCTCTCCACGCTGCAGTGCTCTCGCTGAGTCCTGGGAAGCCCCTCTGGGGATGCCTTTATTGGGAGTTCGATTATTTCTGAGTACTGTGTTTAAGAGGAAAGAAAGAGAACTTTATATAAAGCTAGAAGCCCACCCACTCTGGGCCAGTCCCAGATTTCCATTCTCCTTCTCCTCCTTCACCACCTCCTGCATTACCTACAGCATTACCTCCAGCATCACCTCCAGCATCAGCCCCAGTGTCACCAGCATCTCCTCCAGCATCTCCTCCAGCATCACCTCCAGCATCTCCTCCAGCATCACCCTTCTCACATTTCCTCAAATTTCCTGGGGACCCACCATATGCAGGAAGAGTGGAGCACATGCTTCTGAGCAGGGTTCTACTCATCTTCCCAGCACTGCTGTTGTGGGGGAGTTTTATTCAGTTTTTACAGATGAGGAAAAGGAGTCTGGCAGCCTTTCACCATGTCTATCTGATCTTAAAGTGATGAGGGGGAAGGAAAGGAAGGGAAAGCTGGGAAGAGGACAGTGATGATTAAGGTTATAGATGTCACCTTGCTTATACCCCCCACTGGGAAGGGGTCACTCTGCCGGGTCCCTGACTCACACTGACCAGTCTCGGCAGGTGTGCTGAATCTGGAGCTTTGAAATGGGCGAGTGGTGAACCCTGAACCCCAGGGAATTTACATCCCAGGGTCACCTGGTGTCTGCTCCTAACCAAGCTGCATGCTCCTCGGGGGAGGGTGGGTGTGTCATCCTCACCCCCGTGTGAACACAGTGCCTGTGCATGGCGGCTGTGGGCTCTGCTGGATGGAAGGATGGAGACACTCCGTGCTACCCAGCGTTGCCATGAGAGCATGTCAGGGACTGGGTCCTGAGTGGGCACTGCCTCCCTGTCTGGTCCAGGCTGTGCCAAGGCTGTCCAGGGCTGCGGCTTGGGGCTTGATGCTGTGTGAGGACAGGGAGAGGAGGGACTGGAGAGGCAGCAGAGGTGGGTGCAGGACCCTGCCCCGGAGCTCCTGCACAGCACCTCAGACTCTAAATAGAGTTCATGGGGACCCCCTCAAGGAGCAGGCAGGCAGGGGTCCCTGCCTCATCCCTCAGGTGCAGCCCCTCAAGCCCAGACAGGGGGCAGCCCGAGCTCACCCAGCAGAGCAGGTCTAAAACTCAGGGCTCCCCAGGGCCGGCTGAGGGCCCTTCCCACCCAGCTTGACCTGTCAAGAGAAGGTCTTGGTCCTGGGATGGGCTGTGGGTCCCAGCCCTCGGCCCTGCGCCCCTCCACCGTGCCTGGGTTCCTGCGCTGAATCTCCAGGAGCCTGGCGGCAGCAAGGAAGCACCCACCAGGGCTGTAGCCTTGTGTCTGATGGAAACGGCTGTGTGTTTCCTTCAGGTGTGCCTCTCTCCGCGCCCACCCTTGTGACACCCGGCTGGCCGCGTGGGTGGTGGGAGGAGGCATCCATCTCTGAACAGCCCTCATGCCTGGAACTCCACCTGCTGTCACTGTCTAGACATCCCCTAGGCATGGTCCTCCCCCAAGGAGCATAGAGAAGGAAGCAGGTGCCCGCACGTTGTGTGAGAGCAAAGCTCCTAGAGTCTCCAAGGACAGCCTCACTAGGAGGGTTCAGAAAGGAGGGTGCAGCCGTGACACAGGACAGCAGGCCGCCCAAGTCAGGTGTCCGTGGGCAGGGCCCCAGCCCACCACGGATAAGCACGTGATGCCCCCTCTCTGGGGCTCCTCTTCTTCTCTGAAAAGAAGTCGCGGTTCACAGTGGCCCCCTGCTATTGCTGGCGTGAGGATTTGGAGGGGGGGCGATTGTGCCTGCTGAGGATGGACAAATGTCAGTTATTATCCTGGAAACAGAGCCCCTGATCCCCCCTCCCCACCCTGCTTAGTCTCCTGGGGCTCTCATCACCTGGAAGATCCCCATCATTGCCCTGGCACTCAAAGGCCACCCGGGCTGGTCCCAGCCTGTCCCTCTGCTGTTCTCCCTACTGTTCCTAGCGGGGTCACCGACTGGTCCTGGTTTGCTCTGGAGTTTGCCAGGTTGAGCTCTGAGAGGCTCCCATCCAGGAGCCACCTCGGCCCCCACACACCGGGCTGCCTTGAGACCCTAATCCTGTGGTCGGCGTGTAGCTGTCCTCACATCCTGCCCCAGCACTGTGCTCCCCGCTTTGCTGTTTGAGTTCTGTGGTTAATGCACCCCCACCTGCCTACTTTCCGTCGCTTTTCACCACGCCCCCTTTCACAGCAGAGGAACTGTTGTTGACCAGGTCACCAGGACCCAGGGAACAGAAGAGCAAGGGGCTCTGAGCTAGGGTCTGGGGTCCTGTCCTCTCAGCCAAGCATGGGGTAAGTTGGGTCCCACGGACTCAACTGCAGCCGAGCCTCCAAATGGGAATTTGTACATGATCTCAGGCGGAACTGCACGTGGTGCCCTCCATGGACAGGGGGCAGGTGCAGGCACGTGCAGGGCACTCCCGCCACAAGAAAGCCAGGATTCCAACCATCCCCAGTTGTCCCCAAAGTCGACGTTGTCTCCAAGACCCTCCTCCCGCCTCGTCCTTCCAGCCCAGCCCTGCCCTGCCCACTGAGACCTGCCCTCTCTCCTCTGACCATCAGCCCCCAGCAGTGGGTCAGGTGCGGCCAACCCCTCACAGACGGTGGAAGGCAGGAACCCTCTGGAGGTACCACGTCCCCAGGCAGACTAGGTCCCACTAGCAGGGGACATTTTGGGGGCAGAGCCAAGAAGACAGTGACGATGAGACAGCAGCTCAAGTGCATTCGCATCTTGGAGTTTCTGGTCCCATCAGACCTCACAGCAGGTGACGGGCACAGGTGACAGGCAGGGCGGGGGGGGGGCCCAAGGGGTGACGTGGGCCACCCGATGTCACACAGCTGGGAGCACTGCCACTGGGGCCCCGGCCAGTTTTCCTCTTTTTGCGACTTTCAGTTTTGATATCATTTCACATTGGCCAAGGATGGCTCAAGGAACTGCCGGACCCCTGCCCTGAAGCCCTGATCCCCCGAACCCCTAATTTGCCAGGGGTGTCCGTTGGCCCCTTCACACGTCCACTTCTGGACACAGGCCCGTGTGTACACGTGTTTCTGTCTCTCGCTTGTATCACGCCCACGGGCACACACACTTTCCTCCTGACTCATTTGATAGCAGGCTGAGGACATAATGCCCCTCGGCCCCTAGACACACGCCTGTGCATTTCTAAGAACAAGGACATCCTCTCACACAGCACAGGACAAGTGTGGCCATCAGGGCAGTGGTGCGGTGCAGCGGTCCTGTCACCTGCCGCCGCATTCGGGGTCTGCACTGGTCCCCCTCTTCTCTGGCTGTGTTTCCGCCAGTGCAGCCGCCCGGCCAGGACCCAGCTGCACTCAGCTCTCTAGTCTCCCTGGGTCTGCACCGGTCCTTAGCCCTATGCGGTCTTCGCACAACGCGGCACTTCTGAAGAGGACAGGCGGTCTGCTTTGCAGCCTGCCCTGCGCGGGGGCAGCCCCGGCTCGTCCGTGCACATCCAGACCGCCCACGGCCCGGGGTGCCCGCCTCACCGCCACGTGCCGCAGCCGCTGTGCACCAGCCGGCCTGGGTGGGAAGGGGGCCTCCTAACCTCCCAGGCCTGTGGGGCCATTGATGACCACCCCGAGACACGTGCGTGCTGTGTGTGCAGGGTCCACTGGCCTGGGACTCCAGGAGATGGGGTAACTCTCCTCAGATCCAAGAACCTTCAAAGACCTTCCTCTGGTGCCGTCCGAGCAGAGCCTTGATGGGACCCTCAGGGCCCTCGCACCCCCGTCCCCACACCCTCCCAGGAAGGGATGCTCACGTGCCACCCCGGCCCTGCAAGCATCGTCCTGGGGCCCTTGTGAGACCACCCCCTGCAAGATCCTCAAGGTGACTGCAGGTGGGGCCAGCAGAGGCATCAGGCTCCGGGCTGCTCCGGGAGGGGCGGGCTCAGCACGGAGCCCAGTGTCCCGGGAGGAAGGGCGGGGGTTCTCACCGAGGGTCACGGCAGCCCCGGGGGAGACCCAGGGCGAGACCCAGGGCCCCTCGGACGGACTCCCGCTCCACGGCTGTGGCCTTTGGCTGAGCCACCCGCTCACTCGCGCAGTGCAGAGAAGACAGCACCTTCCTCGTGGCTCATTCTTGGGGTCGTTCATTCATTCATTCATTCATTTGTACTTTCCTCGGTCAGCAGGTTACTGTGGAGACACACCCCCGTGAGGCAGCGCCAGGCGGTGAGGGTCCTGAGCCGAAAGGACCAGGCCCTCTGAGCTTACACTCAACTGGGGCTGTCGGGTGGGCAGGAGGGGTCCCCTGCAGGCTGGGCCACCTCGAGGGAACCCACAGCCCCCGCTCCTGTCTTTGCCCTCCAGCGCTTCCTCGTCCCTTTCCTGGGGGTCTCCCTGGGCCAGGCGTCCGTGCTGGCTCCACCCCAGGGTGGTCAGGCCGCCTCTGAACATCCACCATCCTGCTTCTGTGCAGCTGTGTCCACAGGGCCCCCTCGAGGCTCTGGAGCTGCTCAAAGAATGAGTGAGGGAGGGAGCGAGTGATTAAACACAGGCAGGTCGGACAACCTGGCTCCGTCTTGCTCCTTATGTTGCCTCTGCGTCCTGGGCCCCTCGGCCCCTCTTTAGGGCCTGTTTCCCGCTCATGGGCGCACCCACAAGGTTTAAGGTGGGACAACCAGCCCCTTACTCTCTGGTGGGCCCAGGTCCTTCCGGCTGAACTTCGGACGTGAGCTTTGGCAGCGGCGGGGTGGGAGGAAGGGGCGGCTGTGGCCGGGGGGGGGCCGGGGGGGGGTGTGGGCCGGGACTAAGGGCTTGGTTGGGGCAAATCACAAAGGCCCAGGAATGTGGGTTTGAGGATTTCAAACAAAAGCTCATTTCCCATTTTGGTTTTGAAACAGGGTGGAGATTTGGTGCCATTCCTCACCCAGGGGCCCTCCCACCAACTCTCACACCCCCTTCTCTGTTGAAAGATGGGGTCAGTCCCGGGGTCAGAGGCCCAGGGCCCTGGAAGCATCCCCTCCGCCCACCGGCGGCCTGGCCCGGGGAACCGCGGTGCTCCTCACTGCTGCTCCTGCACCTGCTGAGCTGCAGGATCCACACCTCCGCTGGTGCCATCCCCACCCGGCCAGTCCCTGGGTGGGGACCCCTCCCCAACTTTCTGGAACACAGGTCTGCAGATGGACCTCTGCCAGCACAGACAGCATGAATGGTGGTCCCCCAAGGATCCCCCGAGATACTGGCCCATTCTCAGTGGGAGGGAGGGACCTGAGGCCCCAGGTCACACTGTGCATCCTGTCAGTGGCAGGATGGGCACCAGGTCACTCGCTCCCCCAACCCAGAGGTGACCCCCAGCCATCCCTCTCCCAGGGGTCTCTGGGAAAAGGCCCGGGCCGCAGGAGTCCCAGAGGGCCAGGAGAGCCCCGCCCTTTCTGTGTGGCCTCTGCAGGACATGACCTCATCCCTCATGGGGCAGCTCGGCCGCAGGCCAGCAGATTGTGCTGGGAACACACTTCCTGCTCCTCAGATCCATCGGGGAACGCAGAGCGGGCGGAGAGGAGCGGGCCCCACAGCCTCTGCCCCTGCCAGCGCCGTCCTAGGTAGCCTTGGGGCTGAGCAGGCCTCTGGGAGCACGGTGCCCACCCACCTTGGCTCTGGGGCGCTGGCCCGAGCAGCAGCGGTGGCGGCAGAGCAGTGGGGAGCAGGGTGGGCCCCTGGCTGAGCTGCAGGAGATCTGCAGGAAACAGACGCACCCAGAGGAAGCCTGCGGCGGAGCACAGGCCCGGCCCCGCGGACGCCTCGCCGCCCACCCCCACCCACAGCGGGGAGCCCGCGGGGCGGGGCCGGGGAGGAGACTCACGGCCTGAGGCGCCCTTGCTGGGCACCAGGAGCCCCTGGGGAGGAGCCCACAGCGGGCCCGGTTGCCCTCATGTCATAAAGACGCTGAGACTATGTCACAGCCAGGCAAATGGGTGGCAGCCGGGGTTCCAGCCTTCCAGGGTCATTGTCCTGCCACCACCCCTGGAGGCCACATGCATGCTGTCCACTGCCCAGTCCCATGTCCCCAGGATGGGTGGGGTCTTGCTCCAGCTCAGCCACCAGCTCACCCCAGGTGCCCTGGCCGGGTGCTGGCCCTCAGCGGCTGCTTCCCCCCTGGGCCGAGGGCACGCCTTCTCCATGCCGTCCTGCGGCCCTCCCTGTGTGAGTGTGCTTAGACCACAGACATTCACCGTCCCCCGTCCTGGAGGCTGGAATCCGAGGCCCAGGCGTGGGCGGGGCCGGCTTCTCCGGGGGCCTCGCTCCTTGGCGTGGAGACGACAGCCTTCTCCCCGCGTCCTCATGTGGTCGTCCGTCTGCATGTGTCTGTGTCCTGATCTCCTCTTCTTACAAGGACACCAGGTCTACGGGATTAAGGGCCACCTGAGTGACCTCATTTTACCTTAACCACCTCTTTAAAGACTCTCTCATCAAGTACAGTCACATTCTAAGGTGCTACGTGGTCACTCGGCTCACATGCCCCTCTGTGGCCCAACCAGCCTTGGCCAGGGAGGAGGGTGGGTCACAGAACACTGAGGCGTCCCCAGCAGCTGACCACACATGGCTTGTTCCAAGACCCTGGGTGACTAGATGGCCTAGCACAGGCCTCGGGGTCAAGGGCTCAGTGACACCAGGTGCCTCCTGGAGGGGCACCAGGACCGTAGGAGCTGAGGCCCCAGCGATCTTCTGCTGACATGACAATGGCCAGGAACAGCTCCTTTCCTTACAAAGTAAGCGCTAGGTTAGTTTCCTGTGACTGCCGTGAACAACTTGGGTGGCTTAAGACAATGGAAACGTAGTCTCTCGTGGTTCTGGAGACCAGATGTCCCAATCAGTTATAGTCGGCTAAAATCAAGGTGTCACAGGGCCATACTCCCACTGGAGGCTCTAGGGGAGGCTCGTTCCTCCCCTCTCCCAGCTTCTGGGGGCCCCAGGTGTTCTCGGCTCATGGTGGCCTCACTTGGGTCCCTGCCTCCATCTTAATATGACCTCCTCTGTGTTGGGCTCCAAATTCCTCTGCGTCTCTTGTAAGGACTCCTGTCATTGAAATCAGAGCCCACCTGCAAAATCCAGGATGATCTCATCTCAAGCTCCTTAAATTTAAGCAAGGAGTCCTTCCCTCCAGGGAGATCTCAGAGTTGCATCCCCATGACGACCGACAAATTATTAGCATCCAGCGTAGGTGACACTTGACAGCCTGAAGAAGAGTTCCATTGACCAAACAGGAAACGCAGGGTAGAAGCTTGGACGTCGTCATCAGCCCAGTCTGGGGACTCCAGACTCAAACAAAGCGCTGCCATTCCCAGCTCCCACCCTTCCTCCCAGGTTTGCAGAAATCGAGGAGTCTGACGGCAGCAAGGGCCCCAGGGATGGAGTGACATGGGAGCGCATGCCCCCCGGAGGCAGTGGGCCGCAGCGCCGCGCCCAGCACTCCGGCCTTGTCTAGCGGAGCTGACTGTGTCGGCCCCCGGGGCCCCGCAACTCCGCTCATAAGCCCGCGCCCACCCTCACCGGGAGAGCCACGCAAGGAGGGCCACTTACCTGTGGAAACAGCCTGATGTCCATCCGCGGGAGAATCGCCCTGTTTCCACCCAATCACACCAGACGGAAAAGTGGAAATGAATGAATGGGAAGCACCGGTCCCGGTTCGGGTGCATCTCACTGATGTAAGCGGAGGGAGAATCTCTAAGGCAGCGTGGAGTCCTGGAGGCGGCCCTGGAACACAAAAGGGATGTTAGGAGCAAAGTGTAAAGTCCGATGGAAGCCTGAGATGCAGGCAATAGTGTTGTACCGACGTGAATTTCTTACTTCAGATGAGTGGACAGTGGGTGTGTAAGACGTTAACACTTGGGGAAGGCGGGTGTAGGGAATAGGGACACAGCCCTGCTCCCTTGCCCCTCCCCAGCCCTGAGCTGGCGTCTCCGGGCCCCCCTCTGGTCCCCTGTCCCTTCTGCCATCACTCAGGACCTTGCTTGTACCCAGCCCCACGTCCTCGCTCTCCTGGCCCCTGCCTGGACTTTTGCTGCTAAACCAGGTACAAGGGCACCCACATAGCGCATGGGGTGGGAGCGCCCCCTGAGGGCTGAGGGGTGGTCCATGGGTTGGGGGTGGCCCCCCGGGCATTGGTACCCACAGGAAATGCCTGCTCTGCCCAAGGATGGTGTGTGGGAGACGGTGCAGGAGCGGAGAGCTTGCAAACATGGCCTCTTTCCTCTTATTAAAGCGGTGCTTCTCATTAAAGAAAACCTGAGAAATGCAAAAAAGCAGAAAAATAAAAAAACAAATGAGGACAGTAACCGCAGGCTCCCTCCTACCCCCTTAACCACCAGTTACTTAGGCCCTGAGATTCCCTGCATTTCCTTGAAGGACAATTACTAGGGCAAAGTGGAGGGATAATTAAAGGCTGGGTGGCCAAGGCTTCGCCCAGCGCAGAGCGCCTGCCCTTCCCCGCCATGAGGGGAGGGGACCCTTTCCAGAGCTGAATTTAATTTTTTTGTAAAAATCCTATTGCACTAACATTCAGCAGCACTCGGCCCAGGTTGCTTTGCTGAGAAGCGCATTCTTTTTTTTTTTTTTTTTCCCTTTAAGTACAGTCAGTTACAGTGTGTCAGTTTCTGGTGTCCAGCACAATGTCCCAGTCATGCACATACATGCATATATTCTTTTTCATATTCTTTTTCATTAAAGGTTATTACAAGATACTGAATATAGTTTCCTGTGCTCTATAGAAGAAATCTGGTTTTTCTCTATTTTTTATATATAGCAGCTAACATTTGCAAATCTCAAACTCCCAAATATATCCCTTGATTCCAAGACCGGGTTCACTTCTTCTGCCTGCCAGTCCTCCCTGCAAGGGGGCAAGTTCCCAGCTCAGCAGGGACAGCAGGTAGACGCCCCTGGACATTCGGTTTCCCCTGGAGCTGATCTGCCACATGATGTGATCAACTGCCATCATCTCGGTGGTGACCAAACATTTCTAGGTGGAGGGACAGTGAGCTCAGGCTCATGTTGTCCCGAAGGGACTTGGGATCCCACAAGAGGAAGAAAAGCATCTGTGGGGGTCAAGGTCGGGGAGCGGGGACTCCCTACATCACAAGGGACACACGGCTTATGCTGCCCCGTTCCCAGGCCTGAGGTTACTCTCACAGCTGGTCCTGCAGGGACCATCACACTCGCAGTCTGTCGCATCTGTTGGATTGTTTCTACAGAGAAATTCCCAGCTCAGAGCCGCGTTTCCTGGCGCTGGATGGGGAACGGACAGCTGTTGGCCTGGCAAGGAGCTACGGTGGGAAGCAGGTGTCGGCTGGACGGGGAAAACGTCCAGCACCCCCTTACTAAGACTTGATCGCCCCATCTGCAAAAAGGGGCGGGTAATCCCAACCTCATAGAAGCACTTTGGGCAAATTTTAATAGAGGCCTTAAGGATTTTAATCCTGGAAGCACCACTCCCTTTGTTGCAGTCAGTGGGGAAAAAAATTGAGCCTGTATCGCCAATAAAATATATATTTCTTCGCTTAATGTGTCAACCATACCAATAAATGATAAGACATTAGAAAATACAAGAACATGAACATTTAAAAGAATGAGTTTGTTTTTTTCTTAAATCTACCAATTCAATTCCTTTAAAGGTTAAAAGAATTGTGAAGTTTTCTATTTCTTCTTGAGTTATTTTTGGATAAATTCTATTTTTTTAAAGGACTTGGCCATTTCATCTTCATTTTCAAATTCGTCAGGCGTACAGTTTTCCTTCAGCTGCACTAGCTTGTAAACATTTTCTCCTGTACCTGATTTGTTCCCTTTTTCAGTTTGGTCTTTTTTTAATTTTCGTCTTCTCTATCTCTTTCCCGCAGTCCATCTCACCAGGACCCTGTCCGTTCTCAAAAGGCATCGACTGGCTCTGTTGCCCCTATCGGTTGCTTCCTGTTTTCCTGTTTTATTAACAGTGTCTTCTCTGATGGTTGTTGTTCCCTTCTTTTCACTGGGTTTAGCCTTTTTTTCTGCCTTGCTGAGTTGGTCACTTAGTTTTGTAACAGTTCAGTCGGTTTTTTTCACATCGGTAAGCGTTCTCGACGTTCATGTTTTTGAACTATCACTTTCACTGCTTCCCACAAATGTTTTAGTGACAAATATTGTGCAATTTCCATAGTACTTTCTTCTTTTCCCTTTGACTTATTTAGCCATGTGCTCTAACATCTTCAAGTTGTGTAGTGGTTTTTGAATGATTGTTTTGTTACTGACTTCTAACTTAGCTTCATCATGCTCAGGGAACACGTTCTACGTTACGTCATTTATTAGAATTCGTTGAACTTGCTCTCTGGCCTAGCACGTTCCCAGTTTTCATCAATATCCCACATGTTCTTGGATACACAGAACGTGTATCTTTAATTGTTGGAGGCAGGTTTTGCTTATGTCTATGAGCTCACAGTAGTTTATTTTATTTTAATTTATTTAACAAACACTTGGCAAAGTGCTAACAATGAACCCAGAAATTGCCCTAAGTGGATTATAAATACTGAGTCATTTACTCCTCATAGCATCCCCCTGAGGACAATACAGTTGTTACACCATTTTAGAGGTAAGGACATTGAAGCACAGAGAGGTTAAGCAATTTTTCTGAGGTCAAACAGACAGCCAGTAAGTGATAGAAATGGGACTTAAATCAAGCCGCTTAGCCAAGGTTTATCCTTTTGAACTCTATTCTATGCTGTGATATTCTAAATTCCTATTTCCTCATTAATTTTTGCCTGCTTGGACTATCAAATATTGAAACTGGAACATGAAAATATCACTCTATAATCATGAATTTGTTCCTTTTGTAATTATTCCATTTCTGCTTTAGATATTTTTAAGACCATATTATGAAACACAGACAAGTTTTGAATTGTTCTCTCTCTCTGGTATATGTACCTGTCATTCAGCAGTATCTTTTACCTTAAAAGTCATTCAGTTTGACATTAATGTAGCTACATTAGTGTATCTTTTTGATTAGTTTTTGCTTGATACATTTTTTTCAGCCTTTTAATTTCAATATTTCTATATCCTTATGGCTGTGTTTTATAAACTTATAATAGCTAGATTTTTTTTGTTGCTAATCAGTTCTCACAGGCTCTGTTG
Organism: Camelus bactrianus; assembly: GCF_048773025.1. Taxonomy (NCBI): domain Eukaryota; kingdom Metazoa; phylum Chordata; class Mammalia; order Artiodactyla; family Camelidae; genus Camelus; species Camelus bactrianus. The sequence continues at coordinate 3,978,102 of NC_133548.1, forward strand.
TTTAACTTATGTTTTTGATTCATTTACATTTATTGTAGTTAATGGGATGGTAGAAATAATTTCTACCATTCTTATATTGGGCTTTCTATTTTTGGTGTATGTCCCGTGATTCATTTTCTTTTCTCTTTTTAAAGATTAATTAAATTTTCTTTATTCTTTTTTTACCCTACTTACTTGGAAGTTATACAATACATTTCTAATCTGTTGGTGGTTAACTTATAACTTTTAACATGCGTGTTTGACTTCAGTGTAAAGTTAAATATCTTCACTGATTGCTGAAGAATATAAGAACCTTAGAATGCTTAACTCATCATCTTCTCTTATTTTGTTATTTTATATTCCGTATTAATTCCATATCTTTCAAATTATGTATTTTATTATAATAGTGGTATTTTATACACCAATGCTTGTTTAGATTTACTTACATGCTCATCAAATTCTTTCCAATTTCTTCAGATTAGTGTTTCTTTCAGTGACAGTCTATAAGTGGTAAATTCTATTTTTTTCCAAACACATCTTCATTTCACCCTCACTATCTTAAATGATGGTGCCTCTGCTCCAAAAAAAGTCTCTTTTTGACCATTAATTCCACTCAGCCTCTCTAAGTGTTATTTCTATTGTCTTTAGCATCTCTTGCTACTGTCAGCTTAACTGGGCTCCTTGTATGTAATCTGCTTTATTTTTCTATCAAATTGTTCTAACGTCCAGAGGCCTTGGCCTCCTGAATCAAGATTTCTGCCTCCCTAACTTCACAAGACCACCTGCTTTCCTCCCACCCCTGCTCCTTCTGCCCTCCAGGCAGGAATCCAGGTGAGTGGAGTCCTCACTTTGTTTGTTTCCCTTCTTCTTGGCATCACAGTCCTGTGCTGCCTGGTGTCAATGTTGTAAAAACCATCATTTCATATATATATATATATTTTCCCATTTTCTGTTTGTTTGCAATATGTGAGTAAATCCAACCTCTTCTCAACATCATGACCAGAATAGAGAGATCCCAATCATTAAACTTCCATTTAATTTTTCATTTCTAGAAATTCTATTTGGTTCATTTTGAAATATGTCTGTTTTATGTTCATGGTGACTTGTTAATTTTTCACATTTTCAGTTCCTTCCTATAGCTCCTTGAACAGTGAAAACATATCATTTTATGGTCTCTACCTGAAACTATGGGTTCCTTTGGGGTTTTATACCTGTACATGCTGATTCCACTCTTGGCGGATGGGTTGCTGTGTTTGTAATTTTTGATTGTGAGCTTATCTTCAGTGGGACTGTATAGAAATCCCAAATGGCCTTGAAGTCTTTCTGGTGAGGATTTGGGTTTGATTCTTCTGGATACCCCAGGGGGTCCCTGGTTCAAGACCACTCTCTATGGTCATTCCTTGGCTTGGGGGTTTCCAGGCTACAATATAAGTGTATTAAAATCTGAATGCAATGTGAAGACAGATCAATGTTCATGAGTTCCCAGTGAGGATGTCCTTCCTTCCCTGTCAGGTCTCTTTTCATTCATCCCCTGGCAGATCCATCTCCTCTACCCTCTTACTGAGCAGGAAGCACTTTGGGAATCCCAGCTTCATGTGGGGTTCTCAGTGCCAACTCTCTGTCCCATGTGGGATGGGAGCCTCATCTCTGGTCCCTTCCAGAGTGTTAGAACCCAGGCCTCCGGGTCCCTGAGACCAGCCAACCCTCCCAGTTCTCTTGCACCATCACCTCACAAGCTCTCAGCCCTGGTTTCAGCTCTCTCCATTTCTGCACCCCCCTACGCCAGGGATTTTTCTTGCTTTCCTGTGCCCTCTGCTGTGGGATTAAAAGGATATTTGTTCTCATTCACAAACACTGAACGGTGCAAAGACGAGGGCTTAGTGCTAATCTATATTTTGTGTTGCTCAAAGCAGATGATTTTCATTCAATATTCACTATACTCTTATGCAGTTGGTACTATCATCACCCCATAGTTACATACCAGGAAACTGAGGAACAGAGAGGTTAGGTAACTCATCCCAAAGTCCACAGCTAGAAGAAGTAGAAGAAACCAGGATTTGAACCCAGCTATCTGGTGCCAGAGCCCAGGGTTTTCCACTGGGTTTACTGCTCCCAGGGGCCCAGAGTGCAGCCAGAGAGGGCTGCCAAATAAAATAAAGGATGCAGCTTGGTATATCCATGCCACCAACAGACAGAAAAAACAGGAAAAGACAAGGAAAGGACATCTTGTAGCTTCTGGGAATCTTCCTGAAATGGCAAGTGACATGCTCCTTCTTCAGTCCTTTGTCCCATACAGTATTTGGGACATACTAAAAATCACTTGCTATTTATCTGAAATTCAAATTCAACTGAATATCCTGTATTTTTTTAATTGAAGTATAGTCAGTGTACAATGCTGTGTTAATTTCTGGTGTACAGCATAGTGATTCAGCGATATATATATATGTGTATATATGTATATATATATTCCTTTTCATGTTCTTTTTCATTGTAGGCTATTGCAAGGTATTGGATGTAGTTCCCTGTGCTCTGCAGTAAGGCCTTGTTGTTTATCTATTTTGTACACAGTAGTGTGTGTCTGCAAATCCCGAGCTCCCAATTTATCCCCCGTCTCCCTTGTATTTTTATCCATTAAATCTGGCAACCTTGCTGCCAGCTGAGGTTGGGACTCTCGGGCTGACCCCAGATGGGCAGCTGCTCACTTCTGGGCCCCTTAAACTTCCAGCTCAGCCATGGTGGCTGAAGTCTGTCTACCCACCTGGTTAAGGGGTGAGACCTGGTCCCCACAGACTGCCCACCCTGCCCCTCACCCACGTGCCTCACCTGCACCCAAGCAGCCCAGGCTGACGGCTGTTGTCGGGGGAGGGCAGGAGCCCGCGATCGGCTTTATCCAAGCAGAGGCTTCTCCCAGGGGTCCCCTGGAGAATGGGAGGCACACTCCCCACTGTGTAGAAGGCAGGGGAGAGCTGTGGATTTGGAGTAGCTATGGGAACCAACCCCTGTAAGGAGAAGGAGCCAGGGTTGGGTAGGGGGTAGGGTGAGCCTCAATCCCAACTCAAACCCAATCACCCACGTACGGCCAAGGTCATGGTGATGGTGGGGGGTGGAATATAAACTGGGATGGCCCTTCTAAAGGACAGTTTCTCAATTCACATCCAATGTCAAGTGTATCGCCTTTGACTCAGCATTTCTACTTTTGGGAACCTATGCACAGAAATGTTCTGACCAGGTTCAGAGATGATTGGTTCAGGAATGCTCACCCCAGCATGGGTTACAATACTGGGAAAACGGCAACAGTCTAAGCGTCTCTCAGTCCTGGTGGAACCATCAAACGTCCACGTGATGCCATCTTTACAAATGATCTTGTGAATCTCTGTCTGTGAACATACTTCTGATCTGCTTTTGCGTGTGTGTGTGTGTGTGTGTGTGTGTGTGTGTGTGTGTGTGTGTGTATACTAACCCTGAGAGAGTATGAAGGAAGTGTGTTCACTGAGATGGCAAGCGTTGCATGGCAGGACTGCTGGCTGCTCCCAGTATCCATACTTACTTCTTCTTTGGTTATGGAACCCGTAATTTTGAGCTAAGCAGATGGCTCCCCTATAATAAAAGCCATAGATCCTAGATTCTCTTGCAGCTAAGTGTAGCCATGTTGCCAGTGGGAGATAAAGAAAGAAATAAAGAAATGACATGTTGCAGCTTCCAGAAATCTTCCTTAAAAGGTAAGTGGCATGCACCGTCTTTGTTCCTTCTTCCATCCTGCTGGCTGGAACATGGATGCAATGGCTGGAGCTCTGGCTGCCATGCTAGATCAAAAGGTAAGGCCACACTTCCAGAGTGATGGCTCAGGGAAGGGTAAGGGGTCTCAACCTCTGAAGGCTTTGGGGAGCAGGACCATCTTCCATCCATTTCTAGACTTATATGAAAAAGAAATCAATTTCTGTCTTGTTTATACCACTGCTATTTGGGAAGCTGTCTGTTACTCACAGCTGACCCTAACCCTGACTAATCCAGGTAGTTACTTTGGCTGATGAGATTTCTGGGGATTTAAACTTTATTTTTAAATTGTTTTTTGGTTCTTTTAAGTCTGTGCTTTGAACATTTGTATATCATTTATGTGATTTTAAAAAAAACTTAATTTTGACACAAATAAGAAAGCTGACACTTACACAGCATTTATGATGTGCCTAGCAGCACTCTGAAACATTTACATAAACTATCTTATTTAGCCCTTGCAACATCCCTATAGGGTGTGTCACCATCCCCTCACTTTACAGAAGGGGAAACTGAGGCATGGAGCCATTGTGTTGTCCGCAGTCACTCAGCTGGTCAGTGGGAGCAGGCAGGCTGCTGTCCCATGAACTCCGTGACCTTGACCACTACTCAGCCTGCCTCCTGGGGCCCTCCAGCCTCAGAAGGTACCCCACCTCCACTGCTACCTTCTCCTCTGCCATCATCTAAAGCTCATACCTGGAGCAGCGCTGGAGGGCACCTCCACCTGGGCTGCCTTTGCTGTCTGGCCGGGTTAAGGTGCGGGGCCCTGGGGTGCAGTGGTGAGAAAGAAGGCACAGGCCCTGCCCCCACCCCAGGCCAGTGGGGATGATGGACATGAAATAGACAGTCCTGGAAACCAGTGTGATGTCGCCACTCCTGTAGAAGAGGGGGCTGGGTTGGGGGGCAGGGGATCGGGGATCGGGGGGCAGGGGGTCAGGGGGTGGGAGGCGGGGGCGATCCTGGCCAGGGGTCTGTCCTGGGAAGTGACACGTGATCGGGGATCTGGGGCAAGAGCAGGAGTGAAGAGAGGGGGAGAAGAGATCTGCTAACCAGAGTGAGCCGTGTGTGCAAAGGGCCTGTGGCAAGAAGAACTCAAAGGCGCACCCACACATACCCGCTCATTAGATGCCCACCGCAGCCCTGCCTCCTTCAGCCTCCACCTGTAGACAGTCCTGTGTTCCTCCCTGAGGCTGGAGGTCACAGACCTGTCCACAGGCCTCTGGCCAGGGAGCCCCAAGCTGTGTCTAGTCCGGGGTCACCTGCAAAGAGGGAGGGGGACCTGGAAGAGCAGCCTCCCGTTGCCCTGCTTGCTGAGCCCTCCCACAGCCTCAGGGCCTTCCAGCTCGGGGCAGGGCCGCAGCCCTCCACAGTCCCACCTGGGCCCTAAATAGGCAGGCACAGCCCCGCTCAGAGAAAACCCGAGAAAAAAGCCTGAGGCTTCAGGATGAGAAGTCACCTCTGCTGCACGTGTGGCTGGTCACCTAGTTCCCTGGGGCCACGACTGCAGCTGCTCAGAGGGATAGCGACAGCCCCACCCTGCCTCCTCTCACTTTCTGCCTTGTTAAAATACACAGATACAGACACGTGGACACACACACAGACACACACACACACACATAGACATACACACACACAGCATCTGGCAGTGCCCGCTTGGCTGATGGTTGGCACGGAGCTACGGGCAGAGGGTCACTGGGTCTGAATCCCAGCTCTGCTCCCCTCCCGCTGTGTCCTTCCCAGCCAGGGTCCTCATCTGCTGCGTGGTCCCCTCACACCCCCACCTCCTGAGGTCCCCTGGGAAGGACACAAGATGACACAGGAGGAGTACTTGGAGCCGAGCCCCTGGGCCAGGGACAGCTCAGGAGGAGGTCACCATGGTTGTCACCCTGCCCTGTGACCCTGGCTTGGCCCCCATGGGGTCAATGCCCCTCCGAGGCTGCTGGAGGCCACGGTGCCTGGCTGCCCTAGACCATCTGAGGAAGCAGGCTGGGTGGTAGCCCTCCTCTGAGCTGGGCAATGGGGCTCCCCTCCCTCCTGGTTCCTGGTCCCTCTTGGGGCTGACCAAACTCAGAGAGGGGACCATGCGAGTCCGGCTCCCTGGTCACCTGCACCCTCCAGGCTGCAGGACCAGACCCTGCCGGAACTCCAGGGAAAGCCCGTTCTCACTAGCGTAGGAGGGAGGGGCTTCTGCCCGCAGGGACCCCCCACACCGGGCTTGGCCCGCTGAAGGTGAGAGAGCCAGCAGAAGCGGCTCCTGACCCTTCTCTGTCCCTACCTTGGCTACCGTGGGTGTGGCAAGGGCCCTGCCCCAAACCCTCTGCCCGATAGGGGTCCCAAACTCTGCCTTCAAAACCTCAGACTGAACCTGCTTTCGGGGACCTTGGGCATGACCTGAGGCCCCTCTGGGCCTGAGTGCCGCTAAGCCCATGGATTCCCATTTAAAATATCACATTCATCTCCCCCATCTTGCCCTGAATTCAACTCTGACATCCACGGCAGCAACCTCCTAATGGGGTCCATGCTGCCCAAACTTCCTGAAGCACTCATCCAACCCAGTCACCCTCCCTCTCCATCCTTCAATGGCTCCCTATTGCCCTCAGTCTAAATTCTGAGGCTGCTGCAGCCCCAGATGATTAGTGCAACCTTATCTGTCAGCTTTCCCTGAAACTCAGATGTCCACCAGCCCCCAAGGGAGGGGACAAGACTCAGTCTGTGCTCCCAGGAGCAGTTTCAAAAGAGTTTGTTTTCTTTCAAAACAGAATGTATCGAGCGTCCAGCCGACCAGTGGGTCTGAGGCCAGAGGAGAGGGAAGAGCCGTGACCACTGGGCATGCTGAGTCGACACTGGGGATGGGGGCAGTGCCCGCAGGAGCTTGGCGGGACCACGAGCAGGGGGCAGTGCTGAGCCTCCTGGCCAAGTCCACCCCCAGCTGAGGGCGGCAGAGGCCGAGGGCTCCCAGTGGGTTCTGTTCATCCTGGGGCCGTTGCAGTGGGAGCAGTGATGACTCAGCCTGTGCCTGGTCTGAACTCCACCCACCCAGGCTCTCCTGGACCAACCTCCTCACTCCAGCCCTCAACCCCCAGCATGGGGGGGGTCCTCAAGGCAGAGACAGCAGTGAGGTGGTTCCCATTTCCTGAGGGTCTGCAGTGTCCCAGGCGTCTTCTTTTCCAAGCAATCCCCGATACTATTACCCTCACTTTACAAATGAGGAAACAGTTTCCCAGTGCTTACTGGCTACATTCCTGTGGCCCAATATTTCTTTCTTTCCTCCATTTTCACTGCTGAGTAACAAATGCAGAGCTGAGCACGTGCCCTCCTGGCTAAACATTACATTTCCCAGACTCCCTTGCAACCAGCCATGGCTGTGGATAAGTTCCGACCAGTGCAACATGAAAAGGCATATCCTTCCTTCTCCCCTACCCCCATCTTGGGACCCAAGATGGAAGCAACTGGCTGAAGATGGCTGAGCAGAAATGTGGAGGAGCCCAGATAGCCCTGTGCTGCCTGTCTGCCCTTTTGTGTGTGTGTGAGAAATGAATTTCAAAAGTGAGCCACTGGATCTTCAGGTCTCTTTGTTACACAGCTGTGTACTGACTGATACAGTATCTCCTACAGCATCCAGCTCGGGGGTTCACACTTTTTATCACTACTCAGTTCACCTCTGTACGGCAGATGGAGCCTGAGATGTCTTCCCAGCAAGGTGAGCGGGCTACAGGCTCCATGCACTGTGATGTGGGCAGCTATGGTCAAGCCATACACAGCCTAGGACCTGGCCCTGGAAGGGGACACGCGTTGCCTGAGAGCCCAGAGCCTGGGCCTACTGGGGGGTGGGGGAGGTGTTGGGAGGCACAGAACGAGGAGAGACCAGCGCTGACTGAGTGCTGATGGGCTGGCACTTCTCGGTGCGGTCTGCCTCGTTTATTAATATTACTTATTCTCTTTTATTGATTCATTTCTTTATTTGCCTCCAAAGGACAGGACACTGGGCTGGACACTTTCCACACTGTCCAGGCTCCATTATCTGTAATAGCTTTATTGAGGCATAATTCACACACCCTACAATTTATGCATTTGAAAGTGTGCAATTCAGTGGGGTTTTTTTTTTTTAGCACATTTAGAGTTGTGCACCTGCCATCATCATCAACGTTAGAGCACTTTCATGTCCCCTGAAGAAACTTCACCCCCCTTGCCGCCACCTCCCAAATCCCCTCCCCCAACCCCCCCCCCGGACCCCCCGGCCGTCACGAATCCATGTCCCATCTGTACGGATGTCCGTGTCCCGGACGTTTCATGTTCGTGGAATCACACGGTGTCGGGGCTTTTGTGTCTGGCTTCTTCCACTGAACGCAAAGTCCTAAGTCCATCCGCGCTGTAGCCCATGTCAGTGCTGCCTTCCTTTTCAGGCTTGAACAGTATTCCCTTCCATGGACAGAACCACATTTTATTTGCCCGTTTGTCAACTGGCAGACACCGAGGCTGTCTTTAATTTGGGGGCATCCTGAACCGCGCTGCTGTGAACGTGCGTGCACACGTTTTTGCGTGGACTTGTGTTTTCATTTCTCTCGGGTCTATACCTGCCGGCAATTCTGTGTTTAATCGGTCAGGTTTAGTTTGCACTGAGACTGTGAAGGCTGAGGCCGGGGGCAGGGAAGGTCGGACAGCCTGGCTTCGGTGCTGCTGCCACCGTTTGTAGGCTGGGGGGTCCTGGGCAGACCCTGGGCACCTCCTAGTCTGCCTTTCCTTGCCAGCAACTGGGGATGAGGGGGTGACAATTGCCACTTCGCAGGGGGTTCTGTGGTACACTTGGCACACAGGGTACTGGCTCAAAGCCCGTCCTTCTCTTTGGCTGAGAAAGGGCGGGGGGACAGGACAGAAGTATCCTCACTGCCCACCCCTCCCCACGCTGCCCTGAAATGTGCCTCTGTCTCCCTCTGAGCCTGGCCTGGGGATGTGCAGAGCTGCCTACCAGCCTCTGCCTTACCATCTCAGCTCCAAGCCCTTTCTTGTGGCTCCAGGTTCATTGTCAGGGGGACCACAAAGCCCTCATCTCTCTTCCAAGCCCCGTGATGGAGGCTGGGTTTGACTTGGAGCAGCCCAGGGTCCTCTCTGAGGGGAGCAGATGAGCCCTGCCCGTTGGGGACTCTGTCCTGCCCCCACCCCCGGCTCACCAGCCCTCCTCTGTGATTCCAAGTGACCTTAGCCCCACTGCGATGTTGGAAAGGACGTCAGCCTGTGTGGGTGGCGGTTGGTATGTGGACCCAAGGCCTTCGGCCCCTCTCAAAGGCCCGCATGGCCCCTGGACACCGCTGGTGGCCCTGCCCTGACCCGGCCACCTCGGGCGTAACCACGGTCAGTGCTGACCAAGCGGCACCTTGCCGGGCAGTCCACCTCAGTCCCCACCTGGACCCTGTGAGGCAGGTGCTACCTCATCCCCACTTTACAGGTGAGCCAACAGAGGCGCGGAGAGGGGAAGCACTCCTCCCCAGGTCCCGTGTCGGGGGAGCCAAACCCAGGTCTGGATGCTACTCCCACTCAACAACCCCAGGCTGGCCTTCCCCATGCAGAGCACCTCCCGGGACCATGCACCCTTGGGCCCCCCCTGTCAGGGTGGGCCCCTCACGAGGTTCTGAGAACATGCAGAGCAGCTGATCACCCCAGCACCCCAGACATCGCTGGATGCCCTGAGAGGGCAGAGGGCACGGAGCCCAGCCAGCACCTGGGCGTCTGGACAGTGCCTGTGGCTTCAGCATCTGGCCCCAGCACTCTGGCATCGCCCTATGCCCAGCACACGGCAGGGCAAGCTGGCGGTCTGAGCACAGAGGATGAGGCCCCTGTGCACAGGGCAGCGGGGCCCCCGAGACTACAATGACAATGTTGCCCCCTAAAGTTGTGCAGTGCGCTACCTGCACACCCATGCAGCAGCCTGGAGAGGACCCAGGACCGACCGGAGGACACATGGACTGGGGGGCCCTTTCAGGCCCCACTTGGTTGGGCAGGCCCAGGCTAGTTGGGGGGCGGCCTCCACTCACCCTTCCCTGACACCCAGGTGAGGCTGTGGGATGGGTGAGACAGCACCCTGAGCCCAGGGGGCGGGCTGGGCACCCCCCCCCCGGAAGGCAGTGTGGAATGGACAGGGCTGACCCTGGACTCAGATCCCAGCTGCTCCTGGTTCCCGCTGTGAGACCTGGGGACTTCCTTGTGTCTCTGAGCTCTGAGGAACAGGTCGGTCCCTTCTCCATGAAACGGCACAGATCTTGAGGGGAATGTCCTGCCGGTCATTAGCACTTACAGTATCAGATACCAGTCATGATAATACACCGGCTGCTTAGCTCTACACTGAGGGTTTATTAGCAGTTGCCTCATTCAGGCTGCAGTCTGACTCCAGACCAGACCCCAGAGCCGACCTTCGTAACCATTCACTCCTCCCACCGATAATAATTCAACAGTTGCCATTTATCGATCAGCTGCTGGCAGGCGGTGGGCGAAGTGGCTTCACGTGCCTCTTCTTATTTGATTGTCACGACAACCTCATAAGTGCTGTTGACACTATCCCCACATCACAGATGAGGACATTGCAGCTCAGAGAGGGCGAGGGACGACCCGTGCCCGAGGTCACGCAGCTGGTGTGTGGCAGAACCACTACATGAGCCAGGCCTGTGCGACTCTGGGAGATGTGCTTGCTGCCCTGTGCTGCTCGTAAAAGACCCAGCCTGGTGCCCCAGACTGGAGACTGTGGGTGTCCGTCAGCAGCAGAGGAGGTAAATCAACGTGTTAGGTTCACACCACACAGTGTGCTGTTCCCCCGGCCATGAGAAGTGATGAACTCGCTCTGCATGGAACAGCATGGGTGCACGTCACAATCGTTAGGTCCAAAAAGAAAAAAGCCACGCATTTAAAAGTACATGCAGTGTGGTTCTGTTACACAACGTGTAAGGCCAGGCAGAACTAACTGATGATTAAATAAGTTGGGATGATGATTACCTTGGGGAGGGGTGGTGGGCACTGCCGTGGACTGAGACTTCTGGAGGAACTAGAAACGCTTCTTATGTTGATCAGATGATGGTTACGTGGATGCTCACATCTGCAAAAAGTCGAGGATCCTGGTCCCCCGTGCTGGTGTAAGCACCCTACAGCTCAGCCCACATGGATGACAATTACATGCTCGGGACAAAACACAAATTGTGAAGGTGCTCAAAGCTTAGAGCAGAGACCTGCATAAGGGTAAATTTTCCTCCTTTTATTTTGTCTTCTAACTTTGCCTCAGAGGTGGACCCCAGTCCCAAGTCAGTGCTGTGTGGGCAGCTACAACTATGACAGAAACCCCGCCGTCTTCCTGGATAAAGGAAAAGCACCCCAGTCTGGACGGAGAGTGAGGGAGGAACCCTGGAAGGGGAGAGCCGAGAAGGGGCTCGTCTAATTGTGTGCAGGAACCGTCACAAGTCCCAGCCTCACCCTGAGCTGTGCATGTGAGATGGACCCAAAGCAGCGGAGGTGAGTCCCGAACTGAGCACTGAAATGATACGTGACCCCCTCCCTGCCCCACCACACACACAGAAGGTAAGACTGATTCTGCGGTCTGAAGCCCACTGGGTTCACTGCAGCTAAAACAGGCACACCAGCATACCTCAGAAGGTCTTCACAGAATCCAGAGTCTACACAAAAAAGCACTCACACTGCCCGTGGTACAACCCAAAATTACTCCACATACAAAGGAACAGGAGATTTCAGCCCGTTCCCAAAGGATGAAACCATCAACAGATGCAAACGCCAAGATGACTCAAACATTGGGATTTTCAGACAAAGAATTCAAAGCAGCTACTACAACCTTACTCAGTATGGTAAAGGAGACACATCTGAGACAAATGAGAAGGTAGGAAGTCTTGGCAGAGAATGTATTTCAAAAGGATATTGAAATATTAGACCTAACAAATAAAATATGTGAAATTTTTAGATCACTGGGTGGACTCGAGAGCACAATGGAGATGATAGGGGCAAAAATCAGTAAACTTGCAGACCAGTAAAAACTACCCACCCTGAAAAACACAGAGGAAAAAGATCGAGAAAGAAAACAAACAGATCATCCGGGATTCGTGGGTCAGTATCAAAAGATCGAACACTAACTATAGTCCAGAGGGAAGTGAGAAAGAGATGGGAGCAGAAACGTCTTTGAAGCAATGATAACCTAAAACTTCCCATATTTAGTAAAAGGTCTGCATTTTTGGATTAAGGGCTCAAAGAATCCAACACAAGATAAATCCAAAGAAACGGTGCATAGACGCGCCATAAACAGACCGACAAAACGCAAAGACGAAGAAAGTATCCTGAAAGCAGCTAGAGAAAAACGACACATTGCATACAGAGAGGAGCGATTTCGGTGACCTCAGATTCATCATTTAAAGCCTGGGGGCCAGAAGACGGCGGAAGACATCTCAAGTGCTGAAATGGGGAAGCGCTCTGCAAACTCAGAATTCTTTATTCCATCAAGATATCATTCTCCTCTCAAGTTCTTTAAAATACAAGCGATTGTTTAAAGCAAAAATTATAACACTGGTAGGGCTTTTGTGTGTATATACAACCATAAAATTAAAAAAATGAGGAGGTGGGAAGGGACGTATAGGGTAGGAAGGTTCCTATATTTCACATGAAGTAGCACAATATTAGTTCTAATTAGCCTGAGAAAGGTTAGGTATGTGCACTCACACACCCCCACACTCACACACCCCCACACTCACACACACACTGTCACATTCACACACAGTCACACTCTCTCTGTCACACACACACACACACACACACACACACACACACACACACACACACACACACAGAGATAGAGCCAGAAAGCCAATAGGTAAATTGAAATGAAAATATTTAAGTAATCCAAAAGCATGCAGGGAAGAGAGAACAAAGAAACAAAAACAGAAAGGACCAATAGTAAGTGTTAACTCTAAACACTCTAATTAAAAATAAGAAATTGACCAAATGGATTAAAAAAAGCAAGACCTAGTTATGTGCTGCCTACAAGAGATTCATTTTACATATACAGACATAGGCAGGTTGAAAGTAAATAAATTAAGAACCATACACATAAGGTGACCAAGTGACATATTCATATTAATTAAGATTTATTTTAAATAGTGAAGCTCAAGACGAGTGTTACCAGGGGTAGAGATGTATTATAAGAGGAGGGATGACTAATCAGAAAGATAGAACAATTGTTAGTTGTTATGTGCCTGGTAATAGAGCCTTGAATCACATGAAGCAAAAATGACACAATAAAGGGAAGAAATAGCCAATTTCACAATCTTAAAGAGAGATTTTTAACACCCCTCTCTCAGCCATCAATAGAACGAATTTGCAAAAATTCAGTAAAGACGTGAAGGCTACCAATAACACTACTGATCACTTTGATCTAATTGATACGTACAGACCACCCCCACCCCCAGCAACAGCAAGGTACACACTCTTCTCAAACGCACATTCACCAAGGTAGACCGTCTATGCTGGGCCACGGAAGAAGTCTCAGTAAGTCTTCCAGGATGGAAGTCATGCAGAGTGCAGTCTCTCACAACAACTGAATTTAATTAGACATTAATAACAAGGCATTTAGGAAAACCCCAAATACCTATAAATGATTCACGACTCTACAGATGAGTCACAAATTAAAGATGAAGGCACAAGGGAAATTAGAAAATAATTTGAACTGAATGATCACAGAGAGCTATCATATCAGGTCTGTGGGACGCAGCAAAAGCAGTGCCGAGAGGGAGGCTGGGAACTTCAAATGCTTGTGTGAGGAAACGGGAAAAATCTAAAGTCAATTACTCAAGGTTCTATCTTGGGAGGCTAGGCAAAGAAGAGCAAAGTAAAGCCAAATGAAGAAAAAAGAAGGAAATAGCAAAAAGAGCAGAAACCAATTAAATTAAAAAAAAAAAAAAAGGTAGACAACAGACTTTTAAAAAACAGAGCTAAAAGTTGATACCTTGAGACGATCAATAAAACTAATAAACTCCTAGCTAGACTGTTGAACCAAAAAAAAAAAAAAAAAAAAAAGAGAGAGAGCAAGAGAGAGAAGATACAAATACCAGTGCCAATATCAGAAAGTAGAAGAATCTAATTCTGGCAGCTCGCACAGACCATTAAACCACATCATGGACACCTTTATACCAACAGATTCAAAAATTTCAATGAAATGGACAAATTGCAGGAAAAGTCAAACTTCACAAATCGATACAACAAGAAACAGAAAATCTGAATGGCTGTACATTGGAAAATGAAATTTAATTCATTTTATTAAAAAAAAAATTTCCCAAAAAGGAAAATTCAGAACTAAATGACTTCACTGGTTAATTACACCAGCTGAGGAAGAAATAAACTAATCATACACACATTTTTTTTTTCTTCAGAAAATGAAGGAAGAAACATTGCTTACTCATTTTAAGACCAATTCAACCATAATATTTAAAAATCTGTCAAAGACATTTTCAAAAAGGAAATTGTAGGAAACCAACATTCCTCGTGAATATAGACACAAAAATTCTTGAAAAATATTGGCAAATCAAATCCCACAATATATAAAAATAATAACACATGAGGACTAAGTAGGGCTTAAACCAGGAATATAAGGTTGGCTAAACATTTGAAAATCAATTAATATAACTCAAAATATTAGCCAAATAAAGGAGCTAAACCTCATGAATTTTAAAATAGACACAGAAAAAGCATTGTATCAAATTTGAAGCCCATTCATAATAAAACAATTTCAGTAAACTAGGAAAGAAGGGAATATCCTCAAACTGATATAAAGCATCTACAGTACACTTACGGGTAACATCAGAATTAATGGTGAGACTAAAATCTCTTTTCGTTAAGATCAAGGAATGGTAAAGTTCCTGCTTTCACCATGTCTACTCAACATTGTTCTGGCAACCCTAGCCGTCACAATAAGGTAAACAAACAAACAAAAGCTGTAAAGAAACTAAAAATTAGAATTGAAGAAATAAAACTGTTCCTATTTGCAGCTGATATAATTATTTACGTAGAAAATCCCAAGGAACCTACAAAGCAACCACTAGAACTAATAAGTGAACTTAGCAAGGTCACAGGGTACAAAGTTAATGTACCAAAGTTAATCATATTCTCATACAAACAGCAGCAAACAGTTGGAAAAGAAAAAAAATTTAATTCTATTTAGAACAGCACCAAAAAAAAAAGCCACTTAGAAATAATCTAACAATAGGCAACCAAGGCTTCAAACTGAAAATTACAAAACATTGTTGAGAGAGATTTAAGACCTAAATAATGAGGAGATATACCATGTTCATAGATTGGCAATTGTTCTCAAATATATCTATATTTTTAACACAATCTCATTCTAAAATTTATATAGAAATGCAAAGACTTAGAATGATGAAATATTTTTATAAAAGAATAACAAAGTTGGAGCACTTGTCTAATTTCAAGACATACTTGCAAAGCCACATAATTTGAGACAGTTTAGTATTGGTGTAAAGACACACAGATGAAGGGCACAGAACAGAGAGTCCAGAAGTTGACCCATATGCATATGGTCAATTAATTTTTGACAAAGGTGCCATGGAAATTCAGCAGAGAGAGGAAACAATTCTTTTCAATAAATGGTTTGGATCAACTGGATTTCCAAATGGAAAAAAGAATGACCATCCACCCTTCCTTAAAACTGTAAGACTTCTAGGTAGAGACAGAGGAGAAAATCTTGGTGACCTTGGGGTAAGCCAAGATTTCCTAGATAGAATACAAAAAGCACAATCCATAAAAGAAAAAAAAAAATGGTAAGCTGGTCTTCATCACAATTAAAAACGTGTGGTCTTTGAAAGACACCAGTAAGAAAATGAAAAGGCAATAGACTAAGAGATAATGTTTACAACACATATATCAGACAACAGATTCATATCCAGAATATATAAACGTTTGTTACAACTCAATAAGAAAGCGGGCTAATCAAGATTTGAATACATATTTTATTAAATAAGCTATGCAAAGGGCTCCAGGAAAAAAAATCTTCAACATCATTAGCTGGTATAGAAATGTGGATTGAAGCAATGGTGAGATATCACCGCACACGCGTTAGGATGACTAAAAATTAAAGACTAGACATTCCAAGTCTAGGCGTGGATTCTCATATATGCTGGTGGGAGTTTGAAATGGGATCACCACTTTGGGAAAAAGTTTGGCAATGCCTTAAAGAGTTAAACAGATATCTGTCCTGTGACCCAATTATTCACTCCTGGATAGTCACTCAGGAGAAATGGAGAGCTACGTCCACACGGAGATCTGCACACGAAGGCTCACAGCAACTTTATTTGTGACAGCCTAAGACTGGAAGCAACCCAAAAGTCCATCAGTGGGTGAATGAATCAACAAAGTGTGGAACGTCCACACAATGGAACATTACTCAGCAACAAAAAGGGCTGAATCGTTAACTAACACAACGTTGTAAATCAACCGTACTTCAATAAAAAAAAAAAAAGAGTGAATTGTTGATACCTGCTCCCACATGGATTAATTTCCAAGTAAGCACCCTAAGTGAAAGAAGCCAGACCAAAAAAAAAAAAAAAAAGAGCTCAGGCTTTGTGATTCTATTTGTATAAAATTGCAGAAAATGCAAAGGAATCTATAATGAGAATGCGGATCAGTGGTTGCCTGGGGACGATGTGGGGGAGAGGGGGGACTACAGGAGCATAAGGACACTTTGGGGAGCAGTGGATACGCTGGTAACCTTGCTCGTGTCAGTGGTTTCACGCGTATTTCCACAGGTCACACTCACAGAATTGCACACTTCAAATCCGGACTCTTGGTTGTACATCCACTACATCTCAATCAAATTCAATCAAAATTTTATTGAGCTGGACATTTAAATTTACTCTAATGCATACTTCAATAAAAAAGCACATCAAAATTGTCAGTGCATACGCGATCATGGAACCCCCGACCCCACAAGTTAATGCTTCAGTGACTCCCATTGCTTTTGGGGTGAAATGCACGCTTCACCATTTTCACGGCAGGGCTTCAATTTCCTTAAACCACCGTGTCCTCTCCCCACTCTAGGCCCTTCTCATTTGAACACCTGGAACCCCACTGTGTTAGCAAGTTAGGGGTTCTGTAACCAAGTCCCATGGGTAGGGCGGCTTAAGCCACGGAAACGCGTTGTCTCCGCCGTAATGAATGCCCACAGACCGGGCGATTTAAACAGCAGAAGTGGATTCTCTCACTGTCTGGAGGCCAGACGTTTGAGATCCAAGTGCGGGCAGGACCTCTTTCTCTCCTGAGGCTCTGGGGAGGGTCCTTCCTGCCTCTTCCGGCTTCTGGGGGCTCCGGGCGTCCCCGGACTTGTGACTGCGTCACCCCAACCTCTGCCTCCTTGGTCACGTGGCCTTTTCCCCCTGTCTGTCTAGCCTTCCTCTGCCTCCTTCTTACAAGGACACTTGTCACTGGATTTAGACTAATCCAGGGCGACCTCATCTCAAGATCCTACATCTAATCACATCTGCAAAAGCCCTCTGCCCAGATGAGGGCAGGTTCGCTGGCCTCGGGGGTGAGGCCATGGACGTGGCTTTTCGGAGGTCGCCACTCAGCCCTCTGCACGCACATGGGAGGAGGCTCGGGGCAGGGAGGGTCCAAAACCCTGAAGGGAGAAGCAGGAACTGGGGCTCACGGTTCAGGCCTGGGCTGAGGGCTCCTGGGTGACCCAGTAGGGGGACTTGGAAATTTTCCAGAAGGCACGGAGCCCTCCAGATACCACAGGTGTGGGGAGGGGCCCTCCTGCCCAGGTCTCAGGGCTGATGCGGCCACTGCACGGCTGGCACCCAGTCACGGTTGGGTGGTGCCTCTGCCCTTTCCCACGGGGACAAATGCGGGGCTGCCGGGGAAGAGGCCCCAGAGGTTGGAGGCAGCCTGGCACTGAGGCCGTGTGAACCTGGCAGGGTGCTTGGCCTCCCGGAGCCTCAGTTTCCCCACCTGTAGCACAGAGATGAACGTGGTCCCAAGGCTCAGGGCTGTGTATCAGCAGCGCCAAGCCTGCCGCCGGGTCCCTCCTCTCTCGGCACGAGGCTGGTCCGCAGGAGGGACCGGGGGCTCCTCAGGCTCCAGGTGGGAGGCGGGTGTCTCAGGCCCTCAGCCCCGCCACCCTGCAGGGACCCGAGGGCTGGGGAGCTGTGTTCCCCCACGGACTCGCAGTCCTGGTCCAAGGTGACAGTCAAATAAGGAAATGAAAGGCGGTGGAGGAAAGCTGCAGCCTGTTCGCCATTTATGTGAGTGATTAAAATTCTTGGGCTGCGTCTCCTCCCACCTCCAGGAGAGAAATCTCCCTTCTTATTCAATTCAAATGCAGTGTGTCAGGCAGGGCGGGTTGGCGGGTGGGTTCCTGGTAAGGCCTGGCCCAGGGCTCGGGGTGGCTTCTTCAAAGGGACCTGCTGACCCCCGGCCCCTGTCCCCACAGCCCGGGCCTCCTTGGGGCTCAGCCCCTCAGCCCCCCAAACCCACGGCCTGGCCGTTTCACTGGACATCGGCCTGCACGTGGGTCCCGGGGGCCAGGGGCCCAGCCTCCCCGCTGCGAAGCTGGGCTTGGGGTGAGCTGCGTTGCTTTCAGAGCCCCTTCTGCTTTCTCTGCCTGGACTTGGCCCGTGGCCTCTGTTGTATCAAGACCAAAGCCTGAGAATCCTGGAGCAGACCGTGTTCCTGCTTCATCCCACTGTGTGGGCAGGATGCTGTGCCTGCAGGACCTGCCTCTTGCCCGTCCAGCCTCTGGCCCCACCTCGTCCCATTGTGCATTCTGCTCCAGCTGCAAACCTCGCCTCCTGTTCCTTGAGAGAACCTGAGCTCTGTGTTGCCTCGGCTTTGCAATGCTGTTCCCTCTGCTGGGAACGCCTTTCCTTCCCCTCTTCTTGTTAATTTCCTTCCCTCTTCCAGGTCCCTCTGAGTCTGCTCTGGCAGCCATGGAAAAGGACCACAGACGGGGGCACTGCAACATGGAAAGGTATCATCTCACAGTCGAGGAGTCGGGACATCCAGGACAGGAGTCGGCAGTGTTGGTTTCTCCTAAAACCTGCGGAAAGCCACTGTCACGTTCACATGGCCTTCTCCCTGTGTGTATGTCACTGTGTCACAGTTTTCCCTTTTCATAAGGACACGTGGGGTTAGTGTCTACCCCAAGGACCTCACTTGAACTTCGTTACCTCTGTGAAGACCCTCTTTCCAAATAAGGTCACATTCTGAGATACCGGAGGTTAGGACTCCATCAGATAAATTTGGGAGGCACAGTTCTGCCCATCACAAGGTCTAAACCCCAGTGTACTTGCCCCGGGAAGACTTTCGCTGACCCTCCTTCTCCAGAAGAGATCAGATACACTTATGGCCCCCTCTGTGTCTCCTCTGTGGTCCACACATCCCATGAGATTGCTTGTTCAATGCCTGCTCCTTCCTCTCCAGACTCCTTGAAGACAGGTGTCCCTCAGCCTTATAATCACCACTGACCTAACACTGCTCATAGAGCGGATGTTCAGCAAGTATTTGCCAAAAGCCGGGCAGCCCTGTTGGAGCTCAGTCTCAGTGTGTGGTTCATACACAGACACACACACACACACACACACACACACACACACACACACAGAATCTACACAGAGCTGAGGACTGACATCAATAACAAATAACAGAGAACCCACAACCTTGACTCAGACAAACAGGAGTGTTTTTTTCCGCCTCATTCAAGAAGTCTGGCAGCAGGACGCTGCTGTGGTCGGGCCTGTGGCCGGCACCTCTGCAGTTCTCTTGGCTTGCCATTCCTACTTGTTGCCTCATGTCTGCAAAATGGCTGCCACAGCGCTGGACATCACTGTCACCTTCAAGGTAGGAAGAAATAGGAAGGACAGTGCCAGATGTGTTTGTCTTGTCTTTTGTTTTTAATCAAGAAAGTTAAAAAAAAAAAAAAAACCCAGCCCTGAAGTTCTTAGAAGACTTCTCCTTACGTCTCAACAGACGGCCAGAAATGGGACACGTGGCAGCCCCCATGGCTGAGAGGCTGGGGACAGGCATGATTAGCTCTCCTGGCTTCCCCAATGGGAGGCGGGGAGGCAGGAACCGTTAGGAGTGCGACTGGGGCAGCCAGCCAGCTGTGCGCGTCCGGCACAGAAGCCCACAGCTGTCCTCTGTGGTGTCTCTGAGCTTCTCGAACCCCAGGAAGGGCTCCCAGAGCCTGCCCCAGGGGGCCTTAGCTCCTGCCGTGGCCCCTTCCCGGGATGCCCCGCACCGTGCCTGCTACCCGCCTCCCTCCCCAGGGGCGTTTCGTCCTGAGGCTGCGTCCACCAGGCCCACCCTGGGAGCAGCGGAGGGACACTCCCTCCCAGGGGGCGGCGGGGGTGGGGTCGGAACGCAGGGGCCCCAGCGCGAGTGACTGAATGAGTGACACGATACTGGAATAGTGAACACGCGTGGTGAAGAGGCCGCGCGGAGCAGGGGGCCTGGGAGCAGGCGGGGCAGAGCGGTCGGCGCTGAGCTCGGGGATCCGCCTTCCCTGGGCCTCTCCTCTCCTTATCTGAGGGCAGAGCATTGCCCTACTGGTGTCCCTGTGTCCACGGCACATGGTGTCCCACGTGCGGGGGAGAGGCGGGTGCACTGTCTCCAGGGCGCCCTTGTAGCTCGGACACGGCTGCTCGACGTGAGACCCCCCAGGATGGGCTCTGAGCAGCGGGCAGTGGGCGGTCAGGGTGCTGGCGATCTGCACTTCTCCGGGCAGGGAATGGGAAATACAGAAGATTACCCCGAAACCATGAGAGAAAAGGTTCTGGGTGGGGCGGGGAGTTGGGGGGAGCTGTGGCCAGCACCACGGGTGGTCTCTTAGGTGGGGACACTGTTGTGCCACTCCTTCCGTGCGCCAGGCACTGGGCTTGGCTCTTCCCGGACTTGGGGGACCCACACTCTTGTCTGATGCTCTTCTGGAGTCACGCCCTGGTCATTGCCCCCTTTCTTCACTCTTGCACCCCATGCAGAGGAGCAACTTACCTGTCTGGGGGGTCTGCCTTTGGCTCACGGTTCTAGGTGATGTCCAGTGAGTCTGTTAAAAAAAAAAAAAAAAAAAAAAAAAAAACTCTAGGCAACTTCTGCTTCCAACGCTGTTGGTGTACCTGGCGCCAGGCTGACCCTCCTCTCAGGGATGGCCACACACCGGGACAATATGTTTGAGGCAGCTCTTGACAGGTGCAGAATAGCCAGATGTGCATGACTGCGGTCCCAGGAGAAGGATGCTTGAGAGAGGAGCCAAAAGACCCGCTGGGACATTTCCCACCACGGCTCAGCAAGCTGGCGGGCTGGGGTCCTCAAAAGCACGCTGGTCTCACCAAGCCGAGGCGGCAGAGATCAGAGATCAGGACACTGGTGCTTCCGGAAGCTGCAGGGTGGGGCACCTGAGAGGGCTCCGAAGTTGGGGGCCGGGGGAGTGTGATTCTAGGGGCTGGGCATTGCCTGGGGTCAGAGCCTCCCTGAGCCCTGGACATCCAGCTGGGTACCAGACGGGCTGGCCTTAGGGGTAAGGACGCCATCCTGAGGGAAGACCCACCTTAGATTCCCCTGAACAAACTTCAATCAAGCCCTGACAGAATCTACGGGAGACAGTGTGGGAGGGGGCTCTCCCCGAGTTAAAGGGGCTTGGGAACAAGCAAAGTAGAAAGTCAGGTACATACAAGTTCAGTGGGAGCAGAGACAAATGGAGCTACCCAGCAGCACAAATATCAAGCCTCCCCCGAGGGAGAAAGGAGAATGCCATGTCCTCATGATACAGCCTCAGAAGGCCCAGCGCCCAGCAAACAATTAGTAGCCATGAGAAAAAGAAAAAACAACAACAAATTGTGACCCATAGTTGAGAAGAAAGCGCTCAACAAACACGAGCCACAAGGCGACTCACGGGCCAGTGAAACCATCAAGGGAGGCATCTAACCGGCCAATAAATACGCGGAATGCTGCTCGCCGTTGTTAATAATCACAGACATGCAAACTGAGACCGCAGTGAGGTGGTGCTTCACAGCCACGGAAGTGGTGTGCGCCAAAGATGGGCACCGCCGGGTGTTGGCCAGGATACGGGTCATCTGGGGTCCTCATACACTGATGGAGGGGGCATGTGAAGGTATCCATCCACTTCAGAAGAACTTGGCAGTCTCTTATAAATTAAATATACTATGACTATACAACCCGGTCATTCCCCTCCCAGGGATTCTCCCAGGGATTCACCCAAGGAAGAGATAACCCACACCCACAAAAGACTCAAGACACAGAGTTCACAGCGGCAGGAACAGCCTCTCACTCACCAGCATGTGAAGGATGAACAATCCAGAGTGTATTCGCGGTGAAAGGAACAAGGCATAGGTGCACACAGCCCCCCAGACCTCACTGCTACCGTGCTGAGCATAAGCAGACTGGCCCAGGAGAGGGCCGGCCGCGTGTGGGCCCTCGGAAGGAGAGTCTGCAAACCTGAGCTGTGGCTCCATGCGGCAGTCTGGTTGTCAACCACAGGTAGGGAAGGGTTGATTGATTGCAAAGTGGCAGTAGAGAACTTTCTGGAAGCATTCTGTATTCTGGTACAGGTGATGGCTGCCTGACTGTGTACACGTGTTGACTCACTGAATATAACACTTAAGTAGGTGGATTTTATTGCGTGTAAATTAAACGTCCATGAGACTAATTTTTTTTAAAAGTCTGAGGCATTGGTGCCTTGCCTTCTCTCTTTGCCCCAGACTAGACAGTGTAGCTAATGGGGCACCTTGTGCCCAGATCCAGACGCTGCTGACGGGCTTGGCCAGCGCTGGGTTCCCGGGAGCCAGCGGAAGGAATGAGCTTAGCCCAGTGGCATCCCCGCCCGTGAGAGCCGCCTTCCCCGACAGCTTTGTCATGGCAACAAGCCACAGCTACCCCCATTTAAAAGGCCTACAATAGCAAAGTTTTTTGTCTTATACACTTTACATGGAGACACAAGTCTGTCCACATTCTTCATGCCAGGGTCCGAGCTGAAGGCACAGACCTGGGGTGGGACATGCTACTCTTGTGACAACACGCAGTGGCACTTCAAAGCTCCTCCTGGAAGAAGGGTGTCCTGTCACATTCCATTGGCCCAAGTAAGCGGATGTCCTCGTCCAGTAGCACTAGGGCAGGAATGCAGGCCCTTTCTGCAGGAGGCACTGCCAAGTCACAAGGCAACCGTGGGGACGTGCCATTCTCGTCTGAGAAGGGGATGCAATAGTTGGGAGCAAAAATGACATCTACTGCATCTTCCAATCAGCACGTGTACACACACACACGCACACACGCACAGAGAATTCTCTACCTGGTGAGGCTGTCATTCAGATCTTAGGGAGAGATCAAAAGTTTTACAGAGAAGCAAAAGCTAAAAGGGTGCAGCGCCACCAAACCAGCTTTACAGAAAGCATTAAAGGGGCTTCTCTAAGCTGGAAAGTAAGCCCACAGCTAGAAATATGAAAATTTCAAAAGGAAAAGTCTCATTAGTAAAAAGCAAATACACAGTAAAGGTAAACCATTTATAAAGCTAGTAGGAAGGGTAAAAGGCAAAAGTAGTAAACATTTCTCTATCCGCAATGAGTAGTTAAGGGACAGACAAAACAAAAAGATGTAACATACGATGTCAAAACCAGTAAATGTTGGGGGGTTGTGAAAATGCAGAGCTGTTAAAACGCTTTTGAACTTAAGAGAGCAGCAACTTAATATCATCATGCATAAATAGAGATTGCTATATATAAACCTCACGGTAACTACAAATAAAAAGTTATAACAGAGACACACTCACAAGAAAGAAAGGAATCCACACATAACGTTAATATAGTCATCAAATCACAGGGAAAGAGGACAAAAGAAGATAAAAGGAACAGAACTACAAAAACCAACAAAAAATTAACAAAACGGCAATAAGTACATATCTATCAATAATTACTTTCAATGTAAAGGGACTAAATGTTCCAATCGAAAGACAGAGGGCTGAATGGATATAAAAACAAGATCCGTATATATGCTGCCTAAGGGAGGCTCACTTCAGATCTAAAGACACACAGTGACTGAGAGTGAAGAGATGGGAAGAGGTATTCCACACAAACGAAACTGAAAAGAAATATTTACATCACACAGAACAGACTTTAAAACAAAGACTGTATCGGGAGATAAGGAAGCACATTACATAGTGATCAAGGGATCACTCCAAGAAGCAGCTATAACTATCGTAAGTATATAGGCACCCAACTAGGAGCACCTATATGCATAAAGCAAAGATTAACAGACATAAAGAGACAGATTGACGCTAACACAATAATAGTAGGGGACTTTAACATCTCCCTCACTTACATCAATGGACAGATCATCCAGACAGAAAATCAACAAGGAAACACTGGCCTTAAACAGCACGTTAGACCAAATGGACTTAATAAAGCTGTAGAGAACATTCCATCCCAAAGCAGCAGAATACACAATCTTTTCAGGTGCACGTGGAACATTCTCCAGGATAGATCAGATGCAGGGCCCCAAAACAAGTCTCAGTAAATGTAAGAAAATTGAAATCCTATCAAGCAGCTTTTCTACCACAACATCATGAGACTAGAAATCAACTGAAAAAACAAAAGCAAAAACAAAACAAACCTGCAAAAAAACACAAACACGTGGAAGCTAAACAATATGCTATTATATGCTACTAAAAAACCAATGGCTCACCAAAGAAATCGAGGAAGAAGTAAAAAATACCTGGAGACAAGTGAAAATGAAAAACCCAGTGATCCAAAATCTATGGGACACAGCCAAAGCAGTTCTAAGAGGGACATTTACAGCAATTCAAACCTACCTCAGGAAATTTAAAAAAATCTCAAATAAACAACCTAAACTTACACCTAAAGGAACTAGAAAAAGAAGAACTAACAAAATCCACAGTTAGTAGAAGGAAAGAAATCATAAAGAACTGAGCATAAATAAGTAAAATAAAGGCTTAAAAACAATAGAAAATATTAATGAAACTAATCATGATCTATCACCTCACACCTGTCAGAATGGCTTCAGAATGGCTATTATCAAAAAAATAACAAGTGTTGGTGGGGATGTGGATAAAAGGGTACCCTTGAGCACTGTTGGTGGGGGTGTTGATTGATGCAGCCAGTATGGAAAACAGTATGGAGATTCCTCAAAAAATTAAAAACAGAATTATCCTATGATCCAGCAATTCCACTTGTGGGTATTCATCCAAAGCAAACAAAAACACTAATATGAAAAGATACATGCACCCCTATGTTCACTGCAGCATAATTTACAAATAGCTAAGATACTGAAGCAACCTAAATTCCCATCAATAGATGAAAAGATAAAGAAGATGTCAGGTATAAATACAATGGAATGTTACGGAGCCATAAAAAAAGAATGAAATCTTGTCATTTGTGACAACATGAATGGATCTAGAGGGTATTGTCCTACGTGAGATAAGTCAGACCTAGAGAAAGACAAATACTGGATGGTTTCATTTGTATGTGGAATCTAAGAAACAAAACAGATGAACAAATGTAACAAAACAGAAAAAGAGTTATAGATACAGAAAAAAAAAAAAACAAAAAACAAAAACAGGTGGTTGCCAGAGAGGAGGATGTGAGGGAGGAGAGAAGCAGGTGAGGGAGGCCAAGAGGGACAACTTCCAGTTGCAAAATAAATGAGTCACAGGTATGAAATGTACAGTGTGGGGAATACAGTCAATCACTATGTAATATCTTTGCATGGTGACCGTTCATAACTAGACTTACGGTGATCATTTTGAAATGCCTAGTAATATCGCATCACTATGTTGTAGAACAGGAACTAACACAGAGCTGTAGGTCAGTTACACTTAAAAAAAGAAAGAAAGAAACAAGTAAGATCATAGAAAAAGAGATCAGATTGGTGGTTACCAGAGGCGGGGGGTAAGGGATGGGGGAACTGGGAAAAGGCAGTCAGAAAGTATAAACTTGCAGTTATAAGATAAGTAAGTGCTAGAGATGTAATGTACAACACGATAAATATAATTAACACTGCTGTATGTTATACGTGAGGGTTGCTAAGATAGTAAATCCTAAGAGTCCTCTCATCACAAGGAAAAATACTTTTTTCTATTTCTTCAATTTTTGTGTCTGTATGAGATGATGGATGTTCACTAAACATAGCAGGGTAATCATTTCATGATATGTGTAAGTCAAATCATTACGCTGTCCACCTTAAACTTACACAGCACTATGTGTCAGTTATATCTTAGCAAAACCAGAAGAGAAAGAACAAAAACCCCAAATTATTAGCATGCACATCAACAGTAAAATACAACCCAAAATGAGGACTAAAATCTACCCATTCAACTGACACAGAAGTGCAAAGATGATAGGATTAAGAGACAAGGATATTAAAACCATATTCCGGCACCATGGTAATGTCATGTGAAAGCACTAGCAGGAATCTGAAACTGGGTGAAGGATTTGCCTTTGTACTCCTGTACTACCTTTGCTCATTTTCTGTAAGTCTAAGATTATTCCCAAGTATCTTTTTTTTTTTTTTAAGCTGGAGGAAAGATTGAATGTGTTAAGTAAAATCATAAAAGATACAAAAAGTTCAAATTTAAATTTCTAGAAATGAAATATAATGTTGCACACCAAATACACACTGGATAGAATTGATGGCAGATTAGACATCACAGGAGGAAGGAGAAGTGAACTTGAACACAGAAAAATAGAAATTATTCAAAACAAAACACAGAGGAAAAAATTGACCAAAAACTGCTTGGTGACAATAAATTGTGAGAAAACTTCAAGTGCCCGAATACACGCATCACTGGAAAGCCTGGAGGCGGGTGGGGAGGCAGGAAAACATATATACATATTTGAAGAAATAATGGATAAAAAGTTTCTAAATTTGATGAAAACTCTACACCTAAAGATCCAAGAAGCTCAATGAAACTCAAGCACAAAAAACATGAAGAAAAATGCACCAAAGTACATCATCATCAAATTGCTTAAAACAACAGAGAGCTTTCGTTATCTATTGCTTCGGCACAAATTACCCCAGACCTTAGCAGTTTGAAAAAAGACATTTATTATCTCACATGGTTTCTGAAGTTCAGGAATCTGGGAACAGCTTCACTGGGTGGTCCTGGCTTAGGGTCTCTCATGAGACTGCCGTCAAGATGCTGACCAGGACTGCCATATCTGAAGGCTGGGGGATCTAACCCACCCACTCGGCTGCTGGCTGGAGGCCTCAGCTGCACACTGTGCAGAATGACGGGGCTCTCCTAGAAACTGGGTCACGAAGATGGAATCTTGAAAACCCCCAAGATGACAGAAGATTTCTTAGCCTAACAGTAGACAAATAGATCAACGGAACTGCAGAGTTCAGAAACAGACCCACACACCTACGCTCAATTGCTTTTTGACAAAAGTGCAGAAACAAGTCAGTATGAAAAAGAGTCTTTTCACTGCTTCTGAAACTACTGTATATCCACATGCAAGGGGGAAAAAGAACTTTGATTGACCGCTTATGCCATATACAACAATCAACCCAACGTGGATCATAGATTGAAAAGCAGAACTTAAAACTATAAAACTTCTAGAAGAAAACAGGAGAAAATCTTTGTGACCCTGGGTTAAACTAAAACTTTCAAGATATAACACCAAAAGCATGACCATTTAAAAAAATTGATAAATTAGATTTCATTAAAATTAAGACTCTCTGCTCTTTGAACGATACTGTTAAGAGAATGAAAAGTCAGGTAGCAGAATGGGAGAAGACATTTGGAAATCATATCTCTGATAAAGGATTTGTATCCAGACTATACAAACCCAACAATAAGGAAGCAAGCAACCCAACAAAAACGGAGAAAAGATTTGAGCAGACACTTCATGAAAGGAGATAGAGAGATGGCAAATTAGCATGTGAAAAGATGCTCAGTATCATTTGTCATTAAGAAATGCAAGTTAAAACCACAATAAGATACCATTATGTACCTATCAGGATGTCAAAACTTAAAAAGATTTCTGATACCGAGTGTTGGCAAGGATGGGGAGGAACTGGAACCCTGACGGTGGGGATATAAAATGACCGTTTCTTCAAAAGTTAAACATTCACCTATCATATAACTCAGTCGTTTCACTCTTAGGCATTTACCTAAGAGAAATGGGTGTGTGTGTCCACACAAAGACTTAGGTACAAATGTCCATAGCATTCGAACATAAATATTCAGAATTTCTTTGTAACGGCCCCAAACTAGAAACCACCCAACTGTCCGTCAACAGGTGTGAATGGATAAAAACAGCCCCTAGAGCATCCACATGACTGACTTCTCCTCGGTGATAAAAAGGGCTGAACTACTGAAACCCACAGCAACACAGAGGAGTTGCAGAATAATCATGCTGAGCAAAAGAATTCAGGCGAAGTAAGAGCACGTACTGTACGATCCTATCCCTATAAAATTCTAGAAAATACTGTCCAGGGTGACAGAAGGCAGAGGAGTGCTTTCTCAAAGCAGGACACCTCTTCCTGGGTCCAGGGAAGAGGAGGCAGCCCATTTGGAGTAGGAAGACCTGGGTTCCATTCCCCACTCAGCCACTCAGAGCTGTGTGATTTTTGCCAAGCCACTCCTCCTCTCTGTGCTGTTTCCTGCCCTGTGCAGGATGCGACTGGGAGAGGTGTGAACCTGTGAGCCGCCAGCATCAGTGCCCTCACCAAGTGGACTAAAGCTAAGCACTTTCAGGATGGGAGCGGGCACGGCATCCCCTGGGTTCCTGGATCCAGAGGACCCGAGGCCAGCCTGTGCTGCCGGCTCCTGGTAGCCAGGCGCCAAGGCTGCCTGGGCACTGGACCTGGCGCTTCTCAGCACACGCTTTCCCAGAAGCCAGTGTGGGAGGCGCCAGCAGGACCTGTTGTCCCGGAGACAGGCACAGAGTGTCCCAGTAGTGCCACCAGAGCAGGAGGCAAGCCCCAGAAGCTAGAAGTAGGTGACTGATTGTCTGCGTCTGCTTAGGAAAAGGGGCTTCCAGGCCAGGGGACTTTCAACGCTAAAGGCTAGCAGACCCACGGTGCCACATTCTCTCCGGCCACCTGTCCTTCCCCAAAAACAGTCCTAGTGCTGAGCAAAGAGGAAGCCACCGCTCCTCAAAGTGGGGCCTTCTCCCTAGATTTTCTCTCCTAACTAAAAAATGATTTCTCAGGGGATGAATAAAACCCAGCGTGGTGGTGAACTTGGAGCTGGGTGCCCTCTCCTACCCTAGACCCACGACTCCTTGGGAACCCTTGAGCAGAAGGCACCAAATGCCTTTAAATTATTCATATTCTTTGACTCAGCCATTCCCTTTCTAGGAAATTCCCCCACCAATATGCTTAGACATGTGGAAAATCTGAACATATGTTCACTGCAGTGATGTTTAAAATAGTAAAAAAAAAAAAAAAATTTGGCAGCCAGCTAAATACGCATCACTGGGGACTGAACAACACGTCCACGTGATTCCGCTGAGCAGCTCACTCCGACAGAGCGGAGAGCTGCGTTCAGCGTCCAGAAGTTGCCACGATGTCCTGGTATCTGGATAAAGTTCCAGAACAGCAAATATGTGATCCACCGACAGGAAACGGAGTGTTTACACCTGCGGAGACTTGGAGAGAGGCTGCGGGCGTCCGGGATTCCCTCTGGAGGCGGTGGTGGCTACCAGGCGGTTTCTCACCTTTTCACTCGTGCTTACTTATAGTATTTGAACTGTTTGGATGAGGCTTTGTTTACACAATCAGCAAAAACAGACGCGGCGTTTTACAGTTTACAATGAAGTTTCCCTGTAAAGGTGCCCCCTGAGGAAGTGGGGTGGGGGCAGCAACAGATCTCGGTCTCTACCCCCTGATATTCAGGAGCTGAGTCAGTTCCAGTCTGTTCCCTGGAAAGAGGGGGCAAAGGAGCCAGATTTGGGTCTGGAAAGACAAGAGGCTTTTGTCCTCAAACTTGGAAGGCAGCTTGTCCTAAATTTTGCTTTCTTGGAAAGGTTCTGGGGATTCCAGGAGATTGAGGGGGTCAGAGGTAGAGGAAAGGACACTTTGGTTTGCAAAGTACAGACCCTCAACTCAGACCCCCTGTGGTTGTTACATGATCTGTATAACTTGGAGGTTCGGGGCTGGATCAGGCTATCTTCAGGTACAGCTGGATCAGATGCTGAAACAAAGCCCCGGGGGTGCTCTTTCTCTTCCCCTTTCTCCCTGTCTTCTATTTTCAGGTCTTCTCATCCCTGCCGCACTTCGCAACCCAGGGGGAACTTGGTTTGCCTGGCCTGGGCCACATGCTCAGCACTGGAACAGGGGGTGTGGGGTACCGAGATTGACAGCTCCCTCCAAGCCACACTGACGGGGGGAGAAATTGTACAGAATTCTCCGAAGGAATTTCGGCCTGAAAAAGGAGGGGAATCTTGCCCCACATGAAAAAAAATTGCAGGAGCTAAGGCCCACTGCGACCGCATTCCCCAGACGCCGGTACCGGTCAGGACCGCAGGCGCAGCCTCAGAGCTTCGCAGCTGTGCGTCTTCTGGGATGTCCACGTAATCACGAGCATTTACAAGCCTTGGTCACTCTGACCCCCAGCCAGTCCAGAAAGGCGGACGAGGTCATTCTCCCTTTACTGATGGGGAAACTGAGGTTCAGAAAGGCCGGGCAAGTGGTCCAGCTCACCAGGTAGTCAGTGGCAGAGTTGGGACCAGCAATCAGATCTCCCTGGGCTCCTCCGCTCTCCGGCTCAGCCTGTGAGACATCACCACCGTCACCACCACCCCCATCACCAACACCACCATTAAAAACAGCCCACCACCACCACCACCGGGATCACCGCCACCGTCATCGACACCATGCCCATAACAGTAACAAAAACATGCCTAATGCCATCCACCAGGCGGTTCATCGCAGACTCAGAGTTCTTAGCTGCAGGCACAGCCAGGGGACTGTGCACCTAAACCAAAAAAGAGAGGTTGATTGAATCAGATTTTCCTAGTGGGAACTCCTTTCTTGGCAGCCAGGCCTGGAGCTGGCTGTTTTGTGGCTGGAACCCAGCATTCCACTCACCACATTGTGATGCCTCCCCGCGATGTCTGGGCCGTTCCCCAAGGTCTGGGATCGTGTTTCAGGGAGCAACACACGTGAGTCACTGGGGATGACATTCTTTGGGCTCTGACTTTCTACTTTGGGAACCTGCTAAGTTGACTCAGTAGCGGTTCATCCAGCAAA
This sequence comes from Camelus bactrianus, assembly GCF_048773025.1. Lineage (NCBI taxonomy): Eukaryota > Metazoa > Chordata > Mammalia > Artiodactyla > Camelidae > Camelus > Camelus bactrianus. Next base: position 4,009,116 of record NC_133548.1, read on the forward strand.
CAGGCGGCGAAGCTGGGAGCACGCCCTCCTCGTAAACCTTGTTGGGGCCACTGGAGGTAGGGTGGGTCCCTGGGGCTGTGTATCTGGGCTCTGTTGACTCCTTGGTGGAAGCTGGGATGGAAGAGAGGTTCAGAGAGATGGGATGGCACACCCCAAGGTAACAGGAAGAGGCAGAACCTGAGCCAAATCTGTGACTGCAGGGCCCACAAATGTCACTGTCACCAGGCTGGCCCTTGGGCTCTGCCATTTGCTCATGGAGCCCCCTCTGAGATGGGCTTTCTGTGACTTTCACCCAAGTTTGAGGGAGGACGGCTGGGTAGGTGGTCATGGGTGGTGCCAAGGGGGTGCCCCTTTGTCACCCACTGAACAGGGGCACTCAGAAACCTCTCTGGTGGGGGTGGGCGGGGAGGGTACAGCTCAGTAGCAGACTGCGTGCTTAGCATGCGTGAGGTCCTAGGTTCAATCCCCAGCACCTTCTTCAAAAACAAAAAAAAGAAGCCTCTCTGGGGTACAGAGTGCCCTCCTGGGCGGCCACAAGTTGGGTTGAGCGTCGGTCCAGGTCCACCAGGAAAGAGGTGACTCAGGATAGGAAAACTGTAGGGTGGAAGGGAACCGCGCAAAGCGGGCGGCATACAGCACCCCGGGCTGTTGGCACCCTGAGGCAGAAGGGGTAGGGGGGAGACACCATTGCCAGAGCCTAGAAGGAGGGAATCCTGGAGAAAGGGCTGCCAAGGGAAATGTGCCCTGCAGTCCAGAGACACAGCCTGCCCAAGGTGACCCCAAAGGGGAGATGCTGTGACGTGGAACCTCACTGTCCCCCACTGTTACCTGCAGCCAGAGCTTGTGCAAGGCCAGACCCAACAGGGAGCCAGAGGGTATGGGAGCCCAGGAAAGGAGTCCATGGGGATCAGCCCCTGGGGCAGAGAGCAGAGGGGAGAGTGGGCCTGGAGGGGCAAAGGAGCATGTTCATCACCTGGCATCTGGCCCGGAGCGGAACCACAGGGCCTCCTGGGATGCAGAGAAAATGTCCTCGGCTTGGGAACTCTTGGGATGTGTCTGAGGTCAGAAGTTGAAATGTCACAGTAAGTAGAGATATCTGTTGGAGTCTCCCTACTAAAAATGGGGGGGGGGGCACTGGGAAGGAGAGATGGGGGACCCAAGGGAGTGTCCCCTCTGTGAAGCAGGCAGGAGGCATAGGATCCATCCAATGTCAGGTCTTCCAGCATGTCTAGGGACCTCCAGGGGCTGCAGGTGGCCTTGGGTGCACCATCTGGGGACAAGTGTGCACATAGCCCTGTCCGCAGCACCTTCTCATTCTGCAGGGTGTCCGCTAGTCCAGCAAGGAGCTCTCGTGATCTCTCTCCCTGTGGGGGACCATCAGGGAACAGAAACCCCAGAATCATGGCCAGTGGAATAGCCCATGGAAACATCCTTTCCCTCTCTGGGACTTGCATCCTCTGGGGAAAACCCCAGGCTCCACCTCCAGCATCATGACGCGTCAACACCTGGTCCCTCTGCAACCCTTGGCACTGACTCCTTCATCGCACGGTGGTGGGGCATGCCCCCGGCCAGGCTGTGGGGAGACACAGTGAACCTACCATTCCTCCAGGTTTTAAGGAGCTCAGAGCCTGCTATGATGAAGGAAACACAGGCACTGTGTTTATATGTAGAAAAAGCACCTAACACAGGTTTGGAAGATCAGGGAAAGTGGGATGAGAGAAAATCTGAGGGGCTGAGAGGAACAAGACCCGGGGCATGGATGGCAACCCACTCACCCAGCAAACCAGGGCCCTGAAACAAGAGGTGATGTCACCGCCTGGGGGCTGCAAATTGGCCCGTGTGGCAGGAATGTGGGGAAGTGGCAATAAAAGGGGGTGTGGGGATAAGCCTCCTGGCTGCCAGGTGGGGAGTGGATGGGACACAGCAAGACCGGACGCCTGGAGGCCAGCAAGGAGGCTGTCAGAGGGGTCCTAGCAAGAACAGGCTATAGCACTGGGAGTAAAGAAGGAAATGTCGTCAGACCCAAGACCCCCAGTGAATGCCAAAGGGGCCAATATGGGTCCCCCACAGGGAGTGATTGAGAGGGTGGCACCAAAGGTGACTTCCTGGGGTTCTGTTCTGGAGAAATAAGTGCATTGTTCTAAGTCCTCAGATGGAGAACACAGGGGAAGGAGGCTGGGGTAAGATGATGAGTTTCTCATTTCTGGTCACGGCACAGTAACTGGAACCGGACCAGCCCTTCTGTCATAAACAATCATAAAACTGCACAGAATACATGAAGCCACTGTTTTCAACATTGTATCAAAGGCAGAGCGAGACTGTGATCCCGCAAGAGAAGAAAAACACATGAAGTGAGCCCCAAGATCTCCCTGGATCTGGCCTTGGGGTTGCTTCCCTGACCGTGGTGCGGCAGGTGGGCATCCGAGTAGAACGCAGAGGTCCCACTGAACGGAGGATGCAGAGATGAGGGTTTGGGATTGTGGAAGCAGCTAGAATCTTCAGGGCTAGAAGCTGGAGAAGAGGAAGCTGCATGGGGGAAGGGGAAAAAGTCAACGTGAGGGTCCTTGGGTTCTGGCAAGACCACCTGGAGGCTTAACAGGTGGTCTCAATTCCTAAAGTCTTGAGAGTGGAACGGAGGTGCTGGACGTCAGGCAGTGCAGGGGGACTTTGGGCTTCTTGCCCAACCAGAGAGGAACAATCTCACTGACACTAGGGCGTCCAGGTGGGACACCAGAAAGGCCTCATCTTAATAATAAGGGCCATACCTTAGAGTACAGCCTACTGTTGACGTTCTATAACAAGGCCTAAAACCAAGCCTCAACAAGATTTGCAATTCAGAGCTTGATTCTCATCAAGTTAGAGAAGTTTGGGAGATACCTCAGGCTTTGCAAATAATAAACCAAGACCACATACATTCAAAGAACCAGCCAGTAATTGAACTGCCTGCTAGAACAAAAATCAATCCTTTTCAGAGGGAGATATTCAAACCCAGAGTTTCTACAACATATTAACCACAATGTCCAGTAAGTAATCGGCAATTACCAAATGAACAAAGACACAGAAATATGTGAGTCACAGTCAAGAGGGGAAAACAACAGTCAGTAGAAATCAGTCCTGAAATGGCCTGAATGATCCACTAGGCAAGCAAACCTTCCAGAACATCTACTATAAATATGCTCAAAAGTTGAAAGAAAAATTTGCTTGAAAAATTAATGGAAAATATAGTCATAATAAGGGAGCAGATAAGGCATCTAGGCAGAGGGGTGAAAACTGTAATAAAGAACCAAATGGAACCTCTGGAACTGAAAAGAACAACAACTGAAATAAATTCACTGGTTGAGATCATGAGTTACTTGGTTTGAAACATTCCATGTTGCCTGGAAGACGTCCAAGCAGAGAGGTTCAGGAGGGCGACCAGGCTGGGAGACAGATATTTGAAAGGCATCATTGCACAGATGAGAACGGATGAGCTCACATCCCAGGCTGCGGAGAGCGGTGGAATCCGCACCGCAGCCACAGCCTTCACTACCCCTGGGAAGTGAAAGCAACAAACAAAACGCAAACGCTGAGCTCTGGAGAGCTTAGGTGGCTGCAGATAACAGCCACCCGTTCAACCCCACATCTCAGAGGACCCTGTCCCCCAAGCAGTGCCTCTTTTGATCCCCAACTACTAATTAACAAACTCCTTATGAAGCAGAGAGGGGACTTGGGAATCCTTCTCTGCAAATAAGAGCTGCTTTGGGAGAATTGCTGTGAACGGGGTTCCTTGCTGGGTGTCAGGCAGACGAGTTCTCACGCTCTCTCCCACTCTTGCAAAACGCGCTCTGTGCTCTTACTTGATTCTGGAACCCACAACCTCCACATGGATGTCTCAACCCTCTAGGCTCCAGAACCCAAGGAGGGGAGCGGGGAGAGTGGCAGCTGTCAGGAGCTGCTCTTGGCAGCCCAGGTTCCAGGGCTTATTGAAATAAAAAGTAGAAGCTGGCTGCTGAGATGGGGGTGAGGAGCTCCCCACCCAGCGGACAGCTAATGAGGAGCAGTAGTCTTTCTCTGAGCTCTTGCCTTGGGCAGGCACTGTGCTAAGCATATTTACATTATCGTCCTAACAACACCACGAAGTGACAAGCCGCATTTTCCAGGTGAGGACGCAGAAGCTCAGAGAAGTTCGATGCTGCCACAGGATGACACAGACAGGGGCAGGGCTAGGATTTGAACCCAGGTCTCTCAGACTCCAGAGCCTGGATGTTTAGACTGAGGTGTGTGTCCACCTGTCCCTCAGAGCTGTTTCTCAGAGTCATCTTGGTCTCTGAAAACGGCTCATCCTCCTCCCAGTTGCTCAGACTAAACACCTGGGAACCATCCCTCTTCCCTTCCCCCACCAGACAGTTCACAAGCCGGTCCTGTTGTGTCTACCTACAATGTACGTCCTGAACCCGCCCCACCTCTCCAGCTGGCCCTCCTCTGCCCTCTGCAGCCTGGGCGACTGTCGTGCACATCTCACTGCCTTCCTTGCTTCCGCTCCTGCACCATTCTGTATAGCCCCCTGTGGGAGCCAGAGAGAGCCTTTGAAAAACTTACTCAGGCCCATCATCTCCTCTTAATGCCCTTCCTTGACTTCACAAGCTGCTCAGTATAAAATCCATAGTTTTTACCTACAAGGCCCAGCATGACCGGCCCCTCCTGGCTTCACACCCTCAGCTCAAGACATAAGCCCTTTTTCTTTTTCAACTCCAATTATACAGGATTTTTTAAATTCTTGAAAAAGTCTAACTGCCTGCTCCTGTGCTTACGTCTTCTTCAGGTCTTCACAGAGCAGACACCTTGTCAGGTCTCAAGTCAGTGTTACTGCCTCATATAGCCTTTCCCTGACAACTTAACAAATACACCTTCTCAGCTACAGAACTTCACTGAGTCACATAGAGATTTGTTTGTCTTCTGTCTGTTTCCCTTGCCCCAACCTCCATACACACTTGGTTGGGGGTGCCACCAAGGCAGGAAAAATCTGATCATTTTCTGGATCCCAGGAGCCCAGTAGAGGAGGCAGCTGAGTGAAAACTTTATATGAATGTTGGATGGATAAATGAGAGGGTGGATGGATGGATAGGTGGATGGGTGGGTGGGTGGATGGATGAGTGGATGGATGGATGGATGGATGGGTGGATGGATGGATGGAAGGACGGGTGGATGGGTGGATGGATATATGGGTAGATGGATGGGTGGGTGGGTGGATGGTTGTGTATAGAAAGGGTTCCCACACCCTTCCATTCCTTCAAAATTGTTAGTTTAGAGGCTGCCTCAGTGTCACCCACAGATGGATGGTTCTTTAATGTGACGGGGACAAGCCCGGGAGGCTTGGAGGCTAGGCCCAAGCCCTCCCACCTTACCCAAGCACATTCCTCTCCTTTTCACAGTCCCTCCCCAGTTAGGCCTCATACCCTGGCACTCACTTGAGGGGCTCAGCTTCCCAGAAGTCCCCACCAGAACCAAATCTCCATGACCCTCTCCATGAGCCCCTCCTCAGCTGGCTTTGATCTCCTCATCCTGAGCTTCCCAAACCCAGCTCCTCAGCCGGCCCCCACCCCCAGCCCAGAGCCAGCCCCTGTCCCCGCAGCTGTCCACACTTACAAAGCCCGACTGTTCGATAAGGCCGTGCCAGCTGGAATGAGACACTTCCCGTCCGATGGGAGGTTCTGCACGGAGCCTGGGGGCAGCTGTCAGCTGAGGGGGTGCAGGACCGGATCTAAGGCCTCCCAGGGGCCAGCACCCTCCCGGGCTTCAGCAGAGGCTGTGCCGGGCCTAGCCTTGGGTCCCTGAATGGGCTCCGCAGAGTAGGGGGTTGCAGGGGTGGGGGAGGTGGGGCCCAGGGGAGGGGCTTCAGCTTCTGAGACCCCACGCCTAGTCCCTTAGGAAACCACCCCTTTAGCAGGCGCAGGGGTCAGGAGCTGCCCTGGTCTGGGGGCTGGTGAAATCTGACGGCCTCCTCCCACTGGGGACGCTGTCCTCCCTGGTCATCAGCCACCAGTGACTGGGCCAGAGACCACAGGACGAGGTAAAGGTCCGCAGACACACTGGGCGGCAGGTGCTCGTCACCCACAGCCAGGATGGACACCAGGGGTGGCCACCGCAGAGGCCAGAGCCCCGCGCTCTGGCAGCAAGGAGCTGCTGCGTCTCTTCGGGACGAACTATCCGCTGAGGGTCTTCAGGGCAGTGGATATGTCCCTCCCCACCCCACAACCATTTCTGGAGCACCTACTGCGCCCAGGGATGGGGGCTGGGCAGGCCCGAACCCCTGCCCTCCCAGCCCCCCTCCGCCTGGGGCCAGCCCTGCTTGCCCGCCGACCAGACCCCAGGCCCGATCCCAGGCCCCGCAGAGCTGGTGCCTTTTCTGGCTCTGATTCCTTCTAAAAGGCTCTAATTACATCCTGGGAGAAACAATTAGAATGAAACTAAGGGGTTTTTTTTCTCTCTCTCCCCCAAGGCCAGGCCTGTTTAATAACTTAATTAAATAAACAGAATTATAATTATAACGTTAATATTTCCTTTCTGTAATGCCGACACATTCTGCTGAAGGAAGCTTCCCTTGGGAATGGGAGCCTCCCGAGGGCCTCCAGCACCTCCCTGGTCCGACACTGGCTGCCCCACCCCCTGCCCCCAGCTATTGCCCCCGGCCGGGCCCACCGGGTTCTGGGGCCCAGCGGAGCTGGCAGGAACCCCACCCAGGGGAAAAGCCGAGTCCTCTCCATCCTGAGTGTTTACAGTCGAGCTCAAACCACACGATGGAAATTCCTCTGAAGCTCCTAATTGCACATTTCCTTCCTCCAACCATTTTCTTTTGACAGTCGTCTTTGAAAATATTCACCACTGAATTCTCCCCAGGAGGAGTGGGAGGAGCCCGCTGCAGGGGAGCCGGCGCCCCCCACCCTGCCCCGGGGCCCCAGGCTCTGGGCATCTTCAGCGGGAAATCTGGGGTCCTGGGTGGTACCTCCCGCCCCTACTCTCCAGCTGACCTGGAGCACGTTTCCTTTTTCATCTCATTTCCCGTGAAATGTGCTTAAGAATATTAAGAATCTTCATTTGAAAAGTAATGATCTGAGATCAGCCTGCACATAGTAGGTGCTGACACGTACCAGGCTCTTCCAGCCTCCAGGAGGAAATGCAGCATATAAACGTGGGGTTCTCCAGGCTCTTCTATTGAAACGGAGAGCACAGACAGAGGTATAGTGGGCTGCCGGGGTCCACACGCCCGCTTGGCCCCTTCCTACCCAGCAGGGATGTGAGGCCCTGGGAAAGCGTCCCGCTTCTCTGTGACCTGGTTCCCGGTCTGTAAGAGGGGATCTTACAGTGTCTACATCACTGCGTCTTCCTGGGGGTTATGTGACTTAACCCTCATAAAGGGCCTGCCGCAGGAAAGCTTAGCAGACATTGGCAGTGACCCCGTGGGTCACTCTGGAGCTGGCTGGGTGGGCTTTGCAATCAGATTGGCTTGGGTTCCAGTCCCAGATGCTTAGGCTGGGAAAGTCACCTGATTTTGTGGACCCTCCGCATCCCCTGTGAGACGGCTGGGATAGCACAGGGCTGCTGCAAGGCTGCAGAGGCAAGCAGTGGGTGTGAAGACTGGGGGCACCAGGGGACCTCAGGCCCCAGGGTAATGAGGGGGAGAGGCTACAGGATCGGGAGAGACTGTTGGTGCCAGAGCCATGGCCAAGGGAGCGGCCGGGACCTCCCCGTCTCACCCTCCCAGGACCCAGCCCCCTCCCTCCACGACCAGGCCCTGGAACCAAGCGGCTTCAGCCCATACTCGTGCTGTGTGGCATCGAGCCAAGTCCCTGCACCTCTGAGCCTCCGTCTCTACACTGGCAAACTAAGAGTAATAACTAGGCTGCTGGGACGATCAGTGAGTTTATGCATGTCATGTGTCGCCCAGGGCCTGGCATGCAGTAGGTGCTCAAAAAGTGTTAGTATAACATCCATGGCTGTTATTCACTCATCCCCGAGCTCAGTGCCAGCCCTGGGTGGTCCTGGAGCTGATGGAGACACTGCTGGCTTCCCAAGCATCATCCCAGGCAGAGGTCAGGGTGCACCAGTGTTCCGCCCTCATTCGCACGGCGTGGACTCCTGTGTCCCAAGACCCGGCATCATCGGGCACCATCGGGCTTCATCGTCCTCCTGGGGGCTTCCCACACGCCCAGGCCCAGGGCTGGACTCCACATCCCCCCCCCCCCACCGTGTGCTCAGCACTTCATAGGGCCCTGGTGTGTTAAACGTATGCCAGTGCCCCACTGGACTTGATTTCTGGAGCACAGGGACTGTGGTCTCCCTCTGCGTGTCTCTCCGCTGCTCCCCCCCCACCCCGAGTGCTGTGGGAAACCCCAGGAAGGCTGGGGGGGATCTCGACCCAGAAGCATTCACTCTAATGTGGGAGGGGAGTCAGAGGGCACGGCGGGGGTGGAGGGAGGGAACCTGCAGTGAGGCCATGATGGCTGAGTAGGGGCGGTAGCCAAGGTGCGGAGAATGAGATGGATTGAGACTCCCGGAAGGATCTGGAATGCCAGAACGAAGAGGGAGAGTCTGAGAGCTGCGTCCAAGAGAGTCAGTGGACAGGCTGGGCTTTGGAAAGACCTGTCGGGGTGACGGTCGCTTGGGAAGCGTGGCACCGTCCCGGAGATGGGGAGGGCCGTGGAAGACCAGGTTCGGCTCGGTCATCGGCTTGGTTTGGGGTGTGTTGAGTTGAGGGAGCCTTTGAACATCCAACTGGTGGTTGGGAGATAGGTCTGGGGTGTCTTTGAGCACCCAAGGGTGACATTTTGATGGCTGGAAGAAGGAATCTGGGCTCGGAGGAAAGACCGCATTTACTGTTTGTGTTTTCTCCCCCAAGGTCACACTGAGCTACAAGCAGAAATGGGACTAGGGCTCGGGTCTCTGCTACCCCTCCACCCCAGCCTGGAGACTCTCTCCAGGTCTCCTTGTGACTTTCCAAGAGGATGCAGGGTGGACAAAGCCCAAGGAAGGAATGTCCCCTTGAAAACCCAAATCCTTTCAGCTGTTTTCCTCTTGAATCATTGGCAAGAGCTCAAAATCTATACTTTTTTTTTTTTCTGGTGAAAAATAATAGCAGATCTGCCTTGGTCACTAACACTGTGAAATCAGAGGCAGCAGACAGAGGACCCTCGGAACATTACCAGCCCCGGTGGCCTCCCGCTTCAGAACCTGCCACTGCGAGCCGGGCGCCAGCAGCTCTGTGGCTGTGAACGGCAGGTGCTGTGGGCCGGAGGGCCTGACAGCAGCTAGTTGGCCTGGAGGGGAGGCAACTGCCCTCTCTCCTCCATGCACCCCCTCCTGGAGGAACTTCATCTCCTCCATGAAGTCACCACGGGACCGCTGGGAAACCCAGATCTGACCCAGACCCCTCCCTAGGCCCAGAGTGGTAAAAGAGGCAGCCCAAGGTTCTCCCCTGCCCTTGAGCGATCTGTAAGCAGCAAAACCTCAGCACACCCCCAGCTGAACACACCTCTTCACCTCCGGCCCCTCCTGCACCTGGTCACCCAGGCACCGGCCTGGGGACACATCGTCTCCTCCATGGAGCCCCACAGAGCCTCCTTCCTCTGCTCTCGCCTCTGCTCCCATGCTTCCATGAGGCGTCTCCCCCAAGCTGCTGCCTCACCCCGCTCCCCTCCCGGTGCACCCTGCACCTGTCACAGAAGCCTCTCAAGCAACATCACCTCCTGCTCCCACTGGTCTCCAGGTGGACCTTGGGCTGTCCTCATGGCCTCTGAGGCCCTCTGCCTGTGCACCTTGTCACCCCTCAGCCCTCCTCCAGCCCTGTCCTGAGGTCCCCGCCACTACCCACCTCCCTGTGACCCAGCCTGTGCACATGCTACCCCCTCTCCCAGAATGCTCTTCCTACTCCCGCACCCTCAGAAAAGCCAGACCCCTTCTCCCTGTCACCTCCTCGAGGCTCAGCCCAGGGGCTCCTGCCCCAGGTACACAGGGGCCCAGGGGAGGCTGACCGAGCAGACCTTCATGTGGGCAGAGACTGAGTGTCTGGGAAAGGATTTCAAGTGGAGGACACAGCAAGTGCAAAATCCTCGGGGTCGGAAGAGCAGCAGGGAGGCTACTGTGGCCAGAGGCGAGGAAGGGCAGGGAGGAGGCCGCGGAAGGGACGGGCAGGAAGATGTGCGGTGATGGGAGAAACTGGGGGACACTACTTACTCCTGCCTCCCCCTTGTCAGGCCCCAACCCCTAGGGGCCTGGCTGGGCAGGACCCGGCAGCCCCACAGGTCTTAGAGTGAAAGGAACAGCCAAGGCCCGAGGTCGTCCAGGACCAATGACCAATGACCAAGGGGTCCGGCTGTGGGGGGCTGGGTACCCACTGGGTCCCGAGCCAGAAGCTTCCAACTCAGAAGGCTGCTTGGGTGACCTCTGACCCTGCAGCTAACTTCCTGGTGACCAAGGGATGTGGCGTCAGCAAGACTGCAGATGTTCCTTGAAAGAGAAGGAAGAACGTTCTGGAGACAGTCACACGGGGGGTTGCTGGGGAGCCGTTCTGTCGGTGAGCGGTTTTCATTTCGATGTGTTTCTTTGGTTGAGATGTTGCAGGGTGACCTCAGTTTCGAGCCCCAAGCCCACCACGTGGCAGAGGCAGAGAAGACCTGGGCTCCTGGGGTCCTCCCAGCAATGGGGTCTGTGCCTCCGTGCCTCTGTGTCCCCTGTTTGTGTTGTTGGTGTACTCTTCAAAGGGGACCGTCCACCTTGGCCAGCATCTATGAGCTGTCATAGCCCCCATGGATTGGTAGAATTCCAATCCCAGGCTGCCTGGCCTCAGTCTCCTCCTTCCCCCACCTCTGTCTACACTGCCAGCTTGGCTTCGATATGTCACAGTGTCCTCCCCGACACTGTGACTTCCCAGCAAGGGGCTGGGCGGGTTCCAAGACTGGCACGTGCCCCTGGAGGCCCTTCCCACACCAGGACAGCCAACTGCGCACAGACAACTCGGCTGTACACTGACGTGTCGACAGACTATACAAATACATCCCGAAAGCCCAAACGACACAGATCTGCAGCTCCATTTCTCCTCAGCCACAGCCCAGCATGTCTGCAGTCGTTCCAATGCCCCAACGCGCGGGGAGGGCTGACAGAGAAGACAGGCGTGGGAGCAATGCTGACGACCAGTTACAGTGAAGGAATCTTAACTTCTGCAAATGACTTAGATACGTGTGACCAGGACCAGGCCTTGGAAAGGGCCCGTGCACGGAGGGGACCAGAGCCTTCATCATGGCTTCACCAAAGACAGCCCTCCAGCTGGCTGGGATCTTGTTTTTTTAAACTTTATTATTATCATCATCATCATCATTATTATTATTTAGGTAGAGTCAGTTTACAATGCTGCGTCAATGTCTAGTGCACAGCATCATGTTTCAGCCAGCTGTATACATACATATATTCCTTTTCATATTCTTTTTCATTGAGCTATTATATGAGCTATTATAAGATATTGAATGGAGTTCCCTGTGCAGAAGAAACTTGTTTATCCATTTTACACATAGCAGTTAGTATATGCAAATCTTGAACTCCCAATTTATCCCTTCCCACCCCCGTACCCCTCTGGTAACCATCAGTTTGTTTTCTATGTGTGTGAGTCTGTTTTTGTTTTGTAAATAAGTTCACTTGTGTCTTTTTTTAGATCCCACATATAAGTGCTGTCATATGGTATTTTTCTTTCTCTGTCCGGCTTACTTCGCTTAGAATGATGATCTCCAGGTCCACACAAGTTGCCGCAAATGGCATTATTTTATTCCTTTTTTTTTTATGTCTGAGTAGTATTCCGTTGTATAAATATTCCACATCTTTTTTATCCAGTCATCTGTTGATGGACATTTAGGTTGTTTCCAGGTCTTCGCTACATTTTGTAAATAGTGCTGCCATGAACATTGGGGTGCATGTATCTTTTCAAATTAGAGTTTCCTCCAGATATATGCCCAGGAGTGGGATTGCTGGATCACAGAGTAAGTCTATTTTTAGTTTTTTGAGGAATCTCCATACTGTTTTCCACAGTGGCTGCACCAAAATGCATCCCCACCAGCAGTGTCGGAGGGCTCCCTTTGCTCCACACCCTCTCCAGCATCTATTATTTGTAGACTTTTCAATGAAGGCCATTCTGACTGGTGGGCAGAGCCCCTGTTCTTAACCACTGCACCACACTGCCTCCCTTCCGATGAAGCAGGGAAGGCCCAGAGAGGCAAAGGGACTGTGCGAGGTCACACAGCAGGTTACTGACTGCACGCAAACCCAGGACTCCTCGGCCAGGAATCCCAAGATTCTTGCTTCAACGCACCAACGCCACATCTTCTGGGAGTAACGTGGTCAGGTTTTCTCATGAAGAGAAACACACAAAAGAAATTTCTCCTACAGTGAGGTCCGCATGATTTTCCTGCGAAAGAGGAATAAAATCTTATCCAAGAACACAATGGTTCATGCCAGCCCACCGAGTCAATCAGGAATCGGCAGGACTGTAATTTCTATCAAACTATAATTAGCTGAATTTCCTTTTGTAATCTTGGGAATCCGAACAGAGTGCAGCCTATCATTGGAGCCTCAGATAATGACCAGCCGCCTCTCGTACAAAACGGTTAGGAGTAAAAAAGTCCTACGGTTCCCTTTGATGTTTAAAGAGGAAACATTAATGCAAAGACACGAAAAAATTAGTGGAATTTCAAATCCAAAACAATTGCAGCCTTGTTGGGATACAAGGCTTTGCGGAGGGAGGGATGCGGCGTTCTGGCCATGCCCGCTCCCTCCTCAGGGCAGAGCCGCAGAGAGCCGGCGAGGGGTGGGGTCGGTGTTTCTCCAGCAATGGCACCGTGCCGGGCAGACTGAATGCATACGAGAAATATGTGGGGAATGAATGAATGCATGCATGAAGGAGTGGAGCGGAGGAGATGGGGAGGGCGCAGGTAAGCCACTTCCCTCTGCTCAGCCCAGGGAAGTCCGGTGTGCTGCAAGAGGCCCTGTGATCCCCGGGGCCCGCATCTCGAGGGGGCAGGTCCACCCATCTGCAGGCATCTGGCCAGTGGGGCTGAGAGAGTTCCTGGGCCGGAGTGGGGCTCAGAGGGAGTCCCCCCCTCTTCCTGGGATCTCACACTGTCCAGTCCTTTCTCCCTGCCAGGGTTCCAGGGACCAAGCCCTGGGTCCATCCGGCCAGGACAGGCTGAGTGCCCTCCACACCCTTGGCAACTGGCTGAGGAGATTCCGGGGTGGTGGCCTTCGGGATGAGACAGGGTGTGAATGAAGGAATGTGCGGTAGGAAGTGACAGTGATGACTCAGGGTTACTCAGCCTGGAGCCTCCCAGGGGCCCGCTGAACGGCCGTCTGTGGCCACAGCAGCCCCTCACCCTCCCACCTCGGGGCAGGGGCCACTCCTCTTGTCCCCAGGGCCCGTCTGTCAGCTGGCTTCGTGCCCAGATGCCCGGAGACGGCAGGGAAGGGGGAGCACAGTGGGTGCCCGGACGGAGCCCGGGAAAGGAGCAAAGGACTAACTGCGAGCAGGAGGGCAGGGGGGCCGAGCTGCTGCCCCTCCCACCAGGGAGCCCCAAGCCTCCTCCTGCCGTCCTCCAAAGCCCACCTCAGCCAGCAAGTCTTCCCGTCACAGACAGGGAAACCGAGGCCTGGAGGGGAGGTGACTGGCAAAAGGCAAGGAGCCGCTGAAAAAGATCCAAGTCCCCTGGGCCTGGCTTGGCTCACTCATCCCCAGGCTGTTGCCCAGTAGGTGGAGGACATGGGCACCATGCAATGGATGTCAAATTGCCATCCAGGAGATCCTGCTGGCCCCACCAAGGTCTCTGCTGGAATCATCTCACATGGCCCACATTCCTGCTTTGAGGTGGACTCACGTGCATACCCCACTGTCTACCAACCCACCAGTCCACACATCCATCCATCCCCGCATCTATCCATCTACCCAGTGTGACCCCTTCCTCGCAGCCTGGCCTTGTCTGCAACATCCCTTTGGAACATACACAAACACACAGACACACACATTTATCCTATGTTCATTCATGCCCCATTCTCCAATCTGTCCATCCATCCATCATCTGTGCATTCATTCATCTGTTCACCCACACAGTCACCCATCATCTATCTACCTACCCATTCATCCACTCATCCACCCATCCATCTATCCACTGTCATCCATCCATCCATCCACACTGTCATCCATCCATCCATCCATCCTTCCATCCATTCAGCTGCACACTCATATATCCTCCCTTAGACTATCAAAATATTCATCAATCCATTTATCCTTCCACATATCCATCTGGCCATCCATCCATCAATTATTTATTCACTGAACCAAGCTTAGTAAGCCTTGACAGGACAGCCAGTCCTGAGGCTTTCCTCTATTCCCTACTCTTCCATGTCCCACTCCCCTCTCTCCAGCCATCAAACCTTGTCTATCTCAAGAAACTCTGTGACTGAGGTCATGGCCCATGACCTTCAGGTGCTTACAGTCACGAGTTTTCTGGGATCTGGACCGGGAAAGCTCTAGACTCAGCAAGACTGTCTGCTCCCTCCTTATTGGCCTTGGATCTTGGTCTAGTCTCTGCCTCTGCTGGTCTTCACCCTTCAGCTGGTTGGGGAGGAGGGGCCTCCAAGCTCCCCATTCTCCTGCCAGCTTGGTCGGGGAGAGCGGGCTTGGGGCCGCCAGGAGAAGGCTGGAGGCCCCAGACTCCAGGGCAGGGTGAGTGTGAGCAGTGCTTGCTGCTTCCTGACAGGCCCCAGCCTGCCCCTCCCCGTGCTCCTAGGTGCAGTCTGCAGTCCTTGGCTGCAGGGCCTAATTAATTCTGGACAGGCCCAGTGCTTTGAGATCGCTGGATAAGAGGGAATTCCAGAGGGGCAGCTCAGCCTTGTAAAACCATAATTGGTTGTGTTTTTAACAATCGTAATAATATCTTACAGCTTTTGCATCTCAAAGGGCTTCTCTCCTATGATTGGATTTAGTGCCTGCAGCAACCATGAATAGGGGGTCAGGAGGGCAGCTGGGAGACCACTGGACTATACAGCCCTGGGTGACCCTGGGCTGGACGGTCCTCTGAAGGGTCAGTCTCCTCAGCTGTACGGGGCAGGCAGTGCCCGCCTGGCGGGGGGGCATGAGGTCAAAATGAAATCTTCTATTGGAGACTCCAACATAGTGCCCCGCGGGCTCATGACAGGAGGCTGTGGTCAGCCGGTGAGGGTGGCAGAACGGACGGGGCCCTCCCATCTGCCTTTGAAAGACCTTGTCCCCTCACCTGGTCCAGAGATGCCGCAGACCTGAGGCTCCGTGGCCACATCTGGCACCTTCCGGCCCAGCCACGCCCTGCGGGTCACGTCTGAGCATCCACCAGCTTCTTTTCTTTTCCCTGCTACCTGTCATTCTCTGTTATTAACTGGGAGACACAAGCAAGCTGACTGAAATTCTCTCTACGGGTAACAAAGGGCCATGGATGATACACAGGACCCACAACGCAGGAACCCGCGTGGCCAAGCTCAGACCAGGACCCAAGGCCATCGGCTGGCTGATGGCTGCGCTGGGTCACCTCCACCCTGCTCTTCTTTGGGTTCCAGAGCCCCTGGGGCCTGCAGACCTGGGAGCCGCTGAGACATCTCGGGGAGAGCCCCAGGGGTACTGCTCTGCTCCGGAGGGAGGGGCCCTGGGCGCTGGGCGGCAGGAGCAGGACTGGCCGAGCCTCTCACTCAGCAGGTCCTTCTCTGTGGTTTCAAGTTCAGGGCCGAGGCCCACCCTGCTTGCACTCTGCCTGAGCTCTTCCCAGGCTGGCCAAGACGTCCGGTCTTAGATTCCCCTCTGCCTGCCGGGCCAGGGGTGATCCTGGCACCTCCTGGGGCAGCCCCATGGCTCAGGCAGGGTCTTAGCAGGAAGGGTAGCGATGCCTCCCCTGCCAGCCCCCAGCCCAGTCAGCCCCTCCCCACCCACCCTGCCCACGCGAGCACCCAGAAGACAATTCCTGAAGGAAAGCAGTCCCACAACGGCTCCTCACCATCCTTGGGAAACATCTGAGATGCTCGGTTTGGCTCTCTGGCTCAGCAGGGCCCCTGCAGCCCCACCCCAGCCTCAGCTTTCCAGTCCTGGGCCCCATCCCAGAGCTCACTCTCTCCCCACCTGCCCTGACGGCTCTCGAGGCCTCCGTCTCTCACCTCCAAGCCTTTGCAGGTTCTGTCACCATCCCCGGAGCCCTCTCCCGCCACCTCCCCTGCACCCTTATCCCCGGCCAATGCCTCCTCACCACTCAGGGGTCTGCCCCGGCACCCACTCCCCTGGAAGGCTTCGCTGACCCCCTGACAGGGCCGGCCCCTTCTCTGCATGCCTCCTGCTGAGTCGCTTCCCGCCCTGCGTTCTGGCTGCCCGTCCGTCTCAGGAGGGCGGGACTGTGTCAAGTCGCGGATGTGCCCGGAGCGCCCTGGCACCGAGGGACCCCAGGGCCAGCTGACGAGCAAAGAATGAGTGACGTCGGCGAGAGCCCAGGGCTGCCCGCAGGCAGCTGAGATGCTGCCTCCGGGAGGGGCGCAGGGCTGGGCTTGGGAGTTTGCGCCCGATGGCAACCTTTTCTTCTCACCCCTTCACCTTCCCTCATCCCTTGACCCGTCCCAGCCTGGGAGGGAGGAACCACGGAGGGGAGTGGGCTCACCGGGCAGGAGGCCGGCGGCCCGCCCTGGGCCCTGGCAGCCCAGCTGCCTGGGGCAAAGACCTGTGGTACCCCGGGGAGGACCAAGGCTTCCGTGACCAGGCCCAACCTCCTGTCCCTGCGCCTCACCCCTGTTCCAGCCTCCAGTGAAGATGACAGGGAAGATGAGTCAGGACGCTGAAGAGAGAGGCCCAGGTGGACACTGGCCAAGTGCACGCACGAACTCAGGCCTCTTGAATCCCCCCGAGAACTCCCGCCCCCGAGAACCTGCAAACTCCATGAGCCGACAGGACACAGGAACCAGGCCGGCCCTGTGTTTGTGAATGAAAATGGGGCCCAGCTCCCTCCAGTTCCCCAGGCCCTGCCGGCCTTGCCTGACCACCCGGTAACCTCGGCAGAAGTGCTGACCAAAAGGGGAACTTCAAAAGTGTGAGTCAGACAGAGGAAAAAAAGAAGGAAATTCTTCTTAGGTCTCACTAAAGCCTCACACTGAGATCTGCCCCAGGGGCTGGACTCAGGCCTGGTCCCTGTAGGAGACCCCGGGACTCAGGATCATCCACTGGTAACCTCGTCCCGTCCCCTGGTGCACCATCTGCAGGGAGGAGCCACCCACCCTCTCGACAGGGGATGGCCATGGAGGAACTGGGGCCATAAACCCCTTCATCTGTTCATTCTGCAAGTTCATATCCAGCACCTACGATGCGACAGGGCTGGGGCCGTGAACAAGACACCTGATGTCCCTGCCCTCGGGGCTGGCAGTCTTGGACGGGAGAGTCCAGTGAACACACAAGCGGACAGAACAGAGCAGGGGGTGGTGACAGGGCCTGGCAGGGGCATCTCAGAGGAGGGGACAGGAAGGAGCCCTAAAGGAGGAGACAGAGCCACAAAAAGCAGGGACGTGCATTCCAGGTGGCAGGAGGGGCTGCCCGGGAGGCAGCGCGGACGTTCTAGGAACTGCGGGAGATGCTGCGATGGGGAAGAAAAGCAGGGCAAAGTGGGTGGCTTGCGAAGTTCCCTTGGGCTTCTGGGCCAGGGCCTGGGCAGGGCTCCTGGCCCAGCAAGAAGCAAAGTCGCTGAGTGCCCGGGGGTTCCCGCCCTGCAGATGGTTAGCTCCGGGGAAAGTCACAGGCTGCAGCAGGCAGGAAACCCCCTCCACCCCAGGGAGGGGGATGGAGGGCTGCAGCAGGGCCAGCTCACCCAGCTCCGGAGCCAGCTGCGGGCCAGAGATCCCCAGGCTTCCTCCTGACCTCCGTCCACCGCCTCCCGGCCCGGGAGGAATCAGCTTGGCTGTCCCTTTAAAGGGGCCTGAGTCAGAGCGTTAAGAATGAAACTGACTCACGGTAGAACGGGTGGTCACTGGGCTGGCTGGGGGCCAGGGCTGCTGCGGCAGAGGAAGCCGGGTGACCGCAGCTGCCTGTGTGCGCTCTGCTGAGAAGGACAGAAACCACAAAACCCCATTTGAAATTCCATCGTGCGGCGCGACTTGTGTAATGAGGTTACCCCTCATAATGGGGGCATTCAGGGCCCACGCGGGCCTGTGGGGTTGGGGGCCTGCCCTCCAGGGCCAGCTGATGGTGATGTCATCTTCCGTTAGGAGGGTCCCCCCTCCCGATCCAGGACTTAAAAAAATGCACCAGGAAACTAAAGTGAGAGCCAGAACGGAAGTCTTGGTTTTATTTATAGTTGATAACTTATGTCCGGCCTGCTCCACGGGAGGCCCAGCAGGGAGGAGAGCCAGCCCAAAGGAGAGGGTGACACACATGCTCCAAACCCTAGGCCAATGTGGCACCCGAGAGCAAGCCTAAAGCTCCATTCTGAGCTCCCTAGCAGCCAAAGGGAAGAGGGGAACAAGGCATAATTGCATGACACCACAGAAAACTGGGATCCTTGGAACCTGGGTTAAGATCCCAGCTGCCACAGTTGAGCTGTAAGACCTTAAATAGAATCTGCTTTCTCATCTGAAAATGGAGAGAAGGGTGCTGAACTGGTTTGGAGGGCCAGGCAAGGCCCACAGCACTGCCTGAATGCATTTTAGAGGGTCTGTTAGTCTAGAGTTCACAGGCAAACAGCACAGTCACCCCTGGCTCCTGCACCTTCGTGCAGGGCAGACATCACTAATGGGTTACAGCACACTTTCCTGAGCCAGATTCCGCCTCATAGCCCCATGGCTCACGGTTCTCCAAAGAACCACCAGCCATGTGCCTGAGTTGGCCTAGGGACCCACCTGCTTGTCATCCTGTCTGGAACCAGCTGAGGAGAGGCCCAGGAAGGCCCCAGTCATCTTGGTATTTCCAGCACCTGGCTCATGCCTACACACCATGAGAACTCATTAAAAAAATTGTCTAGTAAAAGAGGGAGGGGGAGAAATGAGAGGGGGAGAGGGGAGGAGAAGGGAAGGGGGAGAACAGAAGGAGGGAGGGCAGCGGGGCTTGGACTTGGGCCAGTCACTGGACTTCTCTGGGCCTCAGTTTCCTCATCTGTTAAATGGCGGTTTTTAGTACAAAGCTCATGGAATTGTCCCAAGGATTAAACAGGCTGGGCCTGGGGACCCTTAGCACACAGGGAGTCCCCAGTGGGCAAGAATGAAGATGACAATGGTGGCCTTCATCATCACCACGAAGGGCATGACATTGGAGGTGGGAGCAGGTGGCCACACCTGGCCCATTCTCCTAACTCACAGGCCGCAGATCCGAGGATCTAAGCACTCAGCAGGCCCCCAGACCCCCAGGTTACAGCAGTGAGGGGTTGCGGCGGGGTTGTCAGGCCTGCCCTTCTTCCCCGGTCACAGTCAAGGGCAGCCCTCTTGGACTGGCCTGGCCCTCTTCCCAGATCTGGGTTGTTCAGGGTCCAGAGAGGTGACAGCCCACCGCTGCATTCCTGTGGGACCATGTCATTTCCACCCAGAGCTGTTTCCCGTGCACCTCCTCGCACCACGAGCTCACGGCATTTTCAACTTCCACTTGACAGGCTGATCTCAGGGTGAGCAGCACTGGGTCCCGGCACCAACCACCCTCGCAGAAGTCACGTCCCAAATCCCTCGATCTCATCCCTGGTGGCATCCATGGCCCTCCCGAGGCGTGCCCATGTCCCAGCCTCCTGGCTGGAGCTCACACCTGCCCGTCCTCCAGCGTCCTCTCTTTCTGTCCCTGCCCCAGCTCCAGCGGCGGGTGTCACTCTGAGAGACTGTCTCCCGACCAGGTGGCTGGTCCCAGAGGGAAGGACCAGGCTGCAGGGGCCCAGTTTTGGATCCCCCCACGGAGCATCCTGTCAAGCGGGAAAGAAGAGCCAGCCCCTGTTCTCCAGGGGCACAGGCAGCAGACGAGAGAACAGACAGCCACACACCCACCCATCAGCTGGCGCACTCGTCCGCATGCGGAATGGACACCGTTCTAAGTGCCGGGGACGTCGCTGGAGGCAGTAAATGGGGGTGACGAGGCTCGATTTACGACCCGAGGAGAGCGCTCCTGCTTCTGAGCAGAGCCGGACCCGCACAGCCCACGTGGGGCCGCCCCCCTGCAGGAGCCTGGGTGCCCATGCAGCACCGCCCCCGGGCTGGGTGCTCCCACCGCCTCCATCAAGGCGAAGGCCAGCAGCCGCGCTGTGCCTGGGTCCCCCGGCCTCCGGGTCCCTTCCCACCTTCACCCCACCAGCATAGGACCTGAGGGGTAGAGAGACCTGCCCAAACCCCTGGGGCAGTCTCGGCCCAGGAGTCCCTCCCGCTGTCCTTGGAGAAAGTGGGTGAGCAGCCTTGTCCGCCTGAGTTTACGAGTTTTGGAGACTGACCTGGACACTGCGGCCCTCAGTCCCAGCTCTGGCGGCTTCGGGACATCCTGCCCTCCACACGGGCGATGACCAGGCAGAACTCAGCTGGGCTATCCTGGGTGGGAGCCCTTGTGCCGGGTAGTGGCCTAGTCTTGGCACCGCCTTGGGGTGGGAGGTGCCCACCAGAGGACCGCTCAGCAGCGGCCCCCGCCCTTCCCAAGAGGCCTGCGGGTCTCACTTCGGAAACACCTCTTGGTCTCTACCTGCAGCCCCACCTGCCTGGTCTGACCGTGCTCGGCTCTGCAGGGACGACCATGCCAGCCTCAGAGTGGGTCCCCCGCTGCCCTCGGTCCCCTCCAGGCACTTCTCCCAACAGCCAAAGGGTTTTGCTTAAAGCGTAATAAACTGCTCTCCCCACTCAGACCCACCAAGGCCATCTCGCTCTGGGTAAAACCCAGCCCCTCCACCGCGCTGAGGCCCCGCGTGGTCACCGGCACTGCCCGCTCTCCGTACCCGCAGCCCCCGCCCCGCAGACTTCCGCCAGCTCCGGGCCTTAACCAGGCTGTTCTGCCTCCTGGAACTCGGCCAACTTCGGTCTTCCCAGCCCAGGTTGACTCTTGCTGTCTGCTTCTTCGTCGTAGCCCTCTGGTCACCTTCTCTGAGGCCGTCTCAGCACCCAAGCTGAGGGGGCACCCTCCCCACTCCCCACACTCAGCCCCTGGCCCTCCCTCCATAGTGGCTGTGTCCCCTCCTGGCCAGATGGCCTCCTCCCCTCAGCAGAGTCTGTCCTCTGGGGGTCCCAGGCCGGTGGACAGACCCAACAACTACTCCACCAAAAGGTATGAGCCCAAGGGAGGCCCCAGTTCCCTCCGCCTGGGAGATGCCAACCATGAGCCCCAGATCTCCGCAGGGACAGGGCCTGAGCTAAGTTGAGCACCCCCAGGAGGCAGAGCCCCCGGCAACGAGCAGGAGTGTCCGAAAGCAGCTCGTGGCTCAGTGGCTGGCAGGACTCCCTGGTACAAGCTGCCCAGTGGCTGAAGAGCCTGTCTCTCAAGTAGTGAGCCCCCTGGCCCCGCCGGTGTGAAAGCGGAGGCCCTCCACGTGGGGATTGGTGGGGGGGTGATACGGCTGGTGGGAGCGCCTGATCTAGAAATGATGACATCACACTTACCTCCCCTCTGTCTCCCAGCACAGCAGAGTTGGAGGATGGGGAGATACAGCATCGGGTGAGAGAGAGTCTGGACACCTGGCTTCTCGCCCAGTTCCAGCCCCGGCTCACAGTCACTTGCCCTCTTCCAGACTTACCTTCCTCCTTTGTAAGAGAGTAGGTGGGTGGATGGGGCCGTAACAGAAAGAGAAAGAGAACAGAACCAAGACGTCAGAAGTGAGGTGGGCGGGGCTGCTGGGTGGGCGGGGCCTTCTCCCGCCACCATTCCTCCTTCCTCAGGTTAAGGTCAGGGTGGAGCCACACCCACCTCCAGACCTGCCCTGGATGAGTCGGGGCTCCCCTGCCGGTCTGGATCCCCGCTGCAGGGGACCTCCAAGGCCACCTCCTTCAGGAATCCTGGAGCCCCCCAGGGGACCAGGGGATGATGGAGAAGCAGTCCAGACAGCTCCTGGGAGGACAGGGCCATCATTCGGGGAGATGGGGAGACAGGTGATGCAGGACGGATGTCGTGACCCCTCATTTGGTTCCCACTGAGCTGCAGATGCCTGTGGACCACAGTTAAGATACTCGAGGCAGGGCCTGCAGCTCCACTGAAGGGAGAGCCTCTGACGCCAGCCAGCTCCTCAGACCCGGAATCCCAGGGGCCTCTGCAGCCTCGCGGGGTGTCTTCCCACTGACACCTGCCGCAGGCCCCCTACAGTTCCTCCACACCCACTACCCCTGCACCTGCCCCGGGGCCAATTTCATGCGCATCAGCACCACCTACAGGCTGCTCAGGGCAGGCCCCCAGTAGTGTCTCCATGCGTCCCCATTTTAAAGAAGGGGGAACTGAGGCAAAGAGGCTTGCCTGAGACCATGCAGCCAGGGAGAGGTGGAGTTTGGGGTTAGCAGATACAAACTACTATATATAAAATAGACAAAAAATACGGTCCTAATGTATAACACAGGGAACTACATTCAATATCCTGTAATAACCTATAATGGAAAACAATATATATATATATAATAAAGAATATATATTTATAATGAATATGTATGTTTATATATATATGAAGAGCTTTGAGACAGGCTAGATTAGTTACTTGCTTGTTTGTATACCTACTGTCTGTTCGCGAGCAGAATGTAAGATTCCCAAACACAAGCATATTTACTGCATCACAAAGACGAGGCCTGTGGTGAGGATTGAGCACTGTGTGTGAGGCTGAGCACCAGCCTTGCTTAACCACACGTAAGATTGGGTTCACTTACAACCAACGTGAGTAGCAGATTTGAACTTTGACATTGGCTATGGTCAGGTTTAAGTTTCTAAAACTTATGAAAAACATTGATTATACCAAAAAAAAAAAAAAAAAAAAAAAAGCAGAGGGTTTTCTCCAGCAAGGAAATAGGGACATCAGTCCTACAGCTTTGAGGAACTGAATCTGGCCAATCACCTGAATCCCACGGAAGTGGATTTTTCCCCAGAGCCTCCAGAAGGAGCACAGCCTGGCCAGCACCTGGGTTTCAGCCAGGTAAGACCAAGGGTGGAGGACCCAGCCCAGCCGCGTCTGACTGCTGACCTAGAGAGCTGTGAGCTAGTGAATTTTAAGTGGCTAAGTTGACAGTAATTTGTTATGCAGCATAGCTACCTGATACAAATAGCCATTCAGGTGGCCTCCAGTGGGACTCTGGAGGTCAGAGTCAGCAAGGCCTTTCTTGCAGGGTTCCTGAGGCCCAAATTCTCCCTAGGGTCAGAATAGAGGGCGTGGAGGGTCAGAAGGCAGAAAAATCAGCCGGTGCCAAGGTGGGCTCCAGGGTGTGGGGAGGGGGAGGGAGACTTTGGTCCGAAACCCCCACCTTGCACCACCGCCCTGGGCCTCCTGCTCCTCACTGGCAAAACGAAATGGATGCCAGCAAGTTGTGGGCAGATGCAAAAAAGGAATGCCCTGAAAAGTGCTCAGCTCAGTGCCTGGGACACAGGAGGTATTTAAGAAACTATGGGTGGTCATAATATGCTAATATTAACAATAATTGTATTATGATATTTATCCAAACAGCACAGGAGTCCCAGCCAAGTCCTGTAGCAATAAAACAGGCTTTGACATCTCTGCCTCCCCAGTCAGAGCCCCACGTGGGAATCTCATCCCACAGAGGGGCCAGGCTGTGGCCTCCCAGCTCCCAGGGCAGACAGGGACCCTGCCCATCCACACTGGAAGAGCCTACATTTTCATGCCCTCGAGAACTTTTTGGAGGAATTCAAGAAGGTATTTATTAAGCAATCATAAAAAGGAAATCTTTAAAACTTACAAGGGCCTTTTTTCTGTGTCTAGGGGCTCAGGATGAACTGGACACTGGCCATTGGACTGTGTTCTGGGCCCCTTGAACTGAGCAGAGGAGAGACCCAGTACACAGGTTGTTCACCACGTGATGTAATGGATGAGAAGCCCGGGAAAGGCTGCAGAGCTCAGATGGGCAGGCCGAACAGGGTAGGAGGCTTTCTCTGAGCCCCGTGGAGCCAGGAGAAATTTTCCAGGCAGGCCAGGTGGGGAAAAGCATCCCAGGCAGAGGGAATAGCCTGGGCGAAGGTACAGAGGCTGGACATTGCTTGAAGGGGAACCACAAGCTGTTTAGCACGATGTGGGCCATCTCCTCTGGGAAGGAGCCTTGGGCCTCACTTCTGTTCCTTCCAAAACTGCCACAGATCATTAACTAACTAAATGCAGCACTCTCCCAGCAAGCTTTGCACACGACTGCAAGCTGGCTGCCAAATAGGATACAAGGAAGACCCCAGAGGGTGAGAGCAGAAGCCATTAAGCTGTGATCGTGGGCTCACCGGGGAGAGGTTTAGTCCTCACAGGTGTCTGACGCCATCAGGTGACCCTGGGCCATGGGCGGAGCCAATGTGGGTTTTGAATCTTAGGACATGTCACAAGGTACTCGAGGCCCCTTGAGATAAAGTTCAATGGCTTTGCACAGGAGCTTTCATGATTTTTCCTCAAATGCTACTTTAATTGAGCTTTTCATGCAGGGTCAGCACATGCAGAGTGCACAGGCCATTACTCTCCATTCCTGTACTCATGGCAGACAAAACTAATTGATGGTAGAATTCTCAACCCAGTGACTCAGACAACTGATTCTTGGGGATGTGCAGGGTCAGAGCCACTGTTTGCAGGGGGGTGGACACCCAGCTTTGTCATGAAGCCCACTAGGGCTGACTCTCCTCTCCAAGGCCACGTGCATCACAAATCATCTGAAGCAAAATGAAAGGTAAACCACACGGCGGAGGATACTTGTCTGACCTGTCTGAGGCTCTGTCCCAGTGTCTAGGACAGTGCCTGGCATACAGAAGGCCCTCAATTAGTGTCTGTTGCATGAAGGAGCACCTGTGGGTCCCAGCTGTCTTCAGACCAGCCTGCCCCCACCCGCACTGTCTCCTGGCCATGTCAACACCTTGGGTCCCTTGTTCCAGAACCCTGATCTTCATCCCCGTCCCCCCGGCCCCCTGCCCTGGAAGTGGTGGAGGCTGAGGGACAGCGCTCCCATTAAACAGCTGATGAATTAGGGCCTAGAGAAGTTTTCCTGAAGTCTTTAAATTACTGTTGAGATGAAGTTCTAGATAAATGCAGAGTGAGTGATTGGGGTGGGAAAACCAGGCTCTCCAAGGGGGCTCCGTGCCCCCTCCCACTCCTATCTCTGCTCCTTCCTCAGGGAAATTAACTGCTATCAAGAAAGGATTTTAGGAAATGGCCATGTTTTAAAGGCCCCGGCTTAATGCTCCCTTTAATTAGAATGGGTTTCACGTGACGTTTCTGCTGACCCGCAGGGGGAGGGCGGCCCTGCCCGAGTGAGGCCCGTTGACCCAGGAATTCCTGCATCTCAGCTATGCCCCATTCGTGGGCTCACTTCGCAGAGTCCAAAAGAATGGCTTTTTCTGCAACAGAACAACAGCCAGAGCTCAGAGTCACTCCCCTCGTTTCGGGCACCTCTGTGGGAACCTGGATCCGGGACATTCCTCGGGAAAGAATGCGCACGTGGGGGACAGCTGGGTCCCTGCCAAGGCCAGTCGCTCAGCAGGCTCGACAGGCAGAGCTGAGCCCTGGGGAGGATGGACTCGGAGCCAGGCCTGGGGACAGAGACGTGGACAGGGTAGCACGCACTTGCCCCAGGTGCCCTTGGTCAGGCCAGGGGGTGGTCCCGTGAGCTTCAGCAAGGTGGGATACGATGGGAAAGGCCGAGTGTGGGGGGCCCAGGGGAGGCTGCTGAACCTCCCCAGCACAGGGCGCAGTCTTCCGGGCAAAAATTCTGTCTATGGTGAGAGCCTTGCATTAGTCTGGACGAGCCAGGCTGTGCTGCTGTGACAAAGAAATTCAAACCTCAGATCTGTCCTTCACACTTGTTGGTCCAACAAGGGACCTCTCGGGGGGTCTCCTCCAGCAGTGACGCAGGAGGGAAGGGCTTGGGTGAGGGGCTGGGAGCAGACAGTGCGGGCTGGAGGGTTGCCAAGGAGGTTCTGGCCCAAGCCCCTGAGCAGAGAACAGCACACTTGTTGAGTAGGGATGGCAAGGACAGGAGCAGGGGGCACAGGGGGCTGAATCCAAGAGCCCATGGGGGCCACGCCAGGCGAGCAGTGTACAAGCCCCCGCGGTGGGGATGCTGGGAGAGGCTCGGGTGAGTGGGCTGACCCAAGTTTGGGAGAAGCACATTTGAGGAGCCCCCCAATTCTGGAAAGATGACTTGGCCAGTCCACGGGGTGGATTGGAGAAAAGGGATAAACAGGTTATTTTTACAGGGCAGGGGGAGGGCCTCCCCATTTTATAGATGGAGACACCAAGGCTCAGCGAGGAGAGACACAGCCAAGAGGCGAGGGGGACTTAGCATGTGCCGAGCGCCACCCCCACCAGCCTCGGCGTGTTCAGTCCACACCCCCACCCCAGAAAATGGTGGGAATCACTAACATCCCCATTTTACAGATGGAGAAACTGAGGCACAGAGCAGTTCAGCCAGGTTCCCAAGGTCTCCTAAGCAGGGACCTGAGAAGGACCCCACAGCTTGTGTTCTCACCCCCAGGGAATCAGGCTCAACACAAAGTCTGCTTTCCCGACTCCTTTGCCCTCTCCTCCAGGATCGGTTGGAATTCCAGAGCCATTAGCCATCTGACAAGTTATCAGCCCATATCTGAAATCACACCTTGTGTGAAGCAAATTTGGGTCCAACTCCTCCCCTGCTGTCATTTTCACCGGCTCTCTGGGGCATAAGTCATCTCTGCTCAGCCCCGGGGTCTTATCGATGGAATGTGGGAGCCACTGGCTTTATCTCAGAAGACGGCTGGTAATGAAATGTCCTGTGCTGCCAACCTGAGACTACAGACCAGCCACCACACCTGGCCCCCTGCTGAGTGGCATCTGGGTCAGGCCAGGGTCAAGCAAAGGAGTGTCACCATTTCTGGCCTTGGGGGTCAAATCAGGAAGCAGCTACACCCCCACACCCCACCATTTGAAGTACAGTCACCACATTTGACCCCAACATCTGTCTTGTGAGTGAGGCACCATCCCCACTCCATAAATGCAGAAACAGAGGGTCAGGGAGGGCAAGACACCTGCAGAGGCCACCCAGCCAACAAGTGGCAGAACCAGGACACAAACCAGACATGGGGACCTTAGTCATTTCTTCCATAGATACATCTTGAGTCAGGCTTATTCAGGGCCAGTTCTAAGTCAGGGGCTGGGCATAAGCAGAGAAGTTAAACTTCGTGCCTGACCCCCTTGATCTCATGGTCAGAGGAAAAGAAACACACATGAAGCAACAATTCATTGTGGAATGATTTAGTCTCAGAGAGGAAGGACACATTCTGACGCATTCTCCAACGTGGGTGACCCCTGGGCAATGAAGCAAACCAGGTCACATGTACATGATTCCACTTATGGGAGGTCCCTCGAGGAGTCAAGGTCACAGAGACAGAGGGCAGGATGGTGGTTCTAAGGGCCGGGGGAGGGGATGAGGAGTGGTGGTTTAATGAGGACGGGGTGTCAGTGTAGGAAGAGGAGACGGCTCTGGAGATTGGTTGCACAATCATGTGAAGGCATTTAAGCATGACTGAAGTGTACACTTAAAAATGATGTTGATGGTAAATTTTATTTTATTTGTATTTGATCACAACTCAAATATTTTAATTAAAATGAATGCCATTTGCTTCATTCATTGGTTCTCAGTAGTAAATGAGAACCTGCAGTGCCTCCTTCAGCCCTGGGCCAGGCACCGGGAGAGGTAAGCGTGTGTGTGTGTGTGTGTGTGTGCGCGCGCATGCACGTGTGTGCATGTGTCTATGTCGGGGCATATGAGGAGTTTAAGAACGTGTCTCTTCTTGCAGGCAGAGAGGCCAGAGCCCTGCACAGGCAAACATGGCTGCAACAGCAATCATAGCAGCCCCACGGCCCCTGGGGATGCCGGGCACAGGACAGGCTGCCTCCCATTCTGTTCTTAGCAAGGTTCTCTAAGGGGCTTATGATTAGCTGTCTCGTAAAGGAGGAAACCAAGGTTCCACATTGAACCACCTGACCCAGGTGACTCAACTCGTAAGGAGACGCACACAATTCAAACCTCATGCATTAGTTATTTCCTGCTGTGTAACAAATAACCCCAACTCAATTAGTGGTTGAAAACAACAAATATTTCTTATCTCTCATAACTGTGGGCCACGGAGCTGCTGGATCTGTGAGATTCTGGATCAGAATCTCTTAGGAGGCTTAAGTCAAGATGTTGGCCAGAGCTGAAGTTATCTGAAGGCTTGACTGAGGCTGAAGGATTCACCTCCAAGACGGCCCCTTCACCCAGCTGTTGGTGGGAGGTGTCAGGACCTTGCCACGTGGGCCTCTGCACAGGGCTGCCTGAGTGCCCTGGTGACACGGTGGACTTTTTACCCCAGCGTGAGTGGCTGGAGAGAACCAGGCAGAAGCTGCCATGCCTTTCACAACTTGGCCTTGGGAACCACGCTCCATCATTCCCCCAGCATGCGCTCTTTACCATGTGAGCCCTATTCGAGGAGGGAGGGGGCCACAGAGGGCATGAACACAAACCGGTGAAGGTCATCAGAGGCCACCTTGAACGGGCTGCCACCCCAGGCCTGTCTGACTCTCCCACCGGGCGCTTGTGTTAAGACCAGTGGCTGCTGGTATCAGAGGAGTTTTCAGAGACAACTGGGACTGAGATGCTCTGGAGGAGGGGGCGCGCCAGGTGGGGGCCCTGCTGAGAGGCGACAGCCTAGGCCACAGAGGCAGCGTGGGCCTGTGCACTGACTCAGCAGAGAAGCTCACGCCGGGCCGTCATTGCTCTGGGGGAAACGCGACGGGTGTGCGCTCTTCTCAAACACTCACCTGCTCAGAGACACGCCGGGAACTTGAGGATAAGATGACCGGGGGAAGAGCCGTCCTGCTCGCTGTGGCAGACAGATTTAAAACATGTGTGACCTTGAGTAAGTCTCCCACATCCACTCTGACCCTCAGTCTCCTCCTTTAAAATGGGATAATGAATCACTTTTCCCAGGCAAAACAGAGAGGAAAGCCACATGGGCCCAGGGGCTGGCACACGTCAAAGCCTCTGGGGCCGCCTCTGAACCAGCCCAGACCCAGCAGCAGGACAGCAGCTGGCCCGGACAGACACACTGCCCCCGTTCAGCCAGGGAGCCAGGGCTCCTACGCCCACAAATCCAGATTAGCCAGACCAGTGGCTCCCTCCGGGTGTGCTTGGGAGAAGGGGCCAGCGCTGCTTGTGGTTACTGGAATGCCTCATTGATGAGAGATGATCTGGACAAATATTTCACACTTCCCTTCTCACATTCCAGTGGGAAAATGACATGGAATGGGAAACGTCCTTCCCGGGCCGGCAAAGAACGTGGTTGTTCCTTTATCTCTACTGGAAGCTTTGTTGGCCTTTTATCAAAAAGGTGTTATCAGTGCTGCTTCAGTAGAAAAGAAACATGCAGTTGAAAACAGGACATAGCCCATGAGAAAAAGGAAGACCTGGGTGGATGGAAAACTGCAGAAAGAGATCCTTTCTTACTGGCCGGGCGTTCAGGAGTCAGCAAGTTTCCCCCTGGTACAATCAGACGCAGTCGGACAGCGCAGCCTCCGGAAGTGATCGTCGCGGCAACCCAGCCGAACGCTTATCGCGGGCATTTCGCTGTGACGGCGGCTCAGCAAAGATGTGCCGGGGTGACTTCACACTGTGCAACACAGACACGTTGGTCACCATGTCCAAGGTCATGTAACTAATACATGGCAGATCCCAAGCGCTTTGACTTCCCAGGAGAGGAAGGGCAGGTGTGGCGGGAGGGAGAGCTGCAAAACCAGTGACTGAAAATGTGCACTTTTAAACAATCTTGGTTTTTGCCACATCACCCAGAATTAGTACCAGCCAGCCTTGCGTGGCGCCCACGGATGACTTCAGGCCTGGCGTTAGGGATTCAAGGCAGTGGATGGATGTGTAGATAAATCAAACGGTGGACAGAGGAGCCACTCAATGGGTGAAGGCTAAGTGGGTAGGTGGACAATTGATGGAGAATGCTGGCAGGTGAACAGGTGGTCCAGTGGTCAGAGGATAGGACGCACCTGGCTGGCTGGCTAGTGCGTGATCTTCTGGGATGCTGTGTACGTGCTGGTGGATGATGGTAGGTGTTGGCTAGAAGGGATGGGTAGGTCCAGAAGGAGGTGGGCAGAGGGGCAGGTGAGTGGGCAGGGCTGTCCCCTGACTGCGACTGCCTCCCCACTCCTCCAGGGAGGGGGACACTGGCCCTCCAAGGACAGGTCATTCTGGAACACTTGCTACACACCCACAGGACAAGTGGTTCCTGATCTTGAGACTCTGGAATCTGAGAGGCGAGAGGAGCTGTAAGGGTCACACCGGTTTCCTGGCCAGGGGCCCAGAGATGGGGAGCGCCTCGCCTGCGGACACATGGTTCTGCGGACAGAACCATCACCTGAGCTTCACCCTCTGTCCAAGGGTCTCAGCTCTAACCATCTTCTGGGCTCTAGCAGCTGCTGCCTGCCCCAAACTCCAGCCTGCCATCTGCCTGCTTGACTTGGCCTAACCTTATGGTAACTGTGGGCTCCGATGTGGCCCCAGAACTGGCCTGATGGTGTCCTGTTTGGGGGACTGGCAGTAGCATGGTCCTCTGAGACCTGAAGGCCCAGTGACCCTCAAAGCCCCAGGGAGCCTCTGAAGCCTCTGTCCACAGGGGCAGAGTGACAATTAATGGCCCAGCAGTGGCCATAATGGTTCAGCTGGCTCATCTGGGCACCTCCAAAGTGTCAGGACTGCGCTGGGTCCTGAGGAGGGGAGGGGCTGCACCTCCAGGAGCCCCGAGCCCGCACACAGCAGACCCTCGATCGACGTCACTGAAGGGAAGGGATGGCCTTGCCCTCCAGGACCTTCAGCCCGGGCACACCTCTGAGTGGCTAGGGGGAGGTGACCCGTGTGGCCATGCCCCAGGGGTCCCTGGCCATTTCATCCACTCCTCTGGAAGCGGGTGCTCATGGCGGGTGCTCTCCATCACCCCGATCTCAAGGGCAGAAGATGCCCCCGCCAGGCCACAGCACCCTGGCCCACAGAGCAGCAGCAGCAGCACCAAAACCAACGTCGGGGACCCTAGGATGTCGTGTTCCTCCAGCGCTTTGCCCCACGGCTGGGTGTGCTGTCCTATCACCTTCTAGTACATTCTACAGAGGTCAGCTGGGGGACCCACTCACCCACTTTGCAGGTGAAACCCTAGGCCACTGCTAATGGTAGACGTTTCCCACGGGGCCATGGCCCTGGTTACATTTCCACCCTGGGCCCCGGCTGAGAGCCTGGCACACAGTAGGGGCTCAGCAAAGGTTTGCTGAGTGAATCCAAGTCCAAACTAAAGAGCACAGACTTCGGAACCAGAGGAGCCTGAGTCCAAACCCTGACTCTTCCCCTTTCAGGCTGGGTGACCCGAGGGAAGTCACTTAACCTCTCTGGGTCTCAAGTTCCTAGTCTGCGAAGTGAAGGCCCTACTGTTAGTTCAGCAGGCCTTTGGTCAGGACGGAGGGAGACGGCGTTCGCAGTGCGTGCGGGGCGCGGAGGAGGCGCTCAGCAGACGTGCCGCAGCTGGCCCCGCCCCAGGCTCACCTGTGGGTGGCTGAGGCCCCACCCTCCTCGCAGCCCCAGCCCCCCACAGGTGACTCAGAGCCTCTGGGTGCCAGCCCTGGGAGCGTGGGAACTTCCTGCCACCCTGTTTGTCTTGGGCCGCTGGGGAGGGGCTGCCGCCCTCTGTCAGCTCCAGCGCACTCCTGCCAGGTCGCCCAGCGTGAAAGGGAGGAATTGTTCCCGTGACCTTTGCTTTCTTTGTCAAAGGTGATTTCGGCAAGTACCGCCCGCTTCCCTAAAGGCCAGGCCAGTCTCGCTTCCCACTGCCCCAGGGGCTGAAGGGACCACCTGTGCACCTGGGGAGGCAGGGGCACTGGGGGAACCTCAGCCTTGTCCCTGCCAGCATGTGTGAGGCCCCCCACTCTGTCCCACCCCTAAGCCAGCAGCCGGCTGGTGCTCCTTCCCTGTCTCCATACCCCCCACTACTCACCCGATCCCATTCCTTGGTGCCCCCCAGGACCCAGCCCAGGACCCAGCCCAGGGTCAGAGGCCAGGCGTTTTCAGATCAGTCAAGCTCCCCAGCCCAAGAGAGACACCCCCACCCACCCAGAGCAAGGCACCCTCTCCCCCTCCTGCTCCACCCCACCCTGCCCTGGGGAGGTGTTCCCAGTGCTGGTTTCTGGGGGTGGGCCACCGGTCTCTGCAGGGCTGGAAATGCTTTCTTCACAAGTTTTTATCACTCTGCCTCAGCCTCGTCTGCCCCCTGGTCCTGTGGCCAGCCCACCGCCTACGGCCCCCTTTCCCTGCTTTGGCATGGCTGGCGGCCCCACACTGTAGCCCCGCAGCCCCGGGGCCTTCAGCAGGTGGGCCAGGAGGCGGCGGCCACTGCAGGCAGCCCTGCCGGGGTTCAGGGCAGCCTCGGATCATGGAAGCTCTACTTCCGATTTTCCAGAAGATGCTGATCGTTCACGATCATTGTTCTTTCCTTCTGGGGCATGAAAAAGCAGGTTCAGCTCACAACCGGAAGAGCAGCAGGTCAAGGTTCCCAGAGTATGAAATGTCTGCCTCCGTCGGCAATGACATTCTCCCAGAGGCACTAAAAATAGATGCAGAACAGAAGCATCAAGTCCCTGAAGGCTGGAGAGGTAAGGGGCGCGCCTAGGGCAGGGGCACCGCCCGCAGGTTACGTGTGTGGCCATAAGGCAAGGCGAGGGTTTTACTCTTCTCTCTTCTCTCTTTTTTTTTTCTTAAGAGACAACAAGAAAGTGAACTTGAGAAGGGTCAGCGTGGAAGGACTTTGCGCTTTCAAGTATGACCTTGCCATATGCAAAATTCAGACAGAAACAAAACCGGCAGCGGGATGTGTCCCCGGGCAGGTCCGGGCTTTGGCAGGACTCACCCCCACTTGGCCCAAGGAGGCAGGATGTTTGTTGTCCTTCCCAGCAGTAAGGGGCCGGTTACGGTCACCAGCCAGAGGCCGGCACACTCCAAGAGAACATTCGTGGTGACAGAAATTTTCTGTATTTGCTCTGTCAAACAGGGAGCCGCTGGCCGTGTGGAGATATTGAGCACTTGAAATATGATTATTGAGATTCAGCAACAGAATTATTCAGTTGATTTTAGTTCCATGGGTTTAAATAGCCGTATTTGAATGGTGGCTAGTGGCTACCATATTGGGCGGCATGATTTTAGGCTCTAGGGAAAGGAGAGCTGCAATCGGTTAGTAATGTCTACCAGGGACATGGGACGGAAGGTGAGATATGAATGCTGCATTACTGAATGATTGATGGATAGATGGATGATGAGTGGGTAGATGTGTGGACAGATGGATAGATGGTGGATGGATGATAGATGAATAATGAATGATGGATGGGTGGGTGGATGTGTGGATGGATGGATAGACGATGGATGGATGGATAGATGGATGATGAATGAATAATGAATGATGGATGGGTGAGTGGATTTGTGGATGGACGGATGGATGTGTGGATGGATGGATGGATGCACGCATACATGCATAAATGAATGAAAGGGCAACAAAACAAGGTTAGAAGTGAAGCAAAAGGTCATGACTAAGGAAGTGGGTGAGATAATGGTCTGCCTTTTTTTTTTTTTTAACTATTTTTCAGGTTTATCCAAAAAACAGGCCATGCAAAAAATTCTTTGAGGCTTTTGTCTTTGAAGAGATAAGTGAATGGTAAGCCGTGTGTGTATCCAGGAAGCCCCAGGCCGTGCCAGGGCCTGCTTCCCTCTCTCCCCCTCTGCTGCCACCACCCCCGCCTCCGGGCTGGGTCGCTGAGCCCCTCCCCATGCCGCTTTCCCATGGGAAGCTGAGACACAATAGCAGTTTCTTCTGAATGGAGCTCTCCCCTGAGCCAAAGTGTAAACAGGAGCCAGGGAAGAGCCGGCGGTGTGTAGCTGCTCGGTGTGATTACATAATCAGGACATACCTGGGAGAGGCGCCGAGCCAGGGGATTTTAACAGGGGTGGGAGGGGGCGGGGCACGCCCAGCGCAGGAATGGCTGTGCAGGTACCTGGCCTGGCTGGGAGCCGGAGCCAGGCTGTCCGGGAGGAAGGAAATTCGAGTGTCACTTTCCGAGGGCGTTCTTACAGCAAGATGGGCCCGTGCTTGACTGTTTTGTTTAATCTTCATGACAGCATTAAGGGTGGGTAGTTATGTCCCCTTTTCGAGATGAAAGGAATAGAAATGGGACACAGAGACATGCAGTCTCCAACTGGTCACACGGCTGCTGTGTGCAGAGCTGGGATGTGAGCCTAGTTAACCAAGCTGGACCACTTCCCACCTCCTCTTCCTCTCCATCTCCCCCTCCCACCTTCTGTTAAATCTCACGTCCATTTATCCTTTCCATTTTCCATCCAGCCCCCCACCTGCTCAGTCCCGGGCGCTTTCTCCCTTCCCTCAGGGCTGGACCTGCGCAGGGGAGAGGCCAGGGGAAGAGCAGGCAGCCGCTGCCGGCAGAAGGATCAGTTTCTGACGAGGCACTGAGAGCGTCGGGCCCACCTGTGATAGAATTTTATGACTCCTTGTGTTGGGTTCTTTCTGCAGATGCAGGACCCGGAAGGAACTTAACATAGCTTCTCGCTTCATCTGCGAGGCAACTCCCCCGTCAGGATTGCTCTCCCTGCAGCATAAGAGGAGCCTGAGGGCCACAGAACCTCAGGAGCCTCGTCCTTGAGACTTGGGGGGTCGGCGAAGGCTTCCCAGAGGGGCGGCCTGAGTGGGCTTAAGCAGGGCACCCAGGAGTTCCTCGAGTGGCGGAGGAAAGGTGGGTGCATTTCTGGCCCCGAGCCGGGTGATGGAGGGGAGGTGTGGGAGGGTGGGGTCTGCCGTGGCCCAGTTGCCTCACCAGACCCGGAGCTCCCGGGGTGGGACTTGGGGATGACCCAGGGCAGAGCCTGTCTTGGCCAAAGACAGCTGGCCCAGAGCAGGGCCCTTAGCCCTCGAGCTTGGCTGAGCCCTACCAGCCCCTCTCTGAGTGCACTTGGACAAGCATCTCCCCTCTTGGACGGTCAGCTGCTCCGTGTGTAAGGTGGGGACAGCGGGCAGATTCCGTGCGAGCACACGTTGATG
Source organism: Camelus bactrianus (assembly GCF_048773025.1). NCBI lineage: Eukaryota > Metazoa > Chordata > Mammalia > Artiodactyla > Camelidae > Camelus > Camelus bactrianus. Next base: position 4,044,394 of record NC_133548.1, read on the forward strand.
CCGGATGGGCCCTGGGGAGCCCGGAGACGTGTGCCCACCTCCAGAGGGGCTGCACAGACAGCCGGGAGCCCAGCCTTGTGCCTGGACAGCACTGCTACCTGGACCATCTGGGGCTCCTGGGTCCAAACAAGGAATGCCCCCAGGGTGGGCTCAAGGATGCAAGTCACATCACAACGGAGGCTCCCTCTCCTGCCGTGCCCGGGGGGCGGCCGAGCCCACGCTGCCACTGCATAAGGACCACCGCTGCCACCACAGCCCCGTCATGTTGCCACATAAATGGAGCTGCTATTTACCTCCTTGGGGAAGGGACCGGCCTGTCTGAGGGGGCGGCAGAGATGAGCTCAGAGGCCCTGGGCTCTGACTTTGGTTATGCTCCGTGTATGCACGCATCCTGGGCCTAGCGGCTGGGCTCAGGTGTAGGCAACGGGAAACAAGGTCCTGGAAGCTCAGACCACGTGCCTTTGGGTTGCCCACTTGGTTGGCAGCAGCCAGCCTTGGCCGGGGGAGGCAGGGCTTCCTCTGCCAGCAGCAGGAGGTCCTGCCCGGGTCACATCTGGGTGGCAGGCATCTAATGCCCACCCGCCATGGCTGCAAGGTTCTGCCTGCCGCTGGCGCCGCTAAGCTGCGCTAGGTGAACAGATGGCCTTCTGCACAGGGTGGTATGGGGCTCTGAGACTAGAGGAGCAGGCCCTGGGTACGCCCTGGGGTCAGTAGTCTTTGTCTCCTAGGGCACAAAATTTTTTTTTTTTTTTTTACTGTAGTATAGTCAATTTACAGTGTTGTGTCAATTTCTGGGGTACAGCATATTTCAGTCTTACGTGTACATGCATATGTTCATTTCCATATTCTTTTTCACTATAGGTCACTACAAGATATTGAATATAGTTCCCTGCGCTACACAGTAGGACCTTGTTGTTTACCTATCATATATATAGCAGTTAGTATCTGCAAATCTCAAACTCCTGATTTATCCCTCCCCTCCACCTTTCCCCCTTGGTAACCATAAGTTTGTTTTCTATGTGTGAGTCCGTTTGTGTTTTGTAAATAAGTCCATTTGTGTCTTTTTTTTTAATTCTACATATGAGTGATATCATATGGTATTTCTCTTTCTGGCTTACTTCACTTAGAATGACGATCTCCGGGTCCATCCATGTTGCTGCAAATGGCATTATTTTATTCTTTGTTATGGCTGAGTAGTATTCCATTGTATAAATATACTGCATCTTGTTTATCCAGTCATCTGTTGATGGGCATTTAGGTTGTTTCCATGTCTTGGCTGTTGTGAACAGTGCGGCTATGAACATTGGGGTGCATGTGTCTTTTCCTGTTAGAGTTTCCTTTGGATATATGCAGGTAGGAATGTAGTTGGTGGAGCCATTCTGGAAAACAGTATGGAGATTCCTCAAAACACTAAAAATAGACTTACCATATGATCCAGCAACCCCACTTCCGGACACATATTCAGAGGGAACGCTAATTGGAAAAGATACAAACTTTAATTAAGAACCTACTACGTGCAGCTCCCTGTGCCCTCCCCCATGTGGGGACATAACCTGGAGACTGTCTCCAGCAGTCTTCTGCCTACAAATCCAAGACAGGTCTCACCAGACACAGAATCTGCCAGTGCCTTGATCTTGGACTTCCCAGCACCCAGAACTATAAGAAATAAATGTTTGCTGTTCAAGCAAAATAACAAAACAAACAAACAGAAAACCTACTATGTGCAGAAAACCTTATCTTTAACTCCCAGAACAATCTCCGTCTTCATATTCTTGTTTTAAGCAGGAAGAAACGGAGAAGCGAATAACTGACCCAAGACCACACAGCTAACGAGATAATGGAGTTAGGATCTGAACCCACGTCTGTCTGGCCATGAGTAGTTATTTCTGAGGAGGCCTGGAATGAGGGCTAGGGGAAGTCTGGATGGAGAGATGGATTGAAAGTTTTGGAGATGAGAGGGTGGATGGGTCCCTTCTGATCTAACTCTATGTGCAAACGAGACTTTCTCAAACACCCAACACTCACCCCAAGCTGAGGTCCAGCTCTGTGGTTTGGGTGCTGTCAGAGTCACCTTATGGAGCTAGTGTCCCCGCTACTGTGCCAACAACCCTGGGGCACGTGGAAGGTGTGTCAGCAGTCATTCCCTCCTAACTAGAGAAGCTGGAGGGAGAGCCCTGGGCTGGAGACAGGACCCTCAAACATCCCCTGCCTTGACACTGACCTGATATGTGTCCCTGGAGGGCACAGCCCACCTTGGAGACTGCCGCAGGTGGGCAATCAGACAGGAGGGAAAACACAGGCAGGTACAGGTGGAGTCGTTCTGTGGTAGCCGGTGGAGCCCTGAGGCCCTCCAGACAGTCCCTGGTGCTCCTCAGAGGTGACGGCGCTCCAGACACACCCACTGGGACCACCTCCAGGGGCTCATCCAGCTTCAGCAAGACTAAGATTCTGGCCAAGAAAGCCAAGTCACCGCAGCCTTCAATGCACACCTGGCTGGACAGGGAGAAGGCACTTGGATTGTCTAGGCTCCTAATCTCACCAGGTCAAAGGTGTCCCCTTGGACCTGCACGAAGCCAAGGTCAGCCTCTCCCATCTCTACCTGGAGCCCAGTTTGGAAGCCGGAGTGGGTTAGGAGCTGGGCGATTTTTATGGGGCAGGAGACTGGAAGGTCCTGGGCCTGGCAGGGAGGGGTCTGAGGAAGAGCGGAAGGGGTTTGGGAGCCGTGATGCACCACACATGCGCCAGAGTTGGGGGGCAGGGGAAAGGCAGCAGTGGGAGCAGAGACCCTGCACGGGCTGAGGGACCAAGGGGCCCTTCAGAGACAGCCCTTGTCCCCTTCTGGGCTCTCCGTGGCCTTGGCAGGGTAAATACCTAGAGCTGACCTCCTGCTGTGATGCAGCCACCATCTCAAGGTCACCGTGGGGCCCAAGCCCCTCCCTCTGATACCCAAACTGAGGGGCTGGGCCTGGGGGGAGAGGGAGGAGCGAGGTGGGAGTCTGGGGCTCACTGTTCCCAGCACACCCTGCCTGGGCCGCCTGCCCCCCACAGATCAGCTGTCAATCCGTCCCCCGGGAGGCAGAGCGCAGGCCCCAGACCTTGTCAATCTGCGGGAACATCGCAGCCTGAACCCGAGCGTTCCCACGCTGCATCAGCCTCCAAGGAGGGACCCCGGCGGCAGGATCCCCACCTGTCACAGGCCTGGGGCTCCAGCGCCTCCCGACACCCTGTGTGTCCATTGCACCAGTCAGCCAACCGAGCCCACCAAAGACTGTCACCACTGCCCAATCACGGAGCCCGTGGGGCTGTTTCCCGGGCTCCTCGCTGGCTCTCTGAGGGCGGGGAGGGGCTACCACCAAGGCTCAGGGAGCAGACCCTCTGCGGGCTGCTCCTCTGGAGATTCGAATGCTTCTGGAAGCCTCTCATGTAGGCTAAGGCAGCACCGCTCAGGGTACTGCTCTGCCCCATCTGGGCATTCCCCTTGCCCTGACCAGGGACCTGAAATTCCCTGAGGGCTGTTTGAGGCCCCAGTTTTTAGATACACTCTTTCCAGCTGGCCAAGAGATGGAAAACAAAGGCATTCTACAGGTGAGGAAACTGGGCTCAGAGAAGTTAAGTGACTTGCCTGAGGTCACAGAGCGAGGAAGTGGAAAAACTGAGATTTCAGCCCAGAAGTGAGTCTTGCACACAGTAGATGCTGAAAGAATGAATGAAGACCGCAGCGTCCACGCTCTTGACCCCTGCTCTCTGCTGTCTGTGTCTGGATGACAGCCTGGGGGCCCGGCTCTTGCTGAAGCACCTCCTGTGACGGGGTGCTCGCTACTCACAGGCACCCGCTCTCTTCTGGACCCCTGACTGCTGACGTTTCACCCCCCACCCCCCGCCACAGGTCTGGGTTCTGCCCACAGCTCCCACAGGTAAGTCCTGTCCTCTCCCGCCTCGGCCCCGGGACCAAGCTCCCCGAGCTCCCTGACCCCAACATTTCCCAGATCCCTTTTGCACCTGCTGGCTGCCCAACTCTGACCTTTCTGAGCCTCTCCCCTGGCCCCATGAGCTGACTCTCTATACACTGGTTCCCCACTGGTCTCTGGTCAGCCCTGGGTCATCCAGCTTTGAACCTGAGGTCTGGGAAGTCCCCTCTGCCCCGGCATCTCATTTTCCCCAGTCCTCTGCACTCAGCCAGCATGGCTGGGCCCTGGGGCCCTCTCTGCCCTCCCATCTCACTTCCTGGGCAAAATGAGGGGGCCCCTATCCCCTTCCTCCCCAGGGGCCGGCAGCCTGAGGAGACACCCCACTGCAATTTTGTTGTAACTGCATGGGATCCCCAGCACTGTGTCAGGACAGAGCCCACTGCTCTCAGTGGCCTGGCCATTTTTCTTGCCACCAAAGAGTTGGAAAGGTGCTCCCACCCAAGGGAGCAGACACCCATCTGCACAGTGCAGAGGCTTCTGGGGGGGTCCCTGCCGCCCCACCCCCAATGCCTGGGGGAAGGATGTGCCGCTTGCAGCACCTGATCCATCCTCCAGACAAAAATCCACCTGAGCCCAAGGACCCAGAAAGTAAACCTCAGGGCACGGCGGGCACCTCTTAGCGTGGGGAGAACACGTGCACGGGGTCTCCGTTCCCCAAAGCCAGTCCTAGTCCCACGGGACGTCAGTAAGATCACAGACGCTTGGGAATCACGGAACGAAACAAAGTCCTTGCTGAGGACTAGTCGGAGCCTTTGCTGTGCGCCTCCAGCAGGAGAGAGCGAGCAGGGTTTCTCGAGCTAATGTGACCTCAGAAATTGTTCCCTGGGCGCATCTTCTGGGACCAGTGTTCCCTGGAACCCTCTTTGAGAAACACTGCCCATGTTGCTCCTGAAGCCCCAGAGTGCTAGGTTCCTGTGCTTTGGCCCAGCCCAGTGTGAGGTGAGCCTGGGGTCGGAGGAGGATGCTTAGAAAGTTCCAGTTAGTGGGCATGGGCTCCTGGCATCCCCCCCCCCCCACGCTCAGAGGCTCAGGCCTTCGGGTGCCTCCCTGCTCAGAGGACTCCGAAGCATCGAAGCCACGACACCACCACCAGGGATGCGGAGGCCAAACGGCCTGGGCCCCTGAGACACAACACCTGCCCCCACGGCCCCGAAGAGCCTGCAGCCCCAGCTTGGGAAGAAAGCTTCCGGAGGGCAGGAGGCTGCATCCCCTGGGAGGAGTAAGCAGGCAGGATCTGCTCCTGTCCCACCACGACCTCTGCCCGCACCTCCCTCCCCACCTGCTGCTGTCTCCCCAAGCCGGAGCCTCCGGCAGGCAAAGCCCAGGGGCTGGGAGGTGTGGCCACAGAGGTGGCAAATGCAGGACCTGGCTTGAGGGGCATCCGGGTGGTCTCAGGCAGGTACCACCTGGCCCAGCTCCCTAGTCGCCTGGCTGGCGGGCCAGCGGGGTGCCCGGGGCCCGTCCTTCCAGCCTGCCCCCGAATAGCCGTCCATGCTTCCCCAGCAGCACCTTGGATCTGGCTGGAGCCTCTTCTATTGATTCAGCATCTAATCTCACTTCCCATCTGATTTGCAAAGGGCTCTCCACGCCTCTTCTTTCCGCTTGGTGCTTTCCTAATCCTGTGGGCACTGCTTGCTTATCGCTCCCTCCTGACAGCAGGCCAGCTCCCTCTTCCCCTTGACATTCCTGCCCCGGCTGCCTCCTGCCCTCCGTCCCAGCCACGGCCCCGCCTCCCCCACGGGTCTCTGAGCCGGGCAACCTTGAGTCTTGGTGCATTGCTGGAGCCCACATCATCCATCCTTTCCGTCCTCCCTTCGTTGATCTGACTTTCCATGAGCGCCTGCCTCCTCTGTGCGAGCACAGGGCCCACAGCCGTGGTCCTTTCCAGGAACAGTGCACTGCAGGGGGCTCTCCCAGGCCTCCTGTAGCAGTTACAACACTCACCCCTTACCTGGAGGCCAACGAGGTTACACCCACTATGCAGGTGAGCAGATTGAGGCCAGGAGTTGCTCTCAATTGCTTGGGTCCCAGAGCTATGAGAGCTGGGACAGGAGTGTAGGTCCTCTGGACTCAACTAAGAAAGGCTGTTCTGGTTGACATTTCATGGCCTGGCGCCCACACTGAGCTGCACCCGGCAGTCCTGCAGGGACTCCGAGCCTTGGACCCCAGGGATGCCATACTTTACAGAATGTGGCCCAGGCTCTGACATCATCCTGGCTTGAAAAATCCATGCCCCTACCCTGCCAGGCCCCCTCTGGTCACCCACTGCAGGCACCCAGGAAGCCCCCTCCATTGGAGACATCAGGCTTTGATGCCAGCGTAGAGATGGACGATTCTGCTTGGACTCAGTCTCCAGCCCTGCCCAGCAGAGATGCCAGCCCCACACTGCCCCCAGCCCTCCTCCACACACGAGCACAGGCTGGGCTGGGGCTCTGGGCAGCGGCACCGGGGACAGGACCTTCGGGGCCAAATAAGGGTGGGATGTGTACAAAAACAAGTAAGAGTTTCCAGGTAGCGACCACAGAGCAGAACCAAGTGTGCGCCCTGCGGAGTGTGGGGCCCAACTGCACGACCGATTTCTCACTGCGAAGCTCAACAGGGCTCCAGCATCCAGTCCCAGCTGTGCTCTGGCCTCTTGTCCCTGCCCCTTGTCCCACGGCCACCTCGCCCTGGCAGAAACACCAGAAACAGCCTGCCTTCCATTCTGACACTGAGGGGCTACAGCTGGGCTGTCCCTTCATTGTGGGTCCTCCCCTGACCCCCCAGGACTCTCCCACCCCCGTCTTAGCTCCCTGCATGTCTCTGTCCTTCCCATGGGTGACAGTATCTGCATGTGACTGTTCACTGGACTGCCGTCCCCACTGGGTGTTTCACCATCACATCTTCAGGTAGGGTGGTACCCACCTGGCACACAACAGGTGTTCAATAAATGCTCGTTGAGGGTAAGAATGGGGGTCCCTGACTTGATCCCCCATAGTATCCTCTCTTCTGGGCCAGTCAGCTGAGATCCCGCACAGCACAGGGACTCTCCACTGGTCACTGCCATTTCCGCCTGCCTGCCCTCATCCCAAACTTGAGTCCCAGCCACCAGCTGCAGGAGGGGGCCCCGTGGGTGTTAGGCTATGTAGGCACTCAGCAGGGCTGAGAAGCCCTGTGCTGGTTCTCCCCTCAGCCCCTGCCTGTGAGCGGGGCCCCCACTGGACGGGGATGTGTGTTTGCTGTGCTACGTGAGAGCGTTCGAGTCTGCTGTAGGAGCTGAGAGAAGTAAACAGGAGGGCGGAGACTCACATGTGTGACCACAGAGAGTAAGTTAGTGGTCTGTGCGGTGACATGATTCACAGCAGGGGCAAGCCGGAATGTGGCTTATAGACAGAAAGGGGTGGCAAGACCAGCCAGGTCACCCTAAATCTGCCACCATGGTGACGCCCAGGGTGGTCCCCTTCTGCCCAGGCGGGCAGATGAAACGACAGGTGCTCAGCAGGTCCCGACGAGGCACAGGTGCTGTGTGGGATCTGGCCCTGTGTTTCTTCCACGGAGTAGGTGCACTCTGGCTCCAGAACCTTCTGTCTGCCTGTCCCCTTGGTCGACCCCAGCTCTGGGCCTCAGAGGGAAGCTGAGGCAGCTGAGCGAGATGCCCCGCAAAGTTTTCTATCACCAGCCCCTCCTCCTGGCTGCCTCAGCCCTCTTCCTCTCACCAGCTCCTTCTCCAGCATCCAGCCCTAAACCAGGGAAGCTGGTGGCTCAGCCTGTTGGTAAGTATGTCCCAGGCACCCTCTCTCTGCCAGGCATGGGGCTCAGGACCCAGTTCTCTTTAGAGCCTGCTGGATCCTTCTAGATCTTTCTGGATCTTTCTGGGTCCTTCTAGGGCCCTGACCATGTCATAGTGCCAGGGTTGAAGTGGGGAAGGCTCCCCCTACCGCCCCCTTGCTTGATCTGCCCAGGGAGGGAGGGAAGCTTCAGGCACAGGATCTGGGCTGGGAAGTCCAAGATCGAGGTGCTGGCAGATTTGGTGTCTGGTGAGGACCCCTCTCTGATTCATAGATGGCAGACCTCTAGCTCTGCCCTCCCGTGGCAGAGGAGGAGCCCTCTGGGATCTCTTACACGGACACTAATCCCACCATGAAGTCTCCACCCTCGTGACTTCATCACCCAAAGCCCCCGCCCCTCATACCTTGGGCCCCAGGATGTCCCAGAAGTAGCCAGAAAAGCCAGACCTGGAGTGTCCCAGGGTCCTGCAGGGACGGGGCCTCAAGCACCAGTGAGCCCCACAGACACCCCCACACCCCAGCACCAGCACCAGCGACCTGTGGCAGTCAGTGGGGCAGGGGTGCTTCAAGGGGCATGTTCCACAGGTGGGGACAGAGGCGGGGCCCTGCGGCATTGAGGGAGCTTCACCCAGGAGGGGGCTTTTGAGCTGGGACTCAAAGGATGAGCAGAGCAAGACGAGAGAATGTGCGGTGGGAAGTGCGCGGCGCTCAGGGGAAGTCTGAGCAGGCCCCGCAGCCCCAGCGCCGGTGGGGGAGGAGGAGCCGCAGAGGCCCAGAGAGCCCTGAACTAGGGGAGGCCGGCAGGTGTGCCCGGGGCGGGGCGAGCAGCCGCTCCTTGTGTGGCAGAAGAGGCCCAGGCCCAGCAGGGACCTTGGAGAGCACCAGCCCGGTGCCGTCATGGTGCTGGCAGTGAGGGCCGGGATCGGGGGCAGCAACCTGCTTGGGGTCACATAGCCAGTCAGGGAGGGGGCTGGGGCCCACATGGGTTCTGAGTCCCCTGGTCTCGGCCCCGATCTGGCCTCCTTAGAACCTAAGAGGAGCACTTTGGGTCTAGAGAGTAAAATAGGTCACGTCAAGCTACCTGGAGAGCAGGGAGGGGATGTCGGACTCATGCTTTCACAACCAAAGTGGGAAGTGCGTCTCGAGCTTGGCCCTAGACATCCAGTTGTCAGTGTCTGTTTGCTCAGCTGTCTTCCCACCGGGCTGAGGCTGACAGCAGGTGCTCAGTGAGCGTTTGCCAGGTGGATGTCGGGGGGAGTGTGCGGGTGGTGGTGCGCGGGTGGGTGGGTGGGTGGACAGTTGGGGTGGGTGGGCAGACAGAGGGTTGGTTGATGCTACAGACTAAATGTGTCCTGTCCAAAATTCATGTACTGAAATCCTATCCCCAAGGCGATGGTATTAGGGGTGGGGGCTTTGGGTGCTGAGGTCATGAGGCTGGAGCCTCCATGAGTGGGATTGGTGTCCTTATAAAAGAGATCCCAGAGGGCTCCCTCTCCCCCTCTGCCACACGAGGACACAGTGAGACGTCTGCCGTCTATGAACCAGAGGGGGGTCCTCACTGGACACCAAATCCGCCGGCACCTCGATCTTGGACTTCCCGGCTTCGAGAACTGGAAGGAATAAATCTGTGTTGTTTAGAAGGCCAGGCCTATGGTACTTTTGTTATGGTAGCCCGACTGGACTAAGACAGGTGGACAGGTGGGTGGGTGGACAGAGGGAGGGGTGGATCTGCGCAAATGAACGGCGGGGGCCAGCCCAGCGGGGGGAGAGCCCACTGCAGCTGGGGGCCTGGTGGGGGCGCTGCCAGGCCTCAAGGGCAGACCCTCTGCTCCTACTCTGGGGGTGGAGGCTGCGTGACACGAATTGCTGAGGGACCACAGCCCAGCAGGCGGGACCCTGAGAGACAGCGCAAAGCGGGGAGGAGCAGGTGAGATGCTTGCAGGAGAGGAGCAGAGGCTCCCGGGAATGCGGGCTGCTCGGGAGTGCCCTCTGGTCCTAGGTCACTTTGTTCCAGAGAGACAGGCCTTGGCAGGGCCATTCTTCCCGATGGCAGGCTTATGGAGGCATAACGCAAGAAGCACACAAGGCATCTATTTTAAAGTGTTTTTAGTACATGCGCGGAGCTGTGTACCCATCACCACGACCCTTCCGGGAACAATTTAATCCCTCCAAAAAGAACCCCCGCACCCGCCAGGCGTCCCCGCCCCCAGCCCCCGTCCAGCCCTAGTCCCCATCCAGCCCCAGGCAACCACTAACCTACAGCCTGTCTCTGTAGAGTCACCTATTCTGGGCATTTCGTCTGAATAGAATCACACAATAAGTGGGCTTTTTTGGTGACTGGCCTTATTGACTCGGCATACCATTTTCAAGGCTCACCCATGTTGTAGCATGCGTCGCTATCAGCACCTCGTTCCTTTCTGCGGCTGAGCAATGTTCTGCTGCTCAGCTCTGCCGCACCGCCTCTGTCCATCCATCCACCGAGCGACGCTCCCGTTCTTCCCAGCCTGTGGCCGCCGTGCGCAGTGCTGCCGTGAGCACTCGTGTACCAGAACTTGTCTTCATTTCCCTGGGCACCTACCTAGGAGCAGAGTGGCTGGGTCGTACAGCAACTCTGTGTTTGACCTTCTGAGGAACTGCCAAGCTCTCTCCCACTGCGGCCGCACCATTTACATCCCCACCAGCAGCAGACAAGGGCTCCCATCTCTCCACATGCTCACAGACACTTGGTATTGTCTGTCGCTGATCACGGAAGGAAGCCAGGAGTGGGCCATCTTGAAAGAGTCCTGCCCAGGAAAGTGAGACAATGACCTCCTTGGAGAGGCGCCCAGGGCTGGGGGAGTCGTAGGTGCTCAGCTGCAGGACATCTTCCCTGGGCCAGCAATTCATGGCGGGGTCCCACTGAGCAAAGCCCGGCCATCCCGCCCAGCCCGAGCAGGGACCCTCAGAGCAGGAAGGGGCTGTGAAGCAGGAAGGGGCTGTGAAGCTGGAAGGAGCTGTGGATGACATAAGAGACTGAGGCTCTGATTTAAATCTGACTGGACTCTCCACTCCCCGAGAGCAAGACTGTTGTTAATATGTGGAGGTGACATTAAGGACAGTTACAAGGACAGAGTTTGGGGCAAGAAGGAGGCCCAGCAGAGGTGGTCTGAGAGTGAGAAGTAAGAGAAAGAAAATGGCTCTGCTTCTGTCCCCCAGAAAGAGCTATTTCAGAAGTACGGTCCAGGCTCCAGCAACACTTCAGGTCGCCCTGTCAAAGCTGGTGTCTGGCCCTTTAAGTCTTAAAGGGCTCCAGGAGTTTTAACCATGCTACCAGTTGCTGTAAGAAAGTGGTGCATTGTGGGCACAGGGAAGGAACCCACTCCCTATCGCCACCGTCAACCTGGCAATTTCCAGATGAATCTTGGAACACCAAGTGTAGAATGACAGCAAGTGTGAGCTCCAAGGAGTCTGGGGGAACATCTCGCTCGGAGCTGAGCCTGACTCCAGAAGTCTCCACGAGACAGGTTTGCAAATGGGTGCAGCCACAGAACCCTCAGAGTAAGCACTTTCTAGACACTTCCTTCGTCGTCACGTGTGATTGGTTCTCCTCTGCTTTCCCAGACCTGCCACATCCTAATTTCCTAACCTCAGTGAGCAAGCCGTGAAATACTTAGAAACCAGTTGAATACAGCTCGTGTAAGATCTCTATGGTGAAGAGGGCAAGAACGCCTCTGAAGAACTTTGTCCAGTCGTCTGTCGACGGACATTCGGGCTGTTTCCGTGTCTTGGCTGTTATAAATGCTGCTGCTGGGAACACTGGATGCGTGTGTCTTTTTGAATTATATTTTCCTCCGGATGTATGCCCAGGAGTGGGATTGCTAGATCATACGGTAAGTCTATTTTTAGTTTTTTGAGGACTCTCCATCCTGTTCTCCACAGTGGCTGCACCAATTTACATCCCCACCAGCAGTGTAGGAGGGTCCTTTTTCTCCACGCCCTCTCCAGCAGTTACCTTTCTTTTTAATGATGGCCATTCTGACTGGTGTGAGGTGATATCTCACTGTAGTTGTTTTTGTTTTTTTTTTTAATTTGGAGGGGGAGGTAATTAAGTTTACTTACTTATTTTTTAATGGAGGCACTGGGGATTGAACCCAGGACCTTGTGCACGCTAAGCATGTGCTCCACCACTGAGCTCTACCTGCCCCCCTCTCACTGTAGTTTTGATTTGCATTTCTCTAACAATCAGTGATGCTGGGCATCTTTTCATGTGCTTGCTGGCCATCTGGATGTCCACTTTGAAGAGATGTCTATTTAGGTCTTCTGCTCATTTTTTGATTGGGTTGCTTAAAACAAGCTTTATTAAGGTATGAGTATCTTGCCTTTTCCTCAGGCAATCCTTGATGCTAAAGAGAACTTCATCTGTACCCCATGAGATTCACTCCCTCCTTTGCCCTCCAGAGGGATGGAGAATGGAGATGTTGGCTGTCAGGCTGAGAGGAGCCCTTGAGGCTGCAACCCAGGTAGGTGATGAATAAAGAACAGGGGGAGGGACGGGAGAGGGATCAAAGACACCTCAGGCCACTGCCACCAGAAGACTGAGGCCGCTGGGAGTGGCCGTGGAGGGGCCCTGAGAACGAGGGGGCCTCCCTCCGCACCCCCACCCCCGCTTCCTTCCCCTCCCAACAGTCCCCAGACCACGTTGCAGACTCGCCTGGGGGCTCATCACAGCACATTGCTGAGCCTTTGCTCAAAGTTCCATCTTTTTTCAGGATCCCGTTGGCTGCTCTGCCACCCAGGCCTTTCCACATAGATTTCAGAGTCAGTTTCTTGATACCTGTGCAACAGCTCGCCAGGATTTTGGCTGGGCTCCTGTTGAAGCTACAGATCAAACTGGGAAGAACCAACATCTTGACAACAGCGGGTCTTCCAGCCCGAGAAGATGGAACACCTCTCCATTAGCAACCCGCCCCCACCCGGGCTCCTGATCCAGCAAGTCTGAGGGGAGCCCGAGGCTTTGCCCTTCGGTCTGTGCCCAGGTGACCCCACTTCGAGAGGTGCTGTCCTAGGCTCCAGGAGCCCTGCCTGCCTGGGGAGTTGGGGTCACTTTGAAGACCTGGAACCTTCTTTCTGGGCTGGGCCCCAGGCTACCCGAAGGAGCTTTTGTCCCCATGCAAATCACGGCAGGCCGGCTCTGCTTGGATTTGCATGCTACAGCTGACTTTTTTAAACGCTTCCTCTCCAGCAGATAAACAGCGGGTGCCGGGAACCCGCTGGTGCAGAGGCTCCGGGGGCACAGCCGCACGTGGGAGAGGGTTCTTCTCTGAGTACCAGGTTCCTCAATTTTCTGCGGGAATTTCTTGGGACTCTTGGGACTCTCTCCTTCCCCATCAAGTGCCCTCCCCGGAAATCTCAGAAGGTCAAGCCCAGGTCTAAGACGAAGGCCCTGCCCTCCCGCAACAGGGCGTGGCGGCAGCCTCTGGCTGACCCCCAGGCAAGTCGAGCCAGGTGGCTGGAGGAGGGCACTGAGCAGTCAGAGGACTCCTGGGAGGACAGAAGGTGAAGGTGTGAGCAGAGGACTGGCACACAGGATGCCCCTTCCCAGAGATGAGAGCCAGCCGGGGAAGGGGCAGGCCTTCCAGGTGGAAGGAGGAGCCTGGGCGAGGCTCGGAGGCCGACACCAAGCCTGCACTGGGTCACGCAGGTCACGCTCTCAGTGGCCACCCTCCAGTTGGCCTGTGGCCCCGACTCCAGGTGCTCACTCGACCCATTGCCTTCCCTGCCTCCTGAGCCAGCCCTCCAAGGTACTGCATCACGGGAGCTGGCCACACAGAGCCCCAGGGAGGGATGCTGGCAGCGTGAGTGGGGGGCCCTGGGTCGGTGGCTCTGGCCCTCCTCCCTGGCAGGCAGGGCAGGAAGGCTTGGAAGGATGGCCTCAGTCTCCACTGGGGGTCCTGATGGCTCTCCCCGCTTCCCAGTGTTTACAGGAGCCGCCAGCACAATACTCCACCCCTCAGAGACCCCCTGGGGCCAATCCAGAGCCTGCTCTGGAGAAACTAAGGCCTGAGAGGGTGGGGGCAGTGGCCATGGCTCCAGAATGCAGGGACACTGTCACTTGGATTGTCGTTGGGATTGGGGTGTCTGATCAGGGCCCATGAGGACCAGAGCTGTATCCTTGGCCCCTAGGCCCAGACCTGTGGGCCCCAGAGCTAAAGATAAGCAGGGGCCACAGCCTAGGCCTCGTGGCCAGCAGAGGGACCAAGCTGGAGGCCCTAGGCCCCTAATCCCACACCTTCTCCCTGCCCCGGGGCCCTGGTGTCCCGGAGCCCAGCAGCACCTCTGGGCCCTGACTCCAACCCTGGGGGTGGAGGGGACCAGGTGAGATGTATGGGGCCTGGTCTGGAACTGCTGGGGGGGACCACGTTCCACACCTGGCAGGGTTATGGTACACCTCCCTCCCTCCCTCCCGGACACTCACCGCACTTCCCAATGGGCAGGGCAGAGAGCACACAGGAGTCGTTCTGGATAATGACAAGTGAGTCAAAGTGACAAATCACATCCAGGCTGAGGCTGTGAAGAGCCCTGTGTGCCCGTCATCCTCTGGCAAGGTGGGTTAGGGTTAGGGACGCGGAACCCGCACGGGGAGGACAGCCGCCCTGAGCAATCGCCCCCTTCACTTTGGATACTGCATGAGAGATAATGAAATCTTTGTGGCATTCAGTCTTTGAGATTTTGAGGTTTATTTGTCACTGCAGCAAAACTAGCTTATCCTGACTAACACAGAAGCAGTGGCAGGCCTGGGACACACACACCATCACCAGGAGATGGGCACCCGGACAGACATTACTAACGCACCTCTGCATTCTGTGCTCCCCCATCCCAGCACCTGCACAGGCAGCTCTGCCAGTGGGGCCACAGCCTGGAAGATGCGACGCGATCCTTCTGGCTCCTGAATTGCCTCTCAGGTGGTTGAATAATTTGATTGGCCCCCTCATTGGACACCTGACTTGGAGTGATAGAAGCTGCCCCTTGGGGGGATCTGACAGCTTCCTACCAGTCAGTGTCCGTGCTCGTCAGAGCGTCCCTTCCTCCCTGCCTGCTCTCTGAGCGGCGCTGGCCCCAGGCTGCAGCCCCCGCCCTGCCCCTTCCAGCCGCCCTTCCCTCCGCCGGCTCCGGGGGGCTCGGTGATCTCAGCGTCCGTGACGTTCTCCCCACTCTGAGCCGCTACGTGTAGGGCCAAGTAGGAGCTTGTTGCTCTGAAGACACTGGGAGGAGCTGGCCTGCCTCGCGTTCTCATTCTTGGTCAGGGTGTGCCGGGCCTCAGACCCAGGAAAGACAATTCACTTTCGGTGGGGCCCCTTCCAGAAGGAGGGCTGGGGCTGGAACAGGAGCCATGCCCCGGGGGTCAGCGCCCTCCCCGTGCCTGAGACGAGGGAAGGGCAGTCCCAGGACACGGGCTCCAAGCGGACGAACAGAGCGAACATGACTTTTTACAATGGGGCTTTGATCTGCCTAATGTCACAAGACAGCCGGGGACAAACGCCAGGCCCTGTGCGACTCCCGGTTCCCACAGGAGATGCCCTGTGCAGGTATTCACACGGGGAAATTCTTGGCAGGCCCAGCCCCTGGGCCGGGGCCCATCACAGACACAGCGCGGCAATTAGGTTTTGGAAAATGCGGGGTAAGGCTCATTTGGCCAAGGCTCCAGCCTCCGGCCCAAAGGTAGCGTCAGAGGGAGGGAGGGAGGCCAACCCCAGCAGGAGTGGGTGCCCGCTGGTGTGGACAAGGGTGAGCAGGAGGAATTCCTGTGGTCAGGGGCAACCGGCCGGGCACAAAGGCTGGGTGGCTCCTTGACAATACCCACTCTGTCCCCGGCTGACGGTGACCTTTGCCAAAGTGCTCAGTGAATGGGCCGCATCACTGGCAGGTGTGTCCGAGCCTCCAGTGCTGGAAACCCATGAAGAGGCCGGGCCAGGGGAGCGCTCACAGGACGTGTTGTAACTCAGGTGCCCACAAGGGCCTCCCTGGGGCTCGGGCCAGGCCGGCAGGCCTGCCAAGGGCCCATCCTTCAGGCTGTCAGGACGCATTATCCCCACCTGTGCTCAGGAACAGTGGCCTCACCTGTAAGTCACTCCCATCCTGACATGGATGAAACGGCCCGCACCTCCTGCCAGCGTCTCTGGTTTCCCGGCCTGCTCCCCTCGGAAGGCTGCGGCAGGATGTGCCGGGAGTCCAGAGAGATAGCGGCTGCAGGCTGGCAGCTGTTAGACAAGACTTCCTGAGTCCTCCCTGCTCTGGTCTCCTGGCCACTGACTTCAAAAAGGAGCCCTGCCTGGACCGCTGACCTCGGGCCCACTAGAGACAAAATCTCCGTCAACCTCTGTGTTCTCTGTCTTGGCCTCTGGGCGCCATGATGGCATGACACAGGCACTCACCCATTTAAATCCACATGACCACCCCATAAGCAGCTGTCACCAGCATCTCCTCTGGTTCCCAGCTGGGGAAACTGAGGCCCGCAACTGGTAATGGGCAGCCTCGGTTGTGAACCCTGGCCTCTGGCACCAGTGTCCGTGACAGCGGCCACCTCGCAGCTCTGGCTGCCACCTCCAAGTGCAGGGCCCTTGGCTGATGCCTAGAAAGGATTCCCTGAACACACTTTTCCTGCCTGTGCCCTGCCCACAGCCCACCTCCCTAGGGCAGGGACCCCTGCACTCGGGCCAGGCAACTGTTTGTTGAATTAGTAAGAAAGGGACTGGGTGACAATGGGGCCGTTTCTTGAGCTTCACCCTAGGCTGGGCACATCCCAAACACTCCCACACAGGCCCTCATCTTCCTTCCCAACATCCCCACGTAGGCAAGCAGGACCTCTGTCCCCACTTTACAGATGAGGAAACTGAGGGTGAGCGGAATAAGGCAGCTGGCCAAGGACCAACCGGCCCATCAGCGGGGGTGATTAATTTCCCGCTCTGCTTATCCACCTCTAGCCTGGGAAGACGGGAGGGAGAAACGAAAGACCAGAGAAGGGTGCTGGCTCAGTGGCATGTGCGCCATGGGGGTAAAGACACCTCCCTGTCCCCGCCTGTGACGTCTCACAGCAGCCACGCCCCCAGTACCCCCATTGCTAGGAGGTCAAGTTCTGCACTGCACTCTCAATGCCTTAGGTCTGGCCAGTTTGGGGGTTTTGATAACCATGCTTGGAAATCTTAACAGCAGGTGGCATTTCCGGTCCTGGGGAGTGTGCATAGAGGGGCCGGGGCACCCAGGGAGGAGGAGAAACAGCCAGCAGCTTGCCCTACTCGGGGCTGTCGTGTGCAGAGGGGCGTGACCCTGCACATCCCCGGCAGTAAAATACTTAGCTACCAGAGAGCAAGCTCACATGTCAACAAGAAACCCTTTGTCGCGGCGGAGGAGACAAGGATGGATGGGAATTTGCATCTTTGAACACATCCTCTGATTCCATGGATGGCGGAGACTACCTGGAACTCGGCGTCAGCCTCGTCTGGGCGACCCTGTGCAGGCGGGCGTCTGTGTGCTGGGCACTTGGCCAAAGCGAGAGCCCCGGGAATGGAATAATGAAGAATTAATTCACCCAGCAGGGTCCTTTCAGTGTCTGGGAAGCTCTCGCACCTTCTCTGAGGGGCAGACGTGTTTTCTTGGGAGGAATGCTGTTACACAATCAGTCTGTCAAAAGGCCGCGTGAAGAATCCGGGCGAGGTGGCTTCAGCTGCGGCCGGCTCCTTTGATTCACACACTCCCCACGGGCAGACCCAGACCCCTGGCTCCCTGCTGCCTGCAAAGGCACACACCACCCGCAAGGGACCCCACAGAGGAGCCAGAGAAAGCACGGTGGGAATGCGCCTGCCCCCAGTGTGCAGGGAGCACAGAACCTGAGTCCCACGGGACCCGCGGACACCTGTAGGCAGAGCGAGCACCCATTGTGCAGACGGGCACACTGAGGGGCACACAGCGCCGTGGCCAGCGAGAAGCAGAGATGACCAAGCCCCCAGGGCAGAGGCAGTGGATTGCCTAGTACAGATGGGGACATAGTGGGGTCAGGGGCAATGGGAGACGGTAGGGGAGGGGGGAGGGGGAGGGTGACAGCTAATGTACCAAGGCCAGAAAACAAGAAAATAAAAGATCAACCATCTGCATCAAAATATGAACAGAATTGGGAGTTCAGGAGTTGCAGATACACACTACTGTATTTACAATAGGCAAACAGCGAAGTCCCACTGCAGAGCACAGGGAGCTACACTTAGTACCCTGTAATAGCCTATAGTGAAGAGGGATACACACACACACACACACACACACACGCACACGCACACACACACAACTGAATCACTATGCTGTACACCAAGGAGACCCCAGCCCTCGGTCGCCTTGTCAGGAAATGAATGAGTTGGGGTCCTCAGAGCTCCCTCTGCCAGTCTAGGACTTGGGTGGAAAGGGGTTGCCAAATCAGTCCCTGAACCCCACAGTTGTCTTTGTTGTCACCTTCAGATGGGCAATCTCCACTGCGTCTTGCCTCATGTAGAAGTGGGACTGGAAGCCATTTCCTTAATTTTACAGAAGGGATTCTGATTCTTCCTTGGATGTTTTGTACATTGGGAGCCACTCCCCTCCCATCCTCACCTAAAGATCTTACAAGCTTAGGGGGAAAAGATGATGAACACCAATTCTGCTCAATTGTGGAAGATCAATGCATAGAACTGAGTAAGTTACCATGAGCCAGCACTGCTCTCTGCCTGGCGCGGCACAGCGTGAGTGGTGTGCATCCACCCTTGAGATGCTGACCTTCAGCTAAGAGAGACACACACACACCTGGAACACAGCCTGAAAAGTGCCTCCGCAGGTGCGTTTCTTAGACACAGGAGCTACAATTTCCCCATGATGCATGGTGGCTCAGGCCCTATGCTAAGCACTTCACCTGCCCCCTTATGTAAAAGCCTCTAGAAATCAAAGCCCAAGGAAAGATTAGAATATTGGCACTTCGAGTAAATCCAGGTCAGTGAGCCTGAGAGCAAAAGGGGAAGGAAGGTGTGAGGCAGGGAGGAGCCACTGTTGCAGCACCGGAGGCTACTCTACAGTATGCTCTCAAGGGACAGGAAGGGGTTCCTTTGGGAGAGTTGCCACACCTTTGCCCCTAAAGGGTCCACAGAAGAAAGAGAAGAGGGAAGATGTAACAGCCTGGCTCCATCCCGTGTCCCATTTCCTGGGGGTCGAGGCTGACCCCGCAGCTCGTCTTATCTCAGGAGAAAATACTCAGGGGTCCGACCTCACGCCCTGTGGAGTGCGTTTCACCCAAGTCTGAAAGCAGAGCGGGGACCCAGCACGGGCAGGCGTCGCACCAAGAGGGAGAAAGACCCAGCGGGAGGAACCTGAGGAGGCATGCGGATTGGGCCCAGCACACACCTGTGTGTCTCACTGGGCACTCACAGTAGCCCAGGAGGTAGGCGTTGTCATGCCCACTTCTCAGGTGGAGAAACGAAGGTGGAATTTCCATGGCCGCCTGTGAAGGAATAACTGGTATGGGACTTTCCCACCTCCATTAAAATATATATATACTAGGAAACTGGGCAAAATACATGAAACAACCGTTTTCAGGTATTGGACAATGGGCAGCTCAGGACTGTGACCCCAAGAGAAGGAGAAAACGAAGCTGAGTCTCCAGCCACATTGGCTTTTTCCCTGGGACCAATTCCCGGACCACAGTGCAGGGAAGGTATGTCTGGTCATCTTGCTGAGTTGAGGAAACACGGATGGGAGCTTGGGAAGGTCAGAACAGCTAGAATTTGTGTGGCAGAGTATTAATAATGCAGGAACTAACCAAACAGTCCCCCAAATATTCACAAGGTCCCCTTGAATCTTTGGTTGAAGACTAAGCTGCACATAAGTGTGGGGAACTGCAGCAGGTTAGGCACAGCACAACCAGAGGGCTGTGTGCTGACCAGCTCAGAGAGCTCAACTCAGGGCCGAGACGCATGCAAGCTCCTACCAGCTGGAGATGAGACACCTTGTTGAATGCCTAGGGTATTAAGTGGAGACCCCAGAAGGCTCATGCTTTAGTCATAGGTACAAATTGGTCCTGTAGTATAGGCTACTCTAGAACTGTCCCAGCAGAGCTTCAAAAGAATTAAACCAATCCACTAGGAAATTTTCTGCCTGCCCAAACAAATCCAGTCCACTGTAAAAGACAACAACAACGTCCAAACTCAGAACGTGGTTCACACAATGTCCAGCATACAATAAAAAAATCACTAGACATGCCAAAAGGCAGCAAAATGTGACTCATGACCAGGAGAAAAATCAGTCAAAAGGAACAGACCCAGGTATGACAGAGATGATGGAATTAGCAGAAAATGATTTTGAAACAGCCATTCCAAATATTTTCAAGAATTGAAAAGAAAACATGAATGTAATGAAAAAGAAATTGAAGAGATAGAGAGATGGATAGATAGAAGATAGATAGGTAGATAGATAGACAGACAGACACACACACACAAATGGAACTTCTAGAAATGACAAATACAACATCTGAAATAAAAAATTAACCACATAGACTTAATAGATTTAATACCTCGGAATAAAAGATCAGGGAATTCAAAGACATAGCAATGTCAAAACCATCCAAACTGAAAGACGGTGGGGGGAAAATACTGGAAAACAAAGATGGAGATTCAGTGACCTGTAGGACAACGTCAAAAGGCCTAACATTTATGTTGATAGAGTTCTAGACCCAGACCCAGATCCTCTCTATCTCCTCACCTGCTTAATTTTTCTTCATAGCACTCACTTCTTCATTTCTTCCTTGTCTGTCTTCCCCAGACAGCGGGCTCCAGGAGAGTAAGCCCTCAGAAAATATCTGTTGAATGAATGAATGAGCAGAGAAATGCCTTCTGTGAATTTCTTCTACCTGAACCCTGGCCCTGGGGGGGGACCATTCATAGTAGCCAGATTCCTTGTCCGGGTGGCTGGCACAGGAAAGGAAGGGCCAATGCCCATGTATTTGTCAGTGACTGCTGCATAACAAATTACCTCTAACATGATGAGTCAGAGCAACCATAAGTATTGGTCATCTTTGAATTTTCTGTGGGTCAAGAGTTGGGGGGGGTGAAGTTGAGTGGTGCTGTTTCTCCTGAGGCAGCAGGAACATGTCAGTGAGGGACAGTCCTCTGAAGATTTGACCATGGCTCAAGGATCCACTTCCAAGGCTGGAAAGTCAGTGCTGCTGGTAGGAGGCATCAGTCCCTCTCCACTAGACATATTGAGTGTCCTCACATCGTGGTGGCTGGCTTGGGTTCATGAGACCAAAATGGAAGCCACAATGCCCTTTACTACCGAGCCACCCCCTGGCATCTTGGCTGCCCTCTGCTCATCACCCAGACCAACCCTGACTCAGTGTGGAGGATAACGCACGAGGCGTGAGATCTGGGAGGTGAGCGACACGGACACTCCCTCGGAGGCTGGCTACCATACTCTTGCATCTGTCCCTGGAGGCTGAGGAGGAGGTGTGTCCCTTGGTCTGGAATGTCCTCCTCTCTCTCCCTCCGCCTAAAGCCCTTCTTCTCCTTCAGGACCCAGCTCCAAGGCCTCCTCTCCCGTGAAGTCTTCCCTGGCCTACCTCCTGCTGAACTGAGGGCTCTTTGGGTGCTCACTGCCCCAGCCTCAACCAGAGCATGGGTCCTGCCATGTCGCAGTTGTTTCTCCTTGATCTTTCTTCAGACGGAGCTGAGGACTCCTTGGGGCAAAGACCACATCTGATCCACCTGTGCCCCCAGTACTCAGCAGCCAGAGATTGTCCCAGCATTATGTGTGGTTCATTGAACATTGATCAGATGGATGGATGGGTGGGTGGATGGATGGATCAGTGGATCAATGGATGGATGATGGGTGGATGGATAATAGGTAGATGAGTGTGTGGATAAATAGATGGGTGGATGGTTGGATTGATAGATCGATGGATGAGTGAATGGGTAAATGGGTGGATATATGGATACCTGGATGGCACATGGATGGATAAATGGCTGGCTTTTCCTATATTTCTCCTACAAAGTAACTGCTTGGGGTTCTTAGAAATCTCAAGCCAAAAGGGACCTCAGAATTTATCTACAGACACATCCCTGAAGCCAGGAAGGCCAAGGAGCCGTATAGAACAAGGCCTGGATTCCACGTGCTGGTGGGGCGTTGCTTACTGTTGGCATGATCGGCCTCCTGATGGTAACACTTCTCCACCCCAGGTCCTGCAAGTGGGGACAGACCCACAGAGGTGCGCACACGTGCCCCCGACAGCAGGGCCCCTGCAGTCATGCGCAGTCGGGACTGGCCAGCTCTCACGGGACTAGCAGTGCCCCACAAAGCCAGCTTCCTCTGGCGTCTTATCCTGGGCTGGGCCAGGGTGGGGCCTGGAGATCCCTGGGGATGGGGCCCAGAAGAGGTTTCCTGGAGCCCTGCTGCCCTGCTCCCACCATCTGGCCTACCCCAGATCTCAGCGCCCTGCCCCCACTTCTGTCTGCCTCCCTCACTTTCTCTTTCACTGGAGGCCTCTGCGGGGACCCAAGGTGTCCAAAAGCCCTGGGATCAGGGGGTTGAATACCTGTGACAGCTTTTGCTCCTTTTAAGAGGATGGGAGAGGCTCTTCTAAGCGGGTCTCCTTGTGGAAAGGGCAACAGCCCAAAGCCTGGGCCTCCACCCGGAGCCCGAGCTGGAGGAGGCCGAGCAAGCGGCCGGGCTGGGACTGGGCGGGCCTGGGCCTCGGCGGCCGGGAGGGCCTGCTTAGGAGAAAGAACGTCGCAGCACAAATGACGTCCAAAAGCAGTCATCGAGAATGAGGAAGCAATCACAAGCGGCACACTTTAAACCTCACCAAGCGCAGAGAAACAGCGCTTGGCAGCGTGGTTCACAGACAGCCTGGCCCACCTCCTCCCCAGGGTGTTTGCTTCCCTCCATGTTTTGGGCTGCGTGTTCTTGGGTTGCCTCTTCGGGTGACAGTGATTTCTGGTAGGGTTTTCTACTTCGGAAATGAAAGAACCTTCTTCCACATGTTTGACTGAGGCTTGTTTCTTATTAGCGCCAAATTGGAAATGTTCTTCGCAGTTCCTTTCTTTTTGGGGGAGGACGTGTTTTTCATTTTGTTTTGTTTTGTTTTTAATGGAGGTCCTGGGGATTGAACCCAGGACCTTGTGCATGCTAAGCACGCGCTCTATCGCCTAGCTACACCCTCCCCCTGACCTTTGCAGTTTCTTGTGGGGAGGGATCTCTGTCTGGGGGACTCCAGCCCTTTGGCATCACTCATGAGCTCCACTGACCACAGGGGAGCAGCCAGGCCAGCTCAGACAGGTCCTTGTCGTCTGGGGTCCCAGAAGGAATGGGTCTTGAATCCTGGTCATTGTGGCCCCGAGCAAGAAACTCCATGAGGCTCCCCCTGAAGCAGGTTGTCCTGGGAGCCAGTCCTCAGCCCAGAAACAAGACCCAGGCACAAGGGCGACCTGTAAGCTGGGGTAGAGAGGCCCGTGCTGAACCTTGGGGTGGACCCACGCAAGTGAAGAGTCTGGTGCTTGAACTTCATCATCTTCACTGACTGTCTGGTGGTGCTTCCCGCAAGCGCCCAGGGGCTTGGCCCCCAAAGACACCCCCTGCTTCCCCGCACCACAGCCAGGTTCACAGGCCAGGCCAGGGAGTCAGGCTGATGCCTCGTAGCCAGGCAAGAAGCATGTTCTGTAGGAGGGAGGACAGCGAGGGGACAGATGAAAAGGCACCCACCCAGACGAGGGATGTGGCCATGCCCACAGGCAGTGGGATTTGGAGAACTGTCAATCGTTACCCTAGTCCAGGCTGTTAGACCTGCAATTCCAGGTATTCCCACAGGGAGGCGCTCAGTCCTGCGGTTGGAGACATAGAAGCCTCATTGCCTTCCAAGTGTCTCTCTGGGGTCTCTAAGGGAATGTGGGCCTGAGAAAAGGGGCAGCCCCCAACTCTAGCAACCTTTGCTGAGCACAGGGGAGGGGATTTTCACCAAGTGGGGAAACCAGTAAAAATCTCAGTTTCATGAGCGTGGGAGAAGCTGCCCAGCCCCAAACCCGTGCACCAGCACCCATTCCACAGCCACCACACACACTCTACCACCAGGGGGAGAAGCCAGATGCTTGGGCCACATCTGGCTGCAGCCCTGCCCCCAAGGAAAGGACAGTGCCCTTGGGAGTGTGAGAACCAGGAACAGGAAGACCACCCTGATGGGAAGCCCTGGCTGTCTCATCTCTGCGTGGCCACTTACTTGCCTAGTGCTTCCAGAAATTTCGCCACTCCCCCACACCTCGGTCTCTTCATCTGTGAAATAAGACAACATCACTGAGTCCTGTCCAGCCCCACAGAGCCAGGACAGAGGTGACCTCAGCAGGAGCAGAGCCACGATCACCACGTCTGAACCCACACGTGCTGGACTCGAGGTGGCACCTTGCCTGGGATTCCAGGCCCTGAGGGCAGCCGCATCCTTACCCGGGACTCCGCCCAGCCCCTTCGGTCAGTTTACACTGGGCCACTTGCTGGGTTCCCACCAGGTCTTGGGCTAGCCCACTTCCAAAGCCACGTTCATGGTTTCCCGTTCACAGGAAATGACCCCCGCCTCAGTGCCCCCCGCTGAGGTAGGGTGGGATGCAGTCCTGAGGGGGTGGCCCCGGATGGGCCAAAGAGACTGTGTGTGCGGAAGAACGGGGCTCACGTCATCCCCAGAGTAAGGGGGGCCAGATACTTACAAGCTTTTATCCCTTTTTGAACAATAGATACAAGCTGCCAATTCATTTGGGGGCGAACCTGCCTCCCATGGGAGCGCACGGGGGGTGTGTCCGAATCCCCTCTGCGACCCTGCCTGGAGCCTCTGATGTCCCCACTGTGACTGAACCGTTAGCGTCGGCCCGGAGTTCAGTGGACACGTTTCTCGTGTCTGAGCCTTGGGTGTTCAACCTCGTGTGTGTCTCTACAACGTGACAGAGTGCGGCCTGGGGCCGAGCTCACGTCTGGCTCCCCATTGTCTCCCAGGGTCCTTACAGGGGTTCACTATACTGTTCAGGAGGTACTTGCAGATTTAAATGCCCTTTGAGGTTTGGAAACCCCAGTGGAGGCGTCCGTCCCCTCCTGATTGATCTGGACAGATGAGAAGTGTCATTCGCAGACATGTGGATGGTTTCCAGGGCGAACCTGAGCCTGCAGAGGGTGGGCAGGTGGGGCAGGCGGCAGCAGATCGAGTGACCTGGGAAGGCAGACTGTCCCCGTCCACCACCTCCCAACCGCGGTGTGGGGGCCGGAGTCCAGATGGGGCCCAACGAACGCCACACGCGGGCAGGACTGCGCCTTTGATATTCAATCCTCCCCCAGCAAGCTCAGGTTCCCCTTTGCCCCATCTCAGCCATGCGCCAAGCAGAAGGCCATGAGGTTTTCTTTAAAATAAAAATTCCTAACCTCTTTCAATTATACTCAGTCTCCCAGCATTGACGATGCAGGCAGAGGTTTGTAAGACCTTTTTTCCCCTTCTTTTTTAACACTAGGTATAAGATGCCAACTAATTCTAGGGCAAACCTACCTCCTATAGTTTCTGCAATATTCACTTCAGTGTCAAAAGAGAAAGAGTATCTCCTGATGTGGTTGGTTAAGTGGGTGTCTGATCAACCCAATCTGAATGCAGATTGGCCTGTATCGATCCACTCATTTGTGCACAGGAGGAGGAGCTCCTCGTAGGAAGCTGGAGTCTCCTTCTCAGCCCACAGGGTAGCTCAGTGGCGCCCTCCTGCCCTACAGCGGCAGCTGCCGCGTGGACAGGAGAGTGAGGAAGTCCCGCCTCTGCCTCCGACGGGAGGGGCTCGAGCAACACCCCTTCCGGGCATCTCAGCATCCTCATCTGAGAAATGGAAGCCGTTCTCCCCGGTGACCACAGAGGACCACCTTAAGATGAGGAACGAGAGGGAGACACACTCTGGGGCCCGGAAAAATTGTGCCCTGGGACGTGTGATGGCAATCTTGAGTCAGAGGAAAGTATTTAGTCACACTCAGAATTCCGCCTGGATACCGTCAGACTGGATAAAAGACCAAAACCCAACTCCAGGCTGTATACCAGAAACCCACCTTAGATATAAACACACAAATAGGCTTAAAAGAGAAGGATGGAAATAGATATAAAGAGGGACATTTTACAATGCTAAAAAGGTCACTTAACCAAGATGTGGCCATCCTAAATGTGTGTGCAGAGTAAGAGAGCTTCAAAACGCACTAAGGGAAAACTGACTGAACTGAAGATAGAAACAGACACATCAATGATCAGAGTTGCTGATTTCAACACTCCTCTCTCATCAGCTGGTGGGTCAGGTGGACAGACGATCAAGAAGAGTACAGGTGACTTAAACAACACTGTAACCAACTTGACCAAATTAAAAATCAGGGGATGAAAAATAAATACCTGAAATAAAACATTCATTGGATGGAATGAACAACTGATTAGATGCTCTAGAAGAAAAGACTGGGGAACTTGAAGACACAGCAATGGAAATTACCTGAAGTACAAAGAAAAAAAGATGTGAAAAACAGAGTGTCAGTGACCTGCAGGACAGTATCCAGTGGTCTGTTGTGCATATAATTGGAGACCCAAAGATCAAGCAGAGGGAGCTAAGACCTCATTCTCCAAGACAGTCCCCCGTGGCCCCCATCTCTTGGGATCCATGCCCCTGGCATCCCCCTCACATCCTAAATTGGGCTGACTTAGGTAACCAATCAAATATTGCAGGAATGACGCTGTGCGACTTCAAAGTCCAGGTCATTAGAAGATTTGTGGCTTTGGCCTTATTCTCTCTTGGACAACTCACTCTGCAGAGCCAGCTGCCATGTCATGTAAGCACTCAAGCATGGTCTCTTCCTCATGAACACTCCTTTATTATCTACTAAATTTATGAAATAAATTTATTTAGTGTTATTATTACAAAATGTTCCTCTTTATCTCAGTGATGACACTTTGCCTGGAGGCCTGTTTCATCTCATCGACACAGCCACTTCAGCCTTCCTGTGCTCCTTGTTTGCCTGGCTTCTCATTTTCCCATCTCCTTCCTTTCAGTCTAGCTGTGTCTTTACATTGAAGGGCGCCTCCTCTCCAGAGCAGGTTGGGTTTTGCTTCTTTTTTTAAAATGGAGTATTTAATTCATTTGCATACATACAACTTTCAGGTAGTTGGATTTAAGTCTATTTGTCTTCTTTGTTTTATTTCCTCCCATGTGCCTCCTTGCCTGTCTGTTTTGTTTTGTTTTTAATTGAGTATCTTTTGGAATTCTATTTATCGGTTGACCTTTAACTATACCTATTTGCCATTCTTCACTGACCAATTATTTTCTTCTAAGAAAATCAGGGCCGCTTAATTACATTCATCAAAAACAACCATAAAAAGTCATTTTAAAAAGATAACATTTAAAATAGCATCAAATAGTGAACAGCACCTACAAACAAGGTCTAACAAAAGACATATAAGACTTTCACAGAGAAAATTATAAGTCTTCATTGAAAGACATAAACTAAGCTCTGAATAAATTGAGGGATGCCACCTTCGTGGTAGGCAAACTCAGCAGTGTAGAGGCGACAATTCTACTCAAATCAATTATGAATCCAAGGCAAATCTAATCAAAATTCCTGCAGGCTACTTCATGAAGCTTGACAAAGTGATCTAAAAACTTATGTGCAAGAGTCAGCTGCTAAAATCAGGAAGCAGTCTTGAAGGAAGACAAAGGAGAGGAGGAGGAAGAGGTAAGGAAGGAAGGAGAGAGTGCGAAGGAGTTGTATGTGAGCTGAGGATTCACAGTAAAGCTACTGTAATGAACACTGTGTAGTACTGGTGTGGAAATAAACAGATGGATGAAACAGGATAGAGACAAAAATTTTGCAGAAAGAATATATAAGAATAAATCTTTAAAAAAAAGAAAAAGAAAAAGGATTCAACACATGGATCTGGGACAAAAGACAGCAAGATATGGAGATTCCTCATAAGACTAGGAATAGACTTACCATAGGACCCAGGAATCCCGCTCCTGGGCTTGTATCCAGAAGGAACCCTACTTCAGGATGACACCTGCACCCCAATGTTCATAGCAGCACTATTTCCAATAGCCAAGACATGGAGACAGCCTAAATGTCCATCAACGGATGACTGGATAAAGAAGAGGTGGTATATTTATACAATGGAATACTATTCAGCCATGAATACAACATAACGCCATTTACAGCAACATGGATGTTCCTGGAGAATGTCATGCTAAGTGAAGTAAGCCAGAAAGAGAAAGAAAAACACCATATGAGATCGCTTATATGTGGAATCTAAAAAATAACATAAATACAAAACAGAAACAGACTCATAGACATAGAATACAAACTTGTGGTTGCCAGGGGGGGAGGGGGGTGGGAAGGGACAGACTGGGTAGATACTGACAGGCATATATAGAATAAACAAATTTATACTGTATAGCACAGGGAAATATATACAAGATCTTATGGGAGCTCGTGGTGAAAAAGAATGTGACAACGAATATATGTATGTTCATGTATGACTGAAAAATTGTGCTCTACACTGGAATTTGACACAACATTGTAAACTGACTATAACTCAATAAAAAAAGATTAAATCTTTTTTTAAAAAAGAAAACAAAGAAAAAGGATTCAACACATGGATCTGGGACAAAGGACAGCAAGATAACATTAAATCCTTTCCTCACACCTACAAAAAGAAAGAAATTTCGGTTAATAGAAGACCTAAATATACAAAGGTAATCCATACAACTTTAAAATAAAACCTAAGAGAGTATCTTTACACCCCTGAGACGAGATTTATTAAACCAACACAGAAAGCCCAATTAAGACAAGATCAATACATTTAACTAGTTCAGAAGTAAAAAACTGAGTATGACAAAGATACCACAGGAAAAATGAAAAGACCAGCCACAGACTGGGAGAAGATATCTACAATGCTTATCAGCCACAAAGGATGTGAATCCAGAATATGTAAAGAACTTGTACAAATCAGTAAGTGAAAAAATGGGTAAAGGCTACAAAGAGCCAAAATACACAGAAAGACTCTGAAATAGGCATCACACCTCATCAGTAATTAAGGAAATGAAAGTGGAAGCAGCTAGTGATGGCATGTTGCTTCCATCAGACTGGCAAAAAAGAAAAAAGGGGAAGTCTGATGGTGTCAAATACGGGCAACGATGGGGGCTGGGGCCCCGTCGCATCTGTGTTTGGGGCAGGAAGCACAGGGAAAGGCAGAAGGGGTAGGTTAGCTGTCAAGGGGTTTCCCCAGGAGCCCCATCCAATAATCTGTCCCCATGTCACTGGCCACTAGTGTGTCATGTAGTCACCACATTGGTAAAGAAGGCTGGGTCAGTATTGCCCAAATCGTGGTTTCGACAGTAAGAAAGACGGGGCTGGGTCTCTGCCACACTCCATGATGCTCTGTCTGCTGGACTAGTCCATGGTCAGAGACCTAGAGTTCAAAAGCATCTGCTGAAAGCACTGACCCTTTTGCCTGGGCTCCCCATCCTGGGAGCCACCACCCTGGGCAGACGTGGCCTTCAGATTCTGGGTGGTCTCCAGGCCAGTGAACCCCAGATTTGCAGAACACTAATTCCCTTCCAGCTGACAGCCTTCCCCTAGGAAAGGGGTGCCAGGGAGGCATCAGGAGCCCATCAGAGTTGCAAGGAGCAGAAGGCAGCACGACGGCCACAGTGGGGACAGACTCTCTGGCTGAAGCAGAGGTAGATGTGCAGGGAAAGAGCCTGGGTTCCCACCTCTGAGCCACCACCTGCCACCGTGCCTCTTAGGGACAAGGGTGATACCCTTGGTTAGCGACCATAACCGGTGTCTGCTGTTCTGGATACCCAGCACCCACTCCCCCTCTTCTGGCACCATAACCCAATTTTCCTCTTGGGCTGTTCCCCAACCCCAGGGCCCACTTAGGGGGTGGGTTCACTGCCCTGGCCGGAGACAGGACATGCAACCCAGGCCTGGGATTGGTCAGGGCTGGTCATGTGGCCCAATCCCAGCCAATGAGGCTCTTGCTAGGGAATGCTGGGAAAGGATTTTTGCTCAGTCCCGCTGGACTTGAACCTGAGGGGCCCTGAGGCTCCCGCTGTTGCCACAGTCCTGTGCCTGCCATCCTGTGACCAGCAGGAGGGAACCGGGGATGGTGTCCCCAGAGGAGAGGGAGACAGTGCAGCCAGATCCTGGGGCAGTGGACCCTCGAGCAAGCCGCTCCTCCACCCCAGGGCTTCCTGTTGACTGGCCAGTGCATTTTGGCCGCGTCCACTTGGAGCTGGGTTTTCCGCGTCTGGCAAACCAGACTCCTAAACAGCACGAGGCTAGACGCGCAGGGGCGTTGGTGGGCTGTCAGGGCGGCTGGTGCTGGTGCCTGGCTCCCCCGAGGCAGATGCGGGCCCTCCACACCGCAGCAGCCGGCCTGTCCCCTCCCTCCATCACGACCACGGTGTGATGGGTTTAATTTATCGTAGGAAACCCTTAAAGGCGCAGGAGCTTTGGAGAGCCTGTGACAATGGGCATAAAGCACGCATTTAACCCGTCTGAATGGAGGCTAGATTTACTGTCTGGGCCAGACGGGATTTTTGTCCCCAAGTCATCTCGGAGTACATTGGCCACTAAAGATCTCAACAGAAGACGAAGACGGAACAAAGGAAGTAAATTTTAAAAGGAACTTTGTCAAGGAGTTTTAGATGTTCACCAGATAGAAACCGCGGCTGCCCTCGATGCAAAGACTGTTGGATTTGCCGAGCAGTTCTGGATCAGAGGAAGATGCTAATGAAGGAGTTTAAATGCACGTTTGATGGACCCCGGAGAATGGGGCCAATTTCATACAAGCCAGCAGCAAGGTTAAGGAATCAAAGAAGGTGGCCGTCAGATTTGCTGCCGGGGACAAGGCTCCATTGTCAGGGCCGCCTTTCTCAGCCGGGAAGCGTGTTTTTAACTACAGTGTTTACCAACGTGTACATCCTAGCCTGGCCGACTGGGCCGGCAGAATTTATGACCAGGAACAAACCTCTTAGAGGGGAAAAGAAAACAGCTCCTACCAGCTGGGGAAGGGCTGTTTATAAGGGCCCCGCCGAGCTGCATTAAGCGGTCTGGGCTTCGCCTGGCTCCCTAGGGGGTGGGCGGCATTTGCAAAGCCTGGGGCCTAGCGGTGCAGATGGAAGGGGTCTTGCCTTTCGTGAACAATTCCCCGGGGGGACAGAGGCTCCCTCTGAGGCCTCCTGACGGGTTTCAATGCAGCTTGTCTCCATTTTGCCTCCTTAAGACAATCTGAATCTGGGCCCCTCACAGCTGAGCTCGCCTGCCAGACAGGATGCCAGCATTTGCAGGCTGGAAATTTTGAGAAACTTGCCGACACCCAGCTGGGTTGACAGAGACGCTGTTGGGAGGACTGACATTTGTGTGAACTGGCTCGCGCAGCCGGTGGGGAGGAGGGGGGCTCTCTAAACCTCCATGGCAGCCTTCAAGCCCACGCTCAAGATCCTTGACCCAAGGCCCCAAGTTGCCCACACGGCCCCTCAAGTCTCAGGCCCTCCTGCACGCAAAAGGCCCACACACGGCCCCCTTTCCAGGAGTAGACCCTGGAGCCCGGTCCTGGTTTTTCTGGCCCACACTTCTGCGCCACCCCAACTAGTTGCCGAACCTCGGTCCAAACTGTCACCTCTGCCTAGAACAGTGCTACTCAAAGTGCGGGCCCCGGACCAGCAGCATCAGCATCACCGGGCGCTTGTGAGACATGCCCACGCCCGGGCCCATCTCCCACTGACTGGATCAGAACCTCCTGGCGACCTGAGGGCTCCCACGGACGTGCTGCAAGCCCTCCAGGCGGTTCTTACAGCCCTGAGGGCCCAGAGGCCCTTCCTGCTTCCCCTGGCTCGCACTCTGTCTCCACCCGCCACCCTCACCCCCGCCTCCCTGTCTCCCTCTCTCTCTCTCTCTCTCTCTCTCTGTTTGAAGCCATTTGTAACTCACGTCAGGCCCTGGAGGAGCAGGTGGCTTCATGGAAATTTCCTGGGGAGGACAGGCAGCAGGAGGAGGGGTGTCCTCACCCTCCCACTCAGGGCTGAGAGCTCGGGGCCTCCCGGGCTTGGTGAGTGTCTGAAAACGTGGGGGGACCTGGCATTCTCCAGCGGCGCTCAGTGGGCTGTATTAGTGTCCTGGGGCTGCTGTAACAAATGACCACAAGTGGGGTGGCCTCCTACAACAGGAATTTATTCCCTCCCAGTTCTGGAAGCCAGAACCCCTAAATCAAGGTGTCGGCAGGGCCTCGCTCCCTCTGGAGCCTGCTCCACGCCTCTCTCCCAGCTTCTGGGGGCCACTGGCAATCCTGGGCAATTCTTGGCTTGTAGGCCCTTCACTCCGACCTCTGCCTCCTTCTCCCTGCTGTGCGTCTGTGTCTCAAGCCTCCCTCTCCTCTCCTGTATAAGGGCAGCCATTGCTGGACGTCGAGCCCATCCTAAATCCACGCCAATCTCATCTCAAGACCCGTAACTCGATTCCATCTGCCAGGACACCGTTTCCAAATGGGGTCCCACTGGCAGGTGCTGGGAATCAGACGTGGCTCGCAGGGACCCAGTTCAGCCCATCATGGGCGCTTAGCCCAGTCAGGTGCAGGGCATGCGCTGGAAAGACACCCCGCCAAGCGTCTACACTCAGTGCATCCGTCCCTTCAGATGGCAAGTCTGCAGCCAGAGCACGAGCGCAACGTCCACATTTAGACGGCAGAAACCAAACAAATGATTCCCCCGTGCCCCCAAGCACCGGGGTGAGCTCTGCTCACACATCCACCGCCCATGGGCGCGCATCACCACCTCGCTTATCCGATCAGTCTCACGTGTTCCCACTTGACACGAGCTGTGCTCTGTCTGCTTTGCCTGAGTACCGCAGGGCCTTGGAGATAGCGAACTTTCCTTTACGTAACTGCCTTAGACCTCAGCTGTCCCCTACATCAGGTGGCCCCTTTGCCCCATGCACCCATGGTCAGCGGCTGTCTCTGCGTTCAGAGGGCTACAGTTAGGAGATCTGGTGTCCACTTAGCTCTGAAGCCAGGACGGCTGGGGAACCCATGTTAAAGCCCAGGTGCTCTTTCCCTGGCTTGACAATCACCTGACTAGGGGGAGCAGGTGCCACGCATGCTCCCTTCCCCAGTCCTGTGCCGCTGCATGACTGGTCCCTCGTCATCCCTGAGGATCATTGCGTCGTTCTCCTGAGGGGTCTCTCCCAGCTTCGGGCCAACCTCTCTGATGCATCTTCCCCTCTGTCCCCAAGGATCCTCTGCCCGTGTCTAACCCCTGCTGTCGGCCCTGCCCTAGGTCCCCATTGCCTTCAGAGTAAAGCCCAAGCTGTGTGACAAGGTCAGTCATGCCCTAGGGGATCCATCCCCACCAACGTGTCCAGCCTCATTTCAGGCAAGTCCCCTCCTTGAACTTAAAGCTCCTGCGACCTCACACCAGTCAGAATGGCCGTCATTCAAAAATCCACAAATGACAAATGCTGGAGAGGCTGTGGAGAAAGGGGAACCCTCCTGCACTGCTGGTGGGAATGCAGTTTGGTGCAGCCACTGTGGAAAACAGTATGCAGATTCCTTAAAAGACTAGGAATAGACTTACCATACGACCCAGGAATCCCGCTCCTGGGCTTGTATCCAGAAGGAACCCTACTTCAGGATGACACCTGCACCCTGATGTTCATAGCAGCACTATTTACAATAGCCAAGCCATGGAGACAGCCTAAATGTCCATCAACGGATGACTGGCTAAAGAAGAGGTGGTATATTTATACAATGGAATACTACTCAGCCATAAAAACCGACAACATAACACCATTTGCAGCAACATGGATGCTCCTGGAGAATGTCATTCTAAGTGAAGTAAGCCAGAAAGAGAAAGAAAAATACCATATGAGATCGCTCATATGTGGAATCTTAAAAAAAACAGAAACAAAAACAAATAAACAAAGCATAAATACAAAATAGAAACAGACTCATAGACATAGAATACAAACTTGTGGTTGCCAAGGGGGCAGGGGCTGGGAAGGGATAGACGGGATTTCAAAATTGTAGAATAGATAAACAAGATTATACTGTATAGCACAGGGAAATATACACAAGGTCTTATGGTAGCTCACAGAGAAAGAAATGTGACAATGAATATATATATGTTCATGTATAACTGAAAAATTGTGCTCTACACTGGAATTTGACACAACATTGTAAAATGATTATAAATCAATAAAAATGGTAAAAAAAAAAAAAAAACCAAGCAATTATGAATACATTTGAAACAAACAAAAAAATAGAAATCTTCAGCAAAGAAATGGAAGATAAAGAGGAATCAAATGGAAAATTTAGAACTGAAATATACAATAACTGAAATTTAAAGCTCACTGATGGATTCAGCAGAATGGAAGGGATAGAGGAATGAATCAGTGAACCAGAAGGTGGAATAATAGAAATGACTGAATCTGAACAATGGAGAGAAAACAGACTGAAGGGAAGACGAGCAGCGCCTCAAGGATCTGTGGAAGTATTAAGAGAAAAAGAACCTAACGTTCATGTCATCAGAGTCCCTGAACTAAAAGAGAAAGATGACAGGGCTGGAAAAGTACTCAAAGAATTAATGGCTGAAAACTTCCCAAATTTATAAAGAGACATAAACTTACAGATTCAAGAATCTGAGTAAATCCTAAACAGGATAAATCAATGAAATCCACACCAAGGCACAGACAATCAAACATCTGAAAACCAAACACAACATGGTGCCAAAGACAAACCAATAAAGCTGAAAGGATAAATAGGCAAATAGGGTTGTAGTCGGAAATTTCAACACCCTTCTCCCCATGACCGATAGAACAACCAGACAGAAAATCAACAAGGGAACAGAGCACTCAACACCACCATCGACTCACAGGATGTAATTCACATTTACAGAGCATTCCACCCAGCAACACCGGAATATACATTCTTTCATGGAACGTGTACCAAGACAGACCGTACCCTGGACCAGTAAAGAAACCTCAGCAAATTTAAACGAACAGAAATCATACAAAGTGTGTTCCAACCACAGTGGACTCAAACTAGAAATCAATCAACAGAAAGATAAAAGGAAAGTCTCTAAACACTTAGAAACTAAACAACACAATTCAAAATAATTCTTGAGTCAAAGAGAAAGTCTCAAGGGAAATCAAAAAGTTATGTCTAAGTTAATGAAAATGAAAGCACAGCATACAAGCATCAGTGAGAGCCAGCTAAAGCCATGCTGAGAAGAAATTTTATGGCACTAAATGCGTGCAATAGAAGAGAAGGAAACAAATCAGCAAGGTAGGCTCCCACCTCAAGAACCTAGAGGGGGAAAGAAAGCAAAATAAACATAAAGAAAACAGAAGAAAAGAAATTATGAAGATAAGAGCAGAAATCTTTTAAATTGTAAACAGAAAAACAATAAAGAAATTCGAAGAAACAAAGAGCTGGTTCTTTGAGAACAATAAAATTGACAAGCCTCTAGCAAAACTAACAAAGAAATAAAGACAGAAGTTACAAATTGCCAATATCAACAATGAAATGGGATTTCACTGCAGATCCTGGGGAAGTCAAATGGATAAAGCAATGCTATGAACAACTCCACACGTGTAAACTTGACAACGTAGGTGAAATTGACTAATCTCTTAAAAAACAGCAATTCACCCAATGTGAAACAGATCATTTGAATAGCCTTATTAAGGAAACGAAATTTGTAATTTTAAAACCTCCCCTCCAAAAATCTTCATGCCCAGATGACATCACTGGAGAGTTTTTCCAAATGTTTACGGAAGTATTAACGCCAATTCTACGCAATCCCTTTCAGAAAATGAAGAGGAGGGAACACTTTTCAATTCATTTTATGAATCCAGTATTATGCTGATACAAAAACCTGACAAAGAAGTACAAGAAAAGAAAGAAAAGGAAAGAAAAAAGGAAATTACAGACCAATATCCCTCATTAATAGAAACACAAAAATCCTTTAAAAGCTATTAGCAAATGTAATTCAGCAATATATAATGTGACTTACATGCCGTGACCAAATGAGTTTTATTTCAGGAATGCAACACTTGTTGAATACTCAAAATGTAATCAATATAACCCATCACAGTAATAAACTAAAGAAGGAAAACCACACGATCATGTCAATCAATGTAGAAAAAGCATTTGACAGCATTCAACATGAATTCACGGTTCAAAACTCTGAGATCAATAGGTTTAGAGAGGACCTTCCTCAACTTAATAAAGAACATCTATTTAAAAAAAAACCTTAAGCTAACATAGTACCTAATGGTAAAAAAAAAAAAAGTTTTTCTTCAAAGATTGGGAAAGAAGAAGTCCGCTCTCACCACTCTCACTTAGCATAGTGCTGGACGTTCCGGCCGGCGCAGCAAGGCAAAAAGAGGAAATGAACGTCACACAGATGAGGAAGGAGAAATGACTGTTCCTGTGTGCAGATGCCACGGCTGTGTCTGTGGAAAATCCTAAGAAATCTGTACAAACAGCTCACAACCTCCTAGGACTAATAAGCAAGTTAAGCAGCCCCACTGGATACAGGGTTAACATACAAATATCTATTGTATTTCTATATAATAGCAATAAACATACGGATAACAAAATTAAAAAGACAGTACTATTTAATGTGCTCAAAAGCGAAACACTTAGGTGTACCTAACAACACGTGTACGGGACTTACTGGCTGAAAACTTCACGATTCTGATGAGAGACATCAAAGATCTAAATAGATGGAGAAATAAACCATATTCATGACTGGAAGAATCAACATAATAAAGGTGTCAATTCTATCTAAGTTGATATAAAGGTATTGATTAGTATACAGCAATTCCTATCAAAATCCCAGTAAAGATTTTGTAGGTACAGGCAAGATTATTCTAAAATGTAAATAGAAGGAAAAAGGAAGTAGAGAAGCTAAGGCAATTTTGGAAAAGATGGATACAATGGGAGAAATAAGTTTACCTGATTTCAAGGCTTAATACAGATACAAAAATCAAAGCCATGTCCTGCTGGCAGAGGGAAAGGCACACAGATCAACGGAACAGAACGGAGAGCTGGAAACACACCCACACAAGTTTGCCCCACTAATTTGTGACAAAGGTGCAAAAGCGATTCAGTGGGGGAAAGATCGCACATTTAACACGTGGTGCCGGGGCGTGGGGCAGCCACGGGCAGTCAGATAAGCGCTGGCCCGAGTTCCACACCTTTCACGAAAGAGAACTCATAACGGACCATGGACATGTACAAGTAGAAAGACCGAACTTTTAGAAAAAGCACAGGAGAAGATCTTCAGGATCTTGAGTGAGGCAAGGAGTTCTTAGACCTGGCACCCAAAGCACCATCCATAAAAAGGAAACCTGATAAATTGGATTTCATCAAAAATAAACCTTTGGTTCTGCCAAAAATCCTGTTACGGGGATGAAAAAGGCAAGCTATAGACTAGTAAAAAAAAAAAAAAAAGCAATCTATATATCCAAGAAAGAACAAGTACCTAGGATATTTTTTTAAAAGAACTCTTAAAGCTCAACATCAAGAAGCAAACAGTCCAATTAGAACACGAGCAAAGGACATGAAGAGACATCTCCCAGAAGAAGCTATTCAGATGGCAAAGCAAGCATGTGACAAGATATTCAACGTCGTTAGCCATTAATCATGCACGTTAAAGCCACAACAAGCTATCGCTACACACCCACAGCAAAAGCTGGCGACACCAAGTGCCGGCGAGGAGGCAGAGGAGCTGGTGGGAAGGCAAAATGGTATAGCTACTCAGGAAAACAGTTTGGTGGTTTCTTAAAAAATTAAACATGCACTGACGATGTGACCCGGCAGTTACATTTCTGGACAAATAAAGACTTACATTCACACGAAAGCCTGTGCACAAATGTGTATAAGTAGCTTTATTTGTAATAGCCAAAACCTGGAAGCATTCTAAACGCCTTTCAACAACCCAGCCAACCGTGGTCCATCCATCCCGCAGAGCGGTGCTCAGCAGCACGGGGGTGAATTCCTGACTCGTAGAGCAACGGGATGCGTCCCCAAAGATGTGTGCCGAGTGGGAAACAAGCTAACGTATTGTTCTATTTACATCGCATTCTTGGAATGACAAAATGAGAGACATGGAGAACAGATTGTGATTCTGTGGTGGTTCTGATTGAGGCAACGGTGGTTGCCAGGAATTAAGGAGGGGGGCATGGCAGGAGGGAAGTGGGTGTGGCTATAAAAAGGCAACAGGAGGGATCCCTGTGGTGAAGGAATGTTCTGTAAAACCGCCTGCATCCGTGTTGGTATCCTGATTGTGATGTTGTATTGTATTGTGATGTTGTAATTGTTGTGATGTTTTGTTGTGATGTTGTGTTGTTGTAATATTGTGGTTGCTGTGGTGTGTTGCTGCGATGTCGGTATCCTGGTTGTGACACTATATAAACATCCTGGTTGAGAGGTTACCCCTGGGGAAACTGGGTGATGAGGAGACGTGATCTCTCTGTGATATTTTGTACAACTGTGTGCGAATCTACAGTTATCTCAAAACAAAAAGTTTAATTTAAAAAAAAAAGACACTAAAGAAATGGAAAAAGGCAGTTAAAAGATTAAAAGGCAAGTCACAGAATGGAAGAGATTCACAATACACAGAGCCAACAAAAATTTGTAACCAGATTATACAAACGACGCTTAAAGATCGGTCAGGAGATGACAGACCACCTGATTTCCTTACAAGCAGAGGAGAGGCGCAGCCTTTGCAAAACAGCCCGTAGGAAGGTGGAAGCTCTCAACGTCATCAGTCATCAGAGAAATGCCACCAGAGCCATGTCTACCACATGTCTAATAGAAAGGCTGGACTTAATGTGGGCGAGGTTGTGGAGCAGCCACAACTCTCACGCCTTGTTGTCGGGAGAGTAAAAGGAAACAGATCACTTGGGGAAACTGAGAGGCAGGGTCGCCTAAAGGTAAACCAGGGTGACGCCCTGGCCCAGCATCTCCAGCCCGAGAGAAGTGACGTGTGTATCCACCCAACACGTGCCCTGAAATGCTCGCAGAAGTTGTTGGTAACGTCCAGCCTGAGACTGGAAACGAGCCATGTGTCCATCCACAGGTGTGCGGGCAAACGGTGGTGAATTCTCACAGAGGGGTAGGGCTTAGCAATTTCAAAACAAAAACAAGTTGTTGACCTACGCAACAATATGGATGAATCTCAGAAAGATTATGTCGATCAAGAAAGTTGATGGAAAAGATCATGTGCTGAAGGGTTCCATTTTTATGAAATTCGAAGTTGGGTGGAATGAACCTACGGTGACAGAAAGCAGGTGAGTGTTGCCTGGGGTGGGGGTACTGAGAGTGTTGGCTGCACGAGGGCACCGGGCTGCCTGGCGGGGGCTGGGACGTTTGCGACCTTGACCTAGGGTGGTTCCACATGTGTAGACTGAGTGTGAATCCAGTGAGCACGCCACCTTGGATGTATGCGTGTTACTTACACATTCAGTAAAACTCAACATAAAAAATAATTCTCAGTGGTTTCTCAGTGAATGAGAGGAGAGGGGAACAAACCCAGACCAGGAACTGACTCGGCCTCTAAGGCGTGCACCTGTTTTCAGGTCCGGGAAGCCCCAGAGAAAAGGGAGCATCCTGCAGGTTCCCAGGCAAGAAGTCCTGGCTGGGGACAGGGTGCGCAGGGCAGCGAGACTGCATCGGTGGATGCGGGCCCAGCTCCCCCACCTACAAGAATGCCCAGGCTGCTACAGGTCTTGGCCTGAACTTGCGAGTTCTCGGGGCGCGGCTGGGGTGGGGGAGCCCAGCCCACTAGGGCCCTGGGTGGACAGCCAACAGCGAGAGGGGGCTCCGTGGGAAGGCGAGGAAAAGCTGGTCCCTGGAGAAAAACCCAGGTCTGCCCTTTGGCTGGCACAAAGCATGCAGCTAGTAAATGTCTGCTGAATTGCAGCAAATTCCCAGAGC
Source organism: Camelus bactrianus (assembly GCF_048773025.1). Classification (NCBI taxonomy): domain Eukaryota; kingdom Metazoa; phylum Chordata; class Mammalia; order Artiodactyla; family Camelidae; genus Camelus; species Camelus bactrianus. The sequence goes on from NC_133548.1 coordinate 4,084,140, forward strand.
GTGGAGACATTCGACGGCCCAGCCCCATTCCAGGAGAGCTGCTCTGTGAACTGACTTACTGATTGATTCATGATCAGACTTTGTGTGATAGTTTATAGAGCACTCTAACAAATAAAACTCAGGGTTCAGATCCCGGCTCTGCCTCTCAGTAGCTGTGTGACCTTGGGTAAATTACTTAACCTCTCTGTGCCTCCATTTCTTAAACTGAAAACGGGAATGATGACTGGGTGATTTAATACATGTAAAGTTCTTAGCATAGCACCAAGCAGGCCAGAAGTCTAAGTCACAAAGCCAGCTGGCGGGACAGGCAGGTCTCAAACCATCTCCATCCCCAGAGCCGCACAGCCCCTCCACCCGCAGCTGAGACAGCTACCAGCCACCCATGACGACTGAGCACGTGGAACGGGGCCAGTCCCAAACAAGACGTGCTGGGTTTTGAAGACGTTCTACGAACAAAGAACGTGAACTGCCTCACTCAGGACGTTTTAGGTGGATCACATGTTGGAGGGTTAACATTTGCAAATATTGAGATGGTGGAGTCTGTTATTAGAATAAGTTTCGCCCGTCTGTTCTTCCTTTTTTAAAATGTGGTATCGCACAAGCAGCTCACGTTTGTGGCCGGCCTTAGATTTTACTGTATGGCGCTGCCCTGGGGACATCTGTCTCTGACCTGCCCTCATCCCCAAATTTTCACTTTCTTTATTCTCCCCTGTTTAAGGCTCTCTCTCTGTCCTCCACAGTGAGCTCAACCCCCAAATTGCCACATCTGCCAGCACTTGCCCGTCTGCAAAATAGTGACCCATCTTCTGGTGATAACAGAAAAGGGGGCTTGGTCCTCAGCGCCTTCAGCCCAAGGAGAGGAGACGGGACTGGGTGCCTCTGGCACTGGCTGCGAGGAGAGGGGCCAGGCAGAGCTCCTCTGCTCCCCTCGAGCTGCAGAATATAATCTTGAAGTTGGAAGCAACCTGGTGGGTCATCAGGTCAAACTCCTCATTTTCAGGGTGAGCCATGAGGACTGGAGAGGTCTTAGGGCAAATCGGAACCGGGGCGGGAGGGCCAGGCTCGGCGCTGCTGTTCCCCAACACTGGCTGGGGACAGGGATGGGACCTCCTGCTCTCCCCGCCGGGCGCCTGTCCAGCCTCTGAGTGGTCCTAAGAGGGCAGGACCTTCAACAGAGAAAATGCCTCTAGTCTTGCTGCCTTTCAGGGTCGGACAATTAGGTGGGAAGACAGGGCATCTACACAGGGAGCGGCTCAGAGCCTCGGGCCCTCCTCCAGGCTGCCGGATGGACGCAGGGTGCAGAGCCGGGGCAGCCAGGCTTTCCTGGGGCCTCCACGCCCATATCTGAGAGGCCAGCCCGGCAGACGCTCCTGGCCCGCTTTAGGGATGAGAAACCTAAGTGGGGAGGGCCGGCGGCTCGGTAGGGCCCAGCACAGGCCCACTGGAGGGCTGGGACTGGAGCCTTGTCCCCAAGTCTTCCTCCTCCAGGCAGACCACAGGGCAGGCAGTGGGGGAGGAGCTCCCCCACTGAGCAAAGCCAGGGCGGGGTTGTGGGGAGTGGGTGGGGCTGTGTTCCTGCCCCAGCCAACATTCTCTGGGCTCAGGTCCCGTCCACCATGCCCTCCAGCCTCACACCTTTCCCACGTCCCATTTTGTCACACACCCTCCCCCCACCCCGTAGGCAGCCTTGGGTAGAGCCCAAGAGTACGAACTGCCCGGGTTCAGCTCTAGCCCTACTGGCTCTGTGAGCTTCAGCAAGTTCCTCACCCTCTCTGTGCCGCCATTTCTTCATCTGTTAAATGGGGTGTGGGAAGAGCGTCTGCCCCCCTTACAGGGCTGCCAGGAGAAGCAAACATGCGTTGAATTGTGCCAGCAGAGGCTCGAGACGTATCAGCTGGCACTTCCCTCACCGGTGTTACTGTGGCTCAGCCGGGCAGCCCCCTCCTGTATCAGTCATCTCTGGCCGCATCAGGAGGCCGGGCGCAGCTTTGCTGGGTCCTCTGCTCAGGGCCACACACGCAGCAGAAGGAGGGCTGGAGAGCTGGTGAGCCACTTGCCCCCGTTGTGCACACACATATGTTGGACCCCTCTGTGTGCCAGAGAGGCGGGTGCCATGGAGGACAGGGTTCCCGGCAAATACAGAACCGGCAGAGGCGGCTGCCCACGGGAAGATGGGGTGGCTGGCCCCGAGCCCCCATTCTCGCCGCCCCCAGCTCCTGGACCCCATGCTTGCTGGGCAGGTGGACCCCACGGCAGAGCCCAGACTGGCCCGTGTGATGCCCAAGGGCCCCCCCCTCACTCCAGCATCCACGCTGCATGGACTAGCGCTTTGGGGGCTGCAGTTGGGCCAACGGGGGCTTGGGAAACCACAGGACTTGAGCAAATTCTCTGGGCCTCTGGGAGGGAGGGAGGTCTGGACCTGATGCTCTCCAAGGTCCTCACTGACCCAACATTCAGTGATTGGATAAAACACTGAAACAAAGAGCCATGGATGGAGGTTGGTGCTTCCCAGGCTGTAGCTGGGCCCTGGGCCAGGAAACACCCGCCAGACTCCACAGGGAAACAGATGGGGACAGTCCAATGGGCTGCGTGGCACAGGCAAGCCAGATGAGGCTGGGCAGGCTGGCTCTAGGCAGGGCGGCCTCATGGTCAGACTGGGCAGCAGGAAGCCGTCTGCAGGATGGAGCATTCGGGGGGACCCAGGCCTCCAACCCTGAAATGGCCCCTCCACCCCTTCCCTGGGGCTGTCCCTCCAGGAATGAGGGCTGCAGCTGTGGGAGGACCCATGTCCCCGGGTGACCGAACCCAACCTCAGGACCAGGGCTGCAAGGCGCTGGCAGCTCATGAAAGTGTGCAGCAAGGCGGCAGGCCACCCACAAGCCAGCAGCCTCAGGGAGCTCCCGTCACCCCTCGTCCTTAGCCTCAGCCCCAGCCCGCCGCAGCCGAGACCTGGCAGGCTAGCGGTGGGGGAGGGGGGAGGGGGGCAGCCCGAGTGCCCAGGTGGGAGCAGAGGAAGGTTTGATGCACAGCCCTGCAGGCCGACCGCCTGGGTTCAAGTCCCAGCCCCTCTCCTCCCAGCTGCATCATGTCTAGCAAGCTATTTCCCTTCCCAAGCCTTGATTTCTCCATCTGTAAAATGGGGTGATGACACAGCCTCTTGCTCTTAGGGATGATGTGAGGGCTACATGCGGAAGTGAGACCAATGCTTTCAGTAAAAGACAGCTGAAATGAACTGATGAGAAGGGGGAAACACCCAAAAAAAACAAACACGATCTGCTCTATTCTGTTCCTTCAAGAACCCTCCTCGGACATCAGGATAGACGCCTGGTTCAGGAGCCATGGTTCCTGCTGGAAGGAGGTCCTTCCCTGGCCCATCAGGGGAAGCTCATATTCACCCCACCAGGTGCTCAGCTCCTCAGCACGTCCTCAGAATCCCGGCATTTTTCCTATTGGAAAGTTTTCATTATCTTTAAATCCGATTCCAGGGGTACGAAAGTCACAAATTTAGCCTCTGTGACTCATGAGCTGTCGGCAGGGAAGTGCTGTTGGGACTTGAACGAGGGCGGGCAGAGATTTCCAAAGATCAGGGTGGGTTTCTTTAAGCCTCTAAAAAGTTCTCATTTCATAACCGGCTGACATACACATAAAGGAGCGATATTTTTCCCAAGGAAACATCTCGCCCATCCAGGGCGAGGCTCTTTGCCCCGCCGACACCTTTGATCACTGCCTCGGGCCCGCCGGCGGCAGTCCCACTGGGAGGGGAAGGTACCGTCCCCTCCTGGCGACCAAGGTGTTTGTTTCTTTGGGTTCCTACCGACGAGCCGTGGGCTGCTGATTTTGTTGGCCGCGTCCAAGGCCAAAGGCTGCGCTGGGTAACCTCGGGGACTCAAGCAGACCAACAGAATTGAGGTGCCAGGTCCCAGAAATCCAAGCCCACTGCCTGAGGCTGTACCCGCTCACCATCGGCGACAGCCAGGGCCTCACCCTGACCACCAGCTCACTGCACGCCAGGCTCCGTGCCTCATGTACGAGGTCTCGTTGTAGCCCCATCAGGACCCCTCAAGTAGGTACTCTTAAGCCCATTGTGCAGATAGGGAAACTGAGGCTGAGAGTGGTGAGACAGTGTGCCTAAGATCTCACTTCTACAAAGCAGGTGAGGCAGGATCTGAACCCATGTCTCTCCAGCTCCAGCACCTAGCCCTTTAAGCTGCCTTCTCAGCTTAAGTCACCGAGAGTTGTTCCTCATCGGGGTCTGCACGGTCTCTACGGGGATCAGAAAGAGGGCGAGCAGGATCCCAGTCCCGAGGGAACTCGCGTCCAGCTGATGAGCGAGCGAGGGGGTGAACGGACAGGCGGAAGCGTGAATGAAAAAGCAGGCGAACCCGGGGCCTCTGAGCGTCAGGGGTGCTGCATTTTCACGGCTTGTAGCCGTTGCTGCTCTGAATTGGCAGGATCCCCCCAAATGCCTGAGTGCTTGGGGGTCTGCTGAGCCTGAGGAATGGGCTGGCGTGGGGGCACACAGTGGGGATGAGGCCCAGAAGCAGGGACCAGGGAGAGGCAGACAGGGCAGGAGGATGAACCAAGCCGGGGATGTGCTGTCAGGCTGGCACCACTGCGGGCGCCCTGAGAAGCCACAAGTGTCAACCTGAGACGTGTAAACGGGGAGCTTTGCCCATCGGCTGCCATCCCCCAGCCCCATGGCCAACAGTGGCCATAGAGGGGTTAACTCCATCGCACCTCTAGGTCTGTGCATGAGTCAGGTGGCCGAGGAGCCCAAAGCAGAAAGGACAGACACCGGGGCAGCCAACAGGAGGCGCTGTCAGCTCCCACCTGCATGCAGCTGGCTGTTGCAGAAAAGGCTGCAGTGAAAAACGTGAGCTGAGACCAGGGGAGGCAGGACACGAAAGGCAGCCAAGACAGAGCAGCCCGTGTTTACGTGAAAGCGGTCTTTGGAAACGCAGGGATGGGAGCTCTCTGCACGGGTTTTCACATCTTCTCTAGTAAATCTCCCCTCTCAGTGTTGAAGGTGAGTGGACCCAGCACATGCAGATGCTCAACAAATAGGTGGGGGGAAGTGGATGGATGGATGGATGGACGGATAGGCATGTGAGTGGATGGATGGATGGATAGATGGGTGGATGGATGCATACATGGCCATGCGGATGAGTAGACGGATGGGTAGATGGATGGGTATGTGGGTGGTTGGATGATTGGTTGCAGGGATGGGTGGGCGGTGGAGCCCAGATTCCTTCTGCTGCTACTAGCCCACCCACCTCTTCACCGGGAATGGATCCAACAAACAAAATGGGATCTTGAGCCAGGTTGGAGCTGAAAAACCAGCCAGACACCCTGAGACAAGCCTTTGTGTCAGATGCATTGGGGAAGCTGGGAGGTGGGAGGTGGCTCCCAGCCAGGAGACACAAGCTGTCTCCCGTTGGCCTGGCAGGAAAGCCTCCCAGCTCTGGAGCACACGAGCCAGGGTTTGAATCCTGGCTCCCTTCCTTTCAGGCTAGCTAAATGACCTTGGACAAGTCACTCAACTCTGAATCTCGGTTCCCTCGTGTATAAAGGACAGTCCCAGGAACTCCCACCCTTGGCCGTCTCTGCCGTGATAGTGTCCCCAAGAGGGAGATTGTCATCACCGACAAACCTGGAAGCTTCTTCTCTGGGGTAAGAAACTGGACCTCAGAATGGAGGAAGATCTCCAAGTTCCCAACCAGAACTAAAACTTCTAATCATGGTGGAGGAAGAGAGAAATGGATTGAGTTGAGCGATGGAATTTGGAGCCCCCAGCGGTGGTTCCTGATGCGATGTGGATGACTCAAAGATGTACACATAGCCTTGAGGGAGACCCTAAAGCCTGCTCCGAGCCTTGGCTCGCCCTGCACTCTGAGAACACCTCCAGAAGCTGACTATCTGGGGATGGAAGGTGGCTGCATCACCAAGGGGCACAGCCCAGGGGTGTTCTCAGAAAATGGGGTGAGCTATCTGCTGCCCAAGTGGAATATGCCAAAGAGGCATTGCAAGGGGAACAAGGGACACCACCACCACCACCACCGAAGAAGGAAGGAAGACAAGAAGGAAGAAAGGAAGGAGTTGACTGGGTGGTTGGATGCTTGGTTGGTTGATTGGCCAGTTGGTCAGTCCGTCAGTAACTTAGTGAACGACTACCTTGCAGCCTGGTCCACCTGGCACCTGGGCAGCGATGTCTCTGAGGTCCCACCTCCAATATCCCCCTTCGGGGTCATCCTCCCCCAAGGCCAGACTAAAACACATCGCTGCCCTGCGCTAACCTTCAATGATCTTCAGTGTCCACAGAACAAAATCCAAGGGCCTCCCCCAGAGCCCCTAAGCCCCTCGTCCACCCGCATTACAGCCCTGTTCCAGTGGTGCCGGCCCTTGTTCTCACCGTTCCCTCAGCCCAAGGGTCTGCCTTCCCTTCGCTGTGAGTCCTGCTTGTAGAATGAAATGCATCCCTCACAAGTCACGTTTCCAGGAGTTTAGGCTGCCGGGATCGCGGTACCCCTGCCGTTTCTACTAGACCAGTAGCTGTGTGTTAGACTGCCCAGGCACTGGATCTCCGCTTTCTCTGTTTCTCAAGTACACACACGCGCAGAAGACGGGGCAAAGGAAGGACTGAGTAACAAGTGGTTTGATCCCGAGAGTCTGCTGGGCGACCTCACCCACCATCCATTCCTCTGTAGTCAGGCGCTCTGCTCTTCAGCACACTCTTCCCGCTTCCTGGGCAAACATGCTGGTAGCAGGAAAGGCCATGGGTGGGCTCCCATCCCCGCGGCCCTGCAGGTACAAGCACCTTTTGGAGCCACGAAACCAGACACTGGGACTGTGGCTCTGACTCCCTTGCGTTACTCACCTGGGGCAGAGGCCGCGATTACGTGCCCGCCTCTCTGAGCCCCTTTCCCACCCGTGAAATAGGGGATAATGGCCAGTCTCTCCCAGGGTGGCTGAGGGTGCGAGGAGCCTGGCCCGTGGCTCTCTGCTCGGACCAGCAGACGGGCGTCCTGGACAGCGCGATGAGGGGACACGCTTAAACTGCGCAAAGAGGGAAAACTGCCAATTGAAAACAGCCTCCTGCTCCTTCAAAAATGATTCCTAGTCCCATCAGTGACGGACGTCGTCGTCTGAGGGCCCTGGGACTGATGTGACAAATGGCCATACACGCGCTGGCTTCAAACAACAGAAACTGATCCTCTGACAGGTCTGGAGGCCAGAAGTCCAAAATCAAGGTGTCGGCAGGGCCTCATTCCCTCCAAAGGCCCTGGGGAGGGTCCTTCCCGCCTCCTCCAGCTTCTGGGATCTCCATGCATCCCTAGCTGTGGCCGTGTCCCTCCAGGGTCTGCCTCCAGCGTCACACCACCTCCTCCTAAGTGTCTGTCTTCTCCTCTTTCATCCTTTATAAGGACAATGATTGGACTTAGGGTCCTCCTTCCTTCATCTCGAGATCCTTCCTTCAGTCACATCAGCAAGGACCCTATTTCCAAATTAAATCCCATTCTGAGGTTCCAGGGAGATACGAATTCGGGGGGATACGATTCAACCCAGTACAGACACTCGGGCAGGGATGGACAAGTGGCCCAGTCCGTGTGTCAAGGAGCTAGCCAGGGACCCTGTTCTCCCACTGGGCGCTGAGGCCCCCTCCTGGTCCACCTAGACCGAGGCCTCCAGTTCCACGGCTCCAGGGGCCTGTGCACCACACCTGGCACTGCCTCTTACCCCGGACGCTCCTCTCAGAAAGGAACCAGACACGGAGTGAGTGACACGTGAAAAAGCCATGGTAGCGCTGGGTGGAAACCGCAGGAAGGAGTGAGGGCTGGCCACGTGTTCATCGCCGAGCGGAGCGGCGCACCACTGACAGGCGTCGGGGTGGGAAACGGAGGCAGCATGTCAGCACCGGGAGCTCCGGGGCCAACCTGCAGGAAGAGCAGGGATCCACCAGGTGGGCCTGGCGGCTGGGGACATCCCAGGTGCACAGCCACCTAGGCAACGTGCTCGGGGCGCTGGGGCAGCAGATACAGAGCTCACATCAGGAAAAGGGTGGGAGAAGACGGTGGAGATGGCAGCCAGGCTACTGGGCAGAGGATCTGGGCTTGATCTTGGGAAGAGGCGCACAGCCTCTCACACCGTCCCTCAGCCGGCCACAGTTTGAGCAGGGGGTGGAGACAGCACAGGGGGACTGGTCAGTAGGCAGTGCCCGTGTGAACCAGGCTGGTTGCTCCTCGCGGTCCTGGACCCAGTTGGAAAGCAAGGACGGATAATCCGCTTGGGGACCGGAGTCGCCTGCAGCTGGCCTAGGGGGTCCTCGAGCCACTGGGCAGAAGGTCGGCACATGGATCACCTCCTGGAGACAGGCTCTGGCTTGGAGACACGGACCCCAGTCACAAGCGGAGCACAGCCACGACAAATATTTCACCAGGAGACTTCCTCCAGGAGGGGGAGAAATGCCCAAAGGTCCCTTTGTCTTAAAACATTAATGTCCAATTTTACATTGGGTTGGGGGACGGAGGAGGGGAAGAGAGGAAGGCGGGGGTGGGGAGCCATCACTGGGCATCATTCATAAGCCACACACTGGGCCCTTCATCGGGCCCAAAACTCACCCTTGTGGCTACGCAAAGATTTATTGAAGCCCCAGCGTGGGCTCATTTATTTTCCTCCAAACCGATTTGAAAAGACCGTTTGCATCTGCCCTGGAGGGAAAAAAAAAATGTGCTTATTTGGCAAACTTTGTTTGAAAAATCTGCTGGTCCCCAAAGAAGTGGCTGCATTTTTGGCGGGGCTGGGGGCTCTGTGTGCGGGGAGGGGATGTTGTGGTTCTGTCTTTCCCCGTCATCTGCCGACCAGAGACCTTGAACTCAGACACCCTTTCTTGCACATGGGGTCCCACAAAGGCATCAGCTGGGGCCCTTTGCTCCGAGATCAAGCTCCCCTTGTGGCTTTCTCTAACCCTGTCGGGAGCATCTGTGCCCAGACAGCTGCAAAATGCAAGGAAAAGTGTAAAACTGAGCAGGGGAAAATGTACAACAAGAATTTCAAACATCAGCTAATTTTGAGGAAGGGGTTGAAGGGTCTATTGGATCTCTCCAGAAGACAGAGATGTCCTCCAGGAATGAACTCTCACCTGTCTTCATATCTATAATATACAAAGAGTTTTTATAAATCAATAAGAACGAAAAACACGATCACAGAAAAATGGGCCAAAGACACAACTGGGTAATTCAGAAAAGGAAAGTATGGTCCCTAAATACAGGGAGCAAGATGTTTAATTCTGCGAGTAATCCAAGAGATGCAACTTCAAGCATAGACAACTAAAATCTGATTTTGCGCCTACCAAACCAGCAAAGATGCACAAGAAAGTAGAAGCAGGTGCATGAGATGGGGTGAGGAGAGACGTGGCTGCCGGAACCCCCTTTGTCACTGGGGCCATGCGCACCCCCAGCCCAGACCAAGGTGTGCTCTTTGACCCACAGCTCCACTTTGATGAATTCAAAGACGTGCACAGAGATTTGGCTCGGAGGGGCCCAGGCACTGAGCCTTATCTAAACTGCCAGCTCAAGGAGGATGCTCCTCCCTGCGGTCTCCAGGCACGCGTCTGCCCCTCGGCACAGGCAGCCGGTACTCCAGGAAGCTGGGGACGTGTGCCTCTCCCGGATGGAGCGTGCGCTCCTGTTCTGGTGACTGCAAAGATCTGAGTTAGAAACAGTGGGTGGAGGCCACAGGGAGCAGGCTTAAGCTGAGGATCAGGAAACAGTCTGCCCATCAGGACCTGCCTTTAGGACCTGCTCCTGGGGGGATGCAAACGGAAGTAGGTCCAGGCTTCCTCTGAACCCTGGGATTTCGCCTCAGCACAGCCCCCCACCCCCATGCAAACTGTTCCCCCGAGACCAGGGCTGCTTCGCCCAGCTAACCCTGCACCCCCACCGCTGGAACAACGAACTCAATATCAGCCTGGAAGGTGCCTCCGGGAATGCACTGGTTGATAGACAGGGAAACTGAGGGTAACAGCTTGCCCAAGGTCATCCCGCTCCAACCAGAGCTGGTGCCTGAGGGCCCCAGACCCTCACCATGCTTCCCAAACTGGGTCACCAGAGGCCACTTGTCACCCTGTTATTAAAAGGTGAGTCTCAGGCGATGGGCTCCTGGGACAGCCACCAGTATGAATGTCACTCAGGACCCCTCCCCTCTGTGTCAGCAAGTCCCCAGCACCATTGGGGAGCTAGGGACACACAGGGGAGCACCGTTGACAGGCTCCTGCCCATGGGGACCAGAGGTGGGTGATGGCTCTGGATGGGTCCAGGCCGTGGGAGCCAGGATAAGGGTCTGTTCTGCTCAGGGAGGTCAGAGAGGCCCTCCCTGGGGAGGGGGTGTGGGGCTGCTTTTGAGGGTCAAGGAGGAAGCAGGTGTGGGAGGCGAGGGAGGAGCTTCCTCAGAAGACCCCTCTGAGCCAAGCCCCAGGACCAAGAGTTCACGTTCACAAGCTGCTCCCCAGCATCCCGCCCTGCGACCTGCTAAGTGTCCCTGCACCCACCGCCCCAGGAGGAACGTCCTGATCTTCAAATGGCTGGCCTTTCTGCGTCCTTGCTCTGAGCTCTGTATCAGTGGCACTCAGCAACTTTATCTCACAAAACTCTGCTCAGACCCATTTCACAGAGGAGAGGACTGAGGCACAGAAAGGTGAAGATGTCTGCAAAGACCACCAGCTGGTAAGAGGAGGAAGTCCACATGTGTCTGGCTCCAGAGGGTGCTCTCACCGCCCCGACGCCAGCACCTTGCGGTCCCTGCCCATCCCCCTGGCCTCAGCCCTGGTCTGTGGCCTCAGATTGGCCGGGAGTGGGGGCCGCCTGGACTCTTCCCTCCATTGTCACCTCACTGTGTGTTTCCCATGATTCCAGGCTCAGAGAAGGGGACCCTCTCCAGGAAGCCCACCTGTCGCCACTTAGACCCCAAGGGTGGAGTGGGCCACCCTTTTGACTTTTCCTGCTGAAGAAGCTGAGGAACCTGGCCACCCAGTGAGGGGTGGGGGGCCACAGCCAGGAGAGTGGAGTGGAGAAGAGGGTTTGCGGAAGCGGCCGGCACCTACCTGTGCAAGGCCTGGGAACACAGCAGGCATTTAATCATTGCTCAGCGACTGAATTAAGATAACGCCCCACCTTGAGATGGGGGACACAATCAGGGCATAAGTGAAGGCAGAGGCACCAGTAGGCCGTCCCCACCGGGTAAGCAGGAAAGGTGTTTGCCCTCGGCCCCTCCCTCAGCAGAGGAGGTTGGGGAGGGCCCGGGCCCAGGCCACCGGGCGGAGTTGGGGCCCAAGGCCAGGCCACTGGGGCCAGCTCCAGATGCTAGTCCTTGAGTACACAGAAGGCACTCAATCCTTGCCGGTCATGTGAACACGGGTGCTGGCTGATCCTGCCCTTCCCCCAACTCACCTCTGAATCCCCACCTAGTGCCCAGCACAGGCCCTGGCCACACCCGGCACCAGAGCTGCCCTCGATCGCTGGAGGGCCGCGCACCAGGCGGGAGCCTCTGTGCCCGTGCAGACCCACAGCGACTCACGGAGGCCCGCACCGGCGAGGCCGCCACCTGCAGCTGGGCCCCAGCTTCCAGCGCCATCCCCTGACACAGGTTTGTGGAACCATTCTAAAAAATGGCTCCCCAGCCCCAGAGGAACAAACAAAATGGGGCCCACACATACAGTGGAATATTACTCTGCCCTACAAAGGAAGACTACTCTGACAGGGCCAGAGTGAGGGTGGACCTTGCCGGCACTGTGCTGAGTGAAAACGGCCAGTCCCCAAAGGCCAAGGCCTATAAGAGTGCACTCCTTCCTTTGAGGTCCCTCGAGGAGTGACATTCACAGAGATGGAAAGTGGGACAGTGGGTGCCGGTGGGGGGCAGTTATCAATTAAGGGGTACTTTTTGTTGGAGGCGAGGAGAATTGGGGCACAGGGATGCTGGTTACCTGACGCTATGAATGTATGTTCTGCCACTGAGGTGTACGCTTATGAATGGTTGAGGTAATAAATATTATGTCATGTTAAATTTGATATGATTAAAAAAAAAAACCAGCGCTGACCTCAAACAGGCCTCACCAGGTGTGAGCTGTGTGGCTACAGGCAAGTTACATCACCTCTCTGTTCCCTGTGTGCAGCGTGAATGTCACCCCAGTGCCCCCCTTGCAGGGCTCCTGTGGAGACTGCTGCTTGAGCAGGTGACAGCTAAGTGTCCACAAGTGGCGTCCAGTCTGATGACCTTGGTGGGCCTTCACTGCAGCCAGGAAACATGGGGTGAACTGTATGCTGGTTTGGGGTTCCCAGAACCAAGGATCAGTTGTGACCATACCTCTTGGGACTATCACTCTGTGCCTCCGCACCCCGTCTGTCCAACGGGAAGCTTAGCATCCTTGTCAGGAGGCACTGGTGTGCTGCCTTAGGTAAGAAGCTCCAAAACCAGGCATGGGGTACAGGGGTACAGCTCCCCGATTCCCAGAGCAGCCAAGGCAGGGACCTCTCCCCGCAGGTTGCCGTCATTTGTCCGGCCCTCCACCTCCTTCCTCAGACCAGCAGCCCTGAAGGACAGGTAGTATGCCTGACCCACCCCTTTCTCAGCTCCTGGTTTGCAGTCAGGGCTTAATAAATGCTCATTGCCTGAACAAATGCTTCTTGAAGTGCACCGTCCTGCCCCCGACTCACAGACACGTGATTTCAGGCCGAAGTCCGGTGCTCCAGGAAAGCAGGTGCCTTCCTGCAACTGGACGGCAGGCCCAGGAGCCACAGAAAGGAAATGTTTCTTGTGTCCAAACCCCCATGACAGGCCAAAAGGAAGCGGCCAGTGCTGTCTGCCTGTGTCTCCAGATGCTAAAGGGGTTGGTGCTCACTCTGTCCCCCTCAGCACAGAGAAACAGCTCTTTCCAAGAGAAAGACCCAAAAAAAGGTAAAAAGAAACAGAGGGTAGAGAGGGGAGAGAGACAGAGAGAAAGAGAGAAAGGGAGGAAAGGAGGGAGGGAGGAAGGAAGGAAGGAAGGGGAAAGAAAGGAAAAAAAGAAAAGAAAGAAAGAAAGGAAGAAAGGGAGAAAGGAAGAAAGAAAGGAAGAAAGGAAGGAAAAGAAAGAAAAGGAAGGAAGGAAAGAAAGAAAGAGAAAAGGAAAGAAAGAAAAAGGGAAAAGGAAAGAAAGAAAAAGGGAAAGGGAGTTAAAGAAACCAGAACGAGCTGAGGGCCCTCCCATCAACATGTGTTTCCCTGTGTTATTAAAACACTTTGTCTTTACAACTCAGAAAATTAAAAAAACCCACCAGACCCAGGCCAGCCACATCAGTATTCATGACATCTGTCTTTTCCTATAAAACGCTCTGAATGAAGCCTCCCCCTTCGAAACGACCGTCCTCGCTGCCCGCTCCTCCTTCCCCTGCAAAACAGATTGCTGGACAGATGATTGCATTGTTCTGCCGCATTACCATCTGAAAACTCCCCTTCGCGTTGGCCACTGGGCGCCCCTATTAAGGCCCGGGCACCACGGGGCCACGTGGGGTGGCAGGGCCTCTGTCTCCCGCTCCCTGGGGCCTTTCCATCGGAAGAGGAAAAAGAACCCAGCAGACAAAGGTACAGGACATAAATTAAGCCCCAGCTTTTTAAGTTCAAACTGAATTTTCTTTATTTTTCCACAGCTGTCAGAGGAACCGGCTAGAAATCCAGTAACGCATGTTTAATGTATTAAAAAAAAAAAAAAGGAGGGAAAAAAAAAGCAAGACGTCCAGTCCGAATGTCCCGTCCGCCGACTTGCACTGGGGACATTATTTCGGGCCAGTGAACTCTGAGCAAGTCAAGTGTGGAGACGTGGACGGGAGCCAGGGACCCCCCACCAGTGGCTGTCATATCTACTGAAAGCCCACTTGTCATAGGCGGCCGGGGGGCAGGGGGCCGAGGGGGACAAACGTCTCGCAGAGCAGGAGAGCGGCCGCCAAATCGCCTGCTTCTCTGGGGCCGGCTGGTGGGCGCTGGCACGGCCCGGACAGCCTGCAGGGCGCGGGGACCTGCCGCCCGGCCCCAGCCATGACGCGGTCTGGCCGCCCCCTCCAGTCCCTTCCCCGGGCCCGCAGGGAGGCCAGCCCCTCTGGATCCCAGGCCTGACGGAGCAGCAGCGCAGCCCGGCTGACGAGCTGAAGGTCACGTCTGCAGCTCCAGATGAGGAAACGCTGCCAGGAGGGCCAGGGTAATTGTCACTGTGCCGCGTGGCACACAGGGCCCGGAGAAGCGTCTCCCATCACAGCTGGGGATGCCCTAGCCAGCCAGTCCTCACCGAGTGCTCAGCCCACGGGGCCCCCAGCGCAGCCGTTCTCCCCATCGGAGAGAAAGCCCTGGGGAAAACCTACTCCGCTTCAATCAACCTGTGTTCAGCTCTCCTCCTAACCCCGGGGGTTCGGTGACCCCTCCCTGCCCCTCAACATCTCTGTGCAGAAGCGCACTCTCTCCCGCCACATTCCAGGTGATTCTCCACGTGCAGACCAGACCAGTGTCCCTGCGACACTGTCAAATGATTCTACGAAGCAGAAGAGCAGGCACCCACCACACACCAGCGCCAGGCACAGCGCAGAAAGCTTTGCCAGCCTGGTCCCTCCCACTCACGGATGGTGTTGTCACCACCCGTCTTTCAGATGTGGAAACTGAGGCTTGGGAAGCCAAGTGGCTCACTGGTGGAGGTGGGACTAGACTCTGAGGCCTAAGTCCCCAGACGTCTGTCTGTGCCGTCGGAAGTCAGTCCTCTGTCCACTGTCACCCAGCAGATGCCTCCACGGTCCGCTCCCCCACAGCCTCGGGCAGCTCCAGTCAAATGAAGCAGGCCCCTGACGGGCCTCACGCCCCAGCCCCACACAGACCTGCAGAACAGAGCTCCCCTCCCGGCTCAGGGAGCCATGAGTCCAGGTCCTCCCCCGCCTTGCGGGGGGCTACCCTCCCCAGCACTATCCTCCTACCTGAGACCTTTCCAGACCCGCCCACCACCCAGCTGGCCCAGACCAAGGCCAAAAGTCCTAAAAGACCCTGGACCCCAGCTCTGCCCCTGAACAATGTGTAGCCATGAGCAAGTCTCCCTTCTGGACTTGGGTTTCACTATCTGTAACATGGTTAAATGTCCCTGTGCCGCCCACCCCTTAGGGTGGTTGTGATTCTAAATGAGCAAAGCAGAAATCCCTAGAAGATCATGGTGTTACCGAGGTGCAGAGCAGTGCCGTCCCTCATGCTGACCCTGGAACGCCGCACCCTCCCTGCAGGGCGTCCACGCCCAGATCTAGCACAGCCCTGCGACCCCCCAGGACACAGACAAGCACTTTTCTCTGCACTTCCGTGTCTGTGCAGAGGAGTCATTTCTGATGAACTTTCCAGCTCTCAGATCCTGTTTTCCCATGATTCCAAGCCCACTGGAACCCCAAAGGGGCGACTTGCTGACTAGGCTCAGTTCGCATGAGATTTGGGGCGAGCGCTGATTCCACCAATTTATATTATGAGTGAGGCATTATACCCTTGGGTTGATCACCCCTCAAAATGCCCAGTGGTCTCAGCAAGGGGCTTGGGCCAGCAGCCAAAGTGGACGGAGGGTGTCTCAAAGAGAAACATCCGAGATGCAAGTGAGTGACAAAGAGCCCTCCCAGGGAGCTGCCAGTGGATCCAGCCTCACTCAGAGTTCACGGCATAGGTGCAGCGCCCAGGACCTCCCGACATGGTCCGTCCAGCCTTAGGTGACCCTTGCTGCGGAGTCACATTCGCAGTTGATGGAACCAGCAGGTGAGGAAGGAAACAGCCTTCAGGCAAGTGGATGGAAGAAAAGACACAAGCTGTGAAGTCTCGAGAATTTGATTTAGAGTTTGATCAGGTTACATGCCTTTCAGAGGCTCCATCTCTGTCCGTTCAGTCAGATAATGGTGCCTTGTAAAGATCCGCTGAATAATTGTTTGCAAAGCCCCCCAACAGCTATCACAATTGGGCAGCAGAATGGTCATTGCAAAGATCACTCTTATTCTGCCTTTTCTAGTTACACCCCCTGGCACCCACTATCCACAGTCCCCGGCAAACACGATTTTCTCTTCCATCTCTAATCGGCCATCCGGAATGTTAGAGAAATGAAATCCCACAGCGTGGGACCTTCTGAGATTTGATTCACTCAGCCTACCTCCTTTGAGATCAGAATGGTATCCCCTCAAGGTTCATGTGGTGGAGTCCTGACTCCCAGGACCCAGTTGCGGCAGTTTGGAGATAGGAGGTGACTGAGTGAAAATGAGGCCTAAGGGAGGGCCCTGGTCCAGTCTGACTCGTGTCCTTATAAGAAGAGGAAATTTGGACACATACAGAGACACCAGAGCTAGGAATGTGCAGAGGGACCATGTGGAGACTCAAGGAGAGGGTGGTTGTCTGCAGGCTGAGGGGAGAGACCTCAGAAGAAAGGAACCCTGAGTTCAAGGTTTGCAGATACTACTATATACAAAATAGATGAACAACAAGTTTCCACTGTGTAGCACAGGGAACTATGTTCAGTATCTTGTAGTAACCTGTAATGAAAAAGAGTCTGATGGGGAATATATGTATGTATATGGATGACTGAAGCATTATGCTGTCCACCAGAAATTGATGCAACATTGTCAACTGACTGTATGTCAATTAAAAAAAAAATTAAAAGTAAATAAAAAAAAAAAAAGAAAACAACCCTGCCAACACCTTGATCTTGGACTTCCAGCCTCCTGAGCCTGGAGAAGATAATTGAAGTTCTGTCGTCTGCAGTACGTTGTTCCGGCCGCCCCCTGTGGACCGCTACAAGGCCAGTTCAGGCTGCGTGGATAGATCGCTTCTTTTTTATCGCTGAGTCATATTTCATGGGTGCGTCACGTTCTGTTTATTCACCTATTGAGGGACATTTCACTTGTTTTTCAGTTTGGGGACGTCACAAACACAAAGCTGTGGTAATTGTTGGGGTAGAATCCCCAGCACAGCACAGACACCTGCAGGTCAGCGCACACGCGCATGCGCACACACTCCCGCAAGCACATGCGCGTGCACACCGCGCGTGCGCACACGCGCATGCGCATGCTTTGGTGGCGGTTCCTCCCTCGGAGGGAGGCCCGGGTGATGTACCCGTTGGCGGAACCAAGCGGCAGGGTGTCTCCCAGGGAAGAAAGAGCTGGAGGAGAGGAGCACTCCAGGCTTGCGCACTCACTCCCCTCGGCTGCCGTCGCTCCGGAGAAGTCCGCCTGTGCCCCAGCTCAAGAACGTCATGTCGAAGTCGGGCATTTCCCACGGCAGGTCCGGTCGTGAAACCTGACGCTGGAATCGCGGCGCTGATCGAGGCCAGTCAACGTTCATTGCTTTTCTGAATGACATTTTTCGAGGCCAAGTGCGGGGCTGGGCAGGGGCTGTCAGGACTGAATGGGGCCAGCCAAATCAGCAAGTTGGGTCCTCCCCGGAGAACAACGAGAGGGCCTCCGCGCCCAAGCCTCCGCTGCCGCCGAGCCCGGAGACCCCCGGGAAGGCCCCGTGCCCCAGACAATAGCAGCACCTGCCAGGCCGTGCTCTCCCCGGGGAGCCCCCGGCCCGTGCCGGAGGCCAGGCGCCTGGCATGAGCCCCCATTGTTTGTCTCCCTCCCTCTCGGGGTCTCCTCCACGGAGTAACAGGGCAGCCCCCGAGGTCACCTCCGGGGCGCGCACAGGGGGCTCCTGGGCATCTGGCTCAGGCCGTGGGCAGCAGGAGAGGGGCTGGCCCAGGCCTATTGTTCGGGGCCGAGCAGCCCACCCAACAGGACAGGAGCCCATTGTCCCAAGGCAATCTGCCACACTCCTGCCTCCCCATATCCTCCCAGGAAAGGGGGGAGACGGCCCAGGACGGCCAAGAATCCTCAGTGAGATGTGCAACCAGCACCCAGGCTTCCCAGGCTCGCAGCAGCCGGTCCCTCCCATACTGCATGCGTTTTTAAATTTGAAAACGGAAATCCACATCTCCTAGCCTCTCACGGTCCTGTTGACAGCCTTCCAGCTTGTGCGCCAGAACCACGAACCTAACTATATCGTGACAAAGACACCTCGAGGATTTGTCACCTACGTATTCCCACATGATGTAGGTGACATTTCGCCCACCTGCCTTCTCGCCTCTCCAAATCGCCGTGGGAGGGACTGTGGATAACTTCTCCTGTCAAGTTGAAAGGCCCTGGGATGGGGGCAGCAAAGGTTCTTTCCTTGTAAGTCTTGAAAATTCCACTGCAGCCAATAAACAAACAAACCATCCTTCATTTTTTTCACAAATGGTGCTCACAGGGAGATTATTCTCAAATGATATCAACCTAGATGGTCCTGGGCCAAGGCTTGTGGCCTCTGGCCACGGACTTAATCTGGTGTTTCAGATCCATCCAAAAAGTTGGCCACCAAGAAAAGTCAACATGGTTTTTTTCTATTTGCATCTCCGTGGGCCTCCATGGCCTGCATGATCACAGACAAGAGGAACAGGTAAAAGGATGCTTGTGTTCCTCAAGATCTGGCTTGTGTATGTCTTAAACACAACAAGCAGGGGTACAAAAGTTAGTTGTTTGGCTGCAGAATTTGTTGGGGGCTTGTAAAGCAAGGGGTAGTCTACACTCCTTGAATATTAAGAACTAAAAGGCAACTCTTCACCTGGAGGATTATGTAGTGATTCCAGGTAAAGCCCTAAGGGCTAGAGGGATGGAGGAATGCAGAACTGGAGAGATGGAAAGACGGAGGGCTGGATGGAAGGAGGGCTGAAGTGTGAATGGAGGTATGGAAGGATGGAGAGGAGAGATGGAAAGATGGAAGGATGCAGGGATGGAGGGATGCAGGGATGGATGGCAAGGATGCTAAGCTCGTACGTTACTAATCGATTCCCCCACTTTGAGGAACATCCAAAGAGAAGGCTAGTGCCGTCTGAAGTTCAGCTGCGGGAAAGGCCCACCACAGTCAGTCGGCCATGGTAGTGACCCACTTCCCTGATGGCCTCCTTCTGTCCGGGTCCTTCAGGTACAGAGCCCCCTTGCAGTCACACTGCACTTGGAGCTCTTACCCACATCATCTAGCAAACTCTGCTGGTTGTCCACCGCACAGGTGCCCACTCCCTTCCTTGCCAAGAGAGCCCCAGTTGTGTCCAGGTTTTGGCTGCTCTGTGCCTCATGGGCCCCTCCCCAGCCTAGAGGCTTTTAGTCTTAATCCTGCTGTGGCATTAGCTGTGGGCCTGTGACACAGCCCTGACCCAGGGGACATAGGGAAGACTGTGGAGGTTGGTGGGTGCTCCTGGGAGTTTCCTCAGCTACAAAGGGAAACATCATGGGGAAATGCCCCTTCCCCATGTTGGACATTGTATTATGGGGACGTGATGCTAGAAGACACTGCTGCCGTCTCACAGCCAGAGGAGGCAACCAGGTCCTCCACATCGTGGGGCTCTCAGGTTAAAGGACCCTAGGGCCATCTTCCTCCAGGCCTCTTGCTGAATCCCCTCCAGTGGGATATCTGATACCTGCGGCCGTGAGCGCCCTTGGTGACCCACATCTTGTGTGAGCTCCATGAAGGTGGCACCAGTGATCGTGCCCCTGCCAGCGCTGGTTGGGAGGGGCTCCTGGACCTGCCTTGCTCTGCCTTTGAGCCAGCGTAACTGCTCCAGGGTGCCCATGGGTCAGCCCAGCTCTGCCCTCCCGGAAGCCGCTCAGTCTACAAGGTGCAGGGTCCCCGTGAAGACAGCTGGACTTTGAAGGCGTAATGTAGAGTGAAAGAAGCCAGACTCAAAAGACGGCAGATTGTGGGAGTCTTTTGACATGACATTCTGGAAAAGGCAAAATTATGGAGACAGAAAACAGATCCGTGGGAGCAGGACTGAGGTGGGAGGGAACTTTCCGGGTTGATGGAAATACTCTATGTCTTAATTATGGTGATGGCTGTAGGACTACACACGTTTGTCAGAATGCATCAAACAGTACACCTGGAAAGAATGCCTTGCACTGCATGTAAATGACCCCTCCACTAACCTGACTTCAAAACCAGAGGGGAAGTGGCCCCTTCGGATGGCTGGGGCTCGGGGGCACATGACAGGAGCACTTCCAGGGAGAGGCAGGCCCTCCCCACTTACGAAGGAGAACCCTGAGCTTAGTAGACTGTTTTCAATCAACAAATCTTTTCCTTAAAATGAACTGTTCGCAGAAACCCCAAGTATAAAAGAGCAAAAATGCCTTTTCCTCTAACCAAAGGTGCTCCCCAAAAATCGTGGGGTCCCCGGGACCTCGTGGGGAAGCACCGGGCTGAGAGACACTCCGCCCAGCCCCACCTACTGGAAGAGGTGAGCCTGGGTGCCTGCAGCCCGCTCAGCCAGACACAGGATGTGCACGTGGAGACCCCGCGGAAAGGGACCACAGCACGAGAAGGAGGTACACCCCAGAGCTGGGAGCATCACTGCCACGGAAGGACAGCCCTGCGCCCATCAGCAGCCTCCCAGCCACGGTCCGGATAGGCGGTGGGGCTTCCAGGACTAGGACGCCACACTTCCCACCCTGGCTGGACGACTTTGGGCAGGTCACTCTGCCATTCAGAGCCCAGGTTCCCTGGAGTGTGAAATGACAGTAGCATCTCCCTGGCTGGGCATTTATGACCGTTAAGTGAGATGATGCTGGTAACAAACCCAGCACACGTTTAAGTGCACAGCCGGGCAGCGGTGCCGCCCTCACTGCTACCGTGCGGCCTGCCCTGACGATGCCCAGGGGGTGAGCTCGGGGCCACGTGGGTGCCCCTCCCCCGGGCCTGGGCGGCTTCACCTGGTTTGTGTCAGGGGTGGACGTGTGATTGGGTGTGAAAGGAGAGCTCTGATGCTCAAAGCCCTGGTCCCCAAGGCCGCCCCACTGTCAGCCTGGGCCTCCGACCACCACTCGCCTCAGGCCTGGAAACAGGCCTAATGCTCTCCAGGCGTGCAGAATCAAAGCCCCTCTGTGGAGCACACATTTTCCAAGCGCTTGGAGGGCCTGGGAGGTCCTGGGAGGTGGCGAGGACGGACGTTCTAATTGGTGCTCCCCTGGGCCAACACCACCTCTTGAGAAGGGGCCGCTCAAAGAGGGTTCAATTTCCCAACCCAAGGAGGGCATGTGTTTAATTTAGATCCATAAAAACGTAGCCGGCAGAACGAGAAAGTTATTTCATCTTTCACAGTCAATACGGGTGTGTGTCTTACCTGGAAAAAGTGGTTTATGCAGAAAGAATTTCCCAAATGGGTTCCATATGCCTCTTTCCCCCCAAGCAGGGCCGTTCACAGAGAAGGGGGCTGGGGTGGGGGGCCGGGACCAAGCCCCCTCCTCCTAGACACTCGGCCTCTGTGCATACCCTCCCCCGGCTGCCGCTGTTCAAACAGAAGACGTCATGGCGAATGATATACAGTGGATTCCAGAGATTGTTGCAGCCGGGGGAGATTGCTCCTGGAGCCGGCTCCGTCTCAGGTAAGCCACAGGAACCGCTGTGATGTGGGCTGGTCGATCCTCCCCAGGGCCCTGACCCGCAGACGCCCCTCGTGCTGACCGTTCATTGCCAGTTACTCCATGGCAGGTCAGGGCTGTGAGCACAGGGATCCCGGAGACAAAACGGGCCAAGCCAGCATCTGGCTGCACCTCTCCACACACGTATGGGTGGGACCCCTGAGTCCCAGCGACGGGACACAGCTAGTCCAAGACCACAGATCTAGTAAGCCACAAAGAGCGTCGTAGATTCAAGTTCCCAGCTGAGGGTTAAAACCTGCCAGAAGGGGCATAGAGGGAAACGGGGGATGGGAGGGGGGCTGTCCTTAACACCTGCCCCTCCCACTGCATCCGAATGTCACCTCCATGGGGCCTGCCAGGGTACCCCACCCATCACATGGCTTTCTAGCTTGTCCCTCCGTGACACAATTTCATGTATTTTTCAGTTTACTCGGATATATATTCATATTTATATACTTGTCAGTTCACTGGCTTTACCCTTATTAGGATGAATTCCCAGGAGAGCAGGGACCACATTTGTCTTGCGCACTGTGGTATCGCTGTGCTTAGGACAGACCTTAGAATATAACAAGTGCTCAGTTCATCATCACCACCACCATCATCATCCCCGTCAGCACCACCACCATCACCATCATCACCACCACCACCATCATTATCGTCATCACCACCATCATCATCACCATCACCACCATCATCACCACCGTCACCACCATCATCATCACCATCACTATCATAATACGAGTAACAGTTCACCCACATTGACACCAACTAGGCACTGACTGTTCCAGGTGCTTTATGTGGATTAACCCATTGCCCCTCCCCCATCAGCCCTGTGAAGTAAGATTGTTACTGTCCCATTTCACGGGTGTGGACACTGAGGCACAGGGCTTTAGAAACTTGCCCAGAGTCAGAAAGCTCACAAAAGTCAATGCTGGGATGCCCCTGAATTGACTGAAACAGCCCCTGGGCTGATGCGCCAGCTGTCTGAGTGGCCTGGGGGCAGCCCTCTGCCCTGACACTTCATGTTAGCTTTCGGCCCCTGACACAGCAGCTCCAGTTCTACAGAGAAAGAGACCAGGGCTGGTGGAGAACTGGCCGCCTGCTCACTGTCAACAAATTGCATGACTTCCATTGACCACACAACACTGGTGACGAGATTCCAGCTGCTGTGGTCTCAGGGGAGTGCAGAGTCAGCTGAGCACCCTGGGGTTCAGGGCCTGGACTTGCCAACCAGCTGCCTCCCGCTGCCACCCTGCACCCACAGTCCCCTCCTTGTCCTCACTCTCCCTTGCACACTCACGGTACTGACTCTGCATTCCATAGTCTAACTCCAGCCCTGATGGACACCGATTTCTCTCTGAAGGAAGAGGCCCCACCTGCTTGACAGATAAACCTGCAGGGCCTCTCAGAATGATTTTCCCCCATCAGCCATCCATTCCTTCATTCACTCCACATTCCACTGTCCACATGCTGTAGACTCAGGAGGCATCTGGCAAGACCAAAATATTGGGAGGGATTCTGACTGATATCAGGAAAGGGGCTGTGACTCTCGGGGAGAGGGGGTTAGGGGAAGCACTCAGGGTGGTCTTCACAGAGAGACCCTCAGTTAACAACCGAAGAGCCTAGCTGGACTGAACTGCATTCTCTCTCCACCCCTGAACTGCCTCCATTTCCCCATCTGTCCAAAGTGATCAGTTGCTACCATCACACAGCTCCCCCACCCCCAGGATTGGGATCTGTTTTGCGTGGCTCTACATTGGTGCTTTTAATTCTCAGATGGTTCCAGGAACCCCTTCAAGTATTTGAAACAAAAATACATGGTGAAGGTGTGTGGCGAGGTTTTAAAAATTGGTCCACTCTGGTGCCTTTCTTCAGGATTTCCGGGCAGACCGCCAGCTTCTCTTTCCAATTAAACGCTCCATTTGGCCGGCTGGTGGGCCCCTGAGCTGCAAGGGAGGGATGCCTGCTACTGCCGCTGTCTGGATGTAATTTGGGGTGGGGGGAGGCAGAAGATTTCTTAAGTCAGGGGAGGAGATGCGTCTGAGATGTGATCACAGCAGACGCATCCCCTACCCAGTTCCCCGGAAAGGAAGAGAATCCACGTGTCCCAGCCGCCGGCACGGGGGCTCACGGAGGGACACACCTTGTCAAGAGCTGGGGCTTGAGAGCTGGGGGAGTGGCGAGGAGGGTGAATGACACCCCAGGAGGGGCAAGGGGCATGTGGGCCCTCCAGCTCCAAGGCATCTCTCCCAAGACCTGCTTTGGGTGATGTTGGGCCCAGCACTACAGGAGTGGAAACTGCACTGCCACCATCAGAGCGGGTAGCACCACGCCGAGCTCACTGCACCTTTATGTGGTTGCGCAAGGACCCTAGGAGGAGGTGCTGTGATGCAAATGGGGAATCAGGTCCAGGAGACTGAATGAGCCGACCAAGGTCAAGGTGGGCAGCAGGGGAGGCTGGACCCGATCCGGTAATGGAAACCCCCTGAACCTTCCTCTGGCAGTGGACCGCACGGCCTCCACCTGGCCGCGGCATCCAGGACCGTGGACCAGCAGCCAGCTGGCCGAGAAGGGCCTGGGCGGGCCAGGGAAGAAGGCCACGGAGAGCATGCGCGCACACGCGTGTGCAAGTATGCGTGGGCATTTGCACATACATGTACAAGGTGGGAAGAGCCTTTGAGGGAGAAACGTAATGAAATGACTATGAGCAAAGCCAGGGGCCCGGAGAGGAAGCAGAAGGAAGATGAAAGGCAGGGGCCCCCCACCCCACCTCCGGACGCTTCCGCTGGGCGGGAGGCCCCCTGATGGCTCCCATTTGCGGGGGCCGGGCCGCCGGAGCCGCCGCGATGCTGGGGCTGCGTGGCTGAGGGGACGCTTCAACTGGGGGGCTGCTGACCCGGAGGCGGCTATCTCGGCCCCGCGATCTGATCACCAGATGGGCCTGCTCTCATTCCCTAAAAAACAGGAAATCCATCCGAGAGGCAAGACAGATCGCGGTCCCTGCCTTGCTCCCATCTGCCGTGGTATGTGAACTCGGGGCTGTCAGCCGCGTGCTGAGTGATTCCCGGCGTTTATGGCCGGGGGTCTGTTATCAGCTGTGCTATCAAAGGCTCTGCCGGGCCGGGCTGACTCCACCCGCTCCGTCAATATGCCACCCCTCTGAGACATGTCGAACTCTTTAATTCAAGGTGATAGCAATACTATTTCATGTCAGGCCGTGAGAGACCGCTGCCGGTGTTGCAGAGGACTTGTGTCTGATTTCAGGGCAAATTAGAGGTAACTGGTAAGTGTCGCCACCACCCACACGCAGGCTAAGGACGCTGCAGGCCCCGCTCTCCGCCTGCGACTTCACCTCTAAGGCCACACCTCGAGTCAGAAACTGTGGGGACGGTGGGCCCATCGCCACCAGAGAGACAGCACAGGGTTGAGAATCAGGCTGCTTATGTTTGTCCCCGTTTGCCACTAAAGCACTCTGTGACATTGTCTCAGCCACTTTCCCTCTGTTTCCTGTTTTTTATGGCTGCACCACCGGCTCTTTTGTGCTGCAGTTTAAAGTAACCCCTTCTAAATTAACTATACTTCAATAAAAATAATATATTAATTAAAATAAACTTTAAAAACCAAAGTAATCTCTTCAGCCTGGTCTTCCAAACCCCCAACAACACTCCAGTCTCTCTCACTGGTCCTGCACCTCCACTGCCCTGAATACTTTGCTGATCTGAGACCCAGGCCCACACACTGCCACCAACCAGCCCCTTGCAGTGCTGTAAATTTGCAAACCTGGAAACTTACTGCAGCAATAGCACAGGTTCCCATATTAGAAGGTTTGCTGGGAGCCTCCTACAAATGGCGGGAGAAAACTCACCTTCTCGGCTCCAGCCACAGCCTCCAAAGCCCAGGGAAGGGCTAGGGGGACACAGGTTGCCCACTGTACGAACTCCCCTTGCCCACACCCCATCCATCTGACAAGCATTTAATGAGCGCCCGCTGTGTGCCAGGCACTGAGCAGAATGGGGTCAGCTCTCCCCCACGCCTCCCTGCACCCAGCCCGCGCTGGGAGCATCACCACCTCCCAAGATGTCTCTGGCACCCATCGTCAGGTCCAGCAGCGGCTGGGCCACTGATTCCTCAGGCAAGAACCGAGAGGCCGCCTCCAGCCCCAGCCTGTTCTCTTCTTCCCACCTGCCCAGGGCCCAGGAACCAGGAGTCTGGGAGGGGAAGTCCCTGGTGGCATTTGGGCCCGTGGAGCCCTGTCTCCTGACTCTAGCTCTGCACCACCCCAAACCCAAGCTTGGGGGCTGCCTTCACTTCCTCACGTCCACCCAGTACCAAAGAGGACGGGGCCACAGAGTGCTGAAGCTGGCCAGCCCAGCCGAGCCCCATCCCACGCCCGTCACCGCTAGCAGTTCTCTCAAGTGTGAACTCACAACGCCCGTACGGCAGGGCTGTGCTCTCCACTTTACAGATGGGAACACTGAGGCACAGAGTGATGGGTGCTGGGGCCAGAATTCAGACCCAGGCAGCGGGCTCCTCTGCTCCTCTGCTCCCTGTCAGCAGTGTCTTAGGAGCTCTCCCGCAGGGAGAGAATCCAGACGGGTTAGACGTCTCCTGCTGAGACAGCGTCACCCCCCAGCCCCCGTGACGTTGCTCCTGTAAGACCTGCCTTTCCCTCCGGGCTCTGCCCTCCGCCAGCCCCTCGCACTGTGGGGAGGAGCAGAGCTGAGGGCTGCCCAGGGGATGCCACCCTGCCGGGGTCTCCTCTGGACAGTCCTCTCTGCAGGGATTATTGTGATGATGGTGACGATGACGAGATCACTATTAAAGCTCGGGTCCTGGACCCCATGGCCACTTATCATTACAAGGTATCATCCTTCAACTCACCCTCGGCTCCCTGGGTTAACATCATCTTCCCTCTTCTGGGTCCTTTCCAGTGGCACACAGACTCTGTATTAGCTTCCCGTGGCTGCTGTAACCAATTCCTACAAACGTGGTGGCTTAAAATAACACAAATTTATTATCTTACAGTCCGGGGGGTCGGAAGTGTGACAGGGGTCTCACAGGGCTAAAATCAAGG
Source organism: Camelus bactrianus (assembly GCF_048773025.1). Lineage (NCBI taxonomy): Eukaryota > Metazoa > Chordata > Mammalia > Artiodactyla > Camelidae > Camelus > Camelus bactrianus. Next base: position 4,110,717 of record NC_133548.1, read on the forward strand.
AGGCAGCGGGGATGATGTTTCTGGAGGTTCCAGTTGGTGGGGGGTGGGCTCGGAGGCAGGACTTAACCAATGAACACAGACTGGGTGGCTTAAAACAGCAGAAATTTACTTCTCCCGGCCTGGAGGCCAGAAGCCTGAAATCAAGGTGCGGGCGGGGCCGGGCTCCCTCCAGAGGCTGCAGGGAAGGCTTTTCCTGCCTCTGGGGGCCCCAGGCGTCCCTGGCTTGTGGCCGCATCCCCACGTCTGCCTCCCGGGTCACATGGCTTTCTCCCCGGTCTGTGTTCTCTCCTCTTCTGATAAGGACACGTGTCACTGGATTTCGGGGTCCCCTACCCTGGATAATCCAGGGTGATCTCTTCTCAAGATCGTTCACTTAATTACACCTGTAAAAACCCTCTTTCCAAATAAGGTCACGTTCCCAGGTACTTGGACATGTCACTTGAGGGGACCTGCCATTTTCCTTGCGAGAGTCCTCAATCATTTAGGATCCCGGGTGAGCTCTGCAGACGAGGCACTGAAACATCTCTGTCACCCTGACGAAGTTCAGATCACCTGACTCACAGATCCAAGCGAAAGCGGCTTCTTAACCCTCAAGCCCAGGCTTGGACAGGCTCACCCGCTTGGCGAGGGTCGCGCCGGCAGACCGCCCTGGACGACCCCCAGTCAACACGCGGCAGAGGAGAGAGCAGAGGCACGCCTCCACGGCAGACCCCGGGGAGGGGCTTCTCCCGACCCCAGCACCCCTCAGCTAAGCCCATCCGCAGCCCTGGGAAGGGGCAGCGAGGGGCCACAGAGGCCAGGTACCGGACTTCAACATGTGTCCCTGCGCCCAGGCATTCCCTCCTGCGGTGAACTCCGTCCTTTCTCCATCACCATCTTTCATCTCTCATGGCTCCTGTGGTCAGGGACTCAGACAGGCACTGTGGGGACGGCTTGTCTGTGTTCTGTGACATCTGGGGCCTCAGCTGGGCAGTGCCAAGGCTGTGGGTGGAATCATCTGAAGCCTGTTCCCTCCCGTGTCTGCCCGTCGGTTGAGGCTGGTGTTGGCTGGGATGTTGGGGGCCATCGGCCAGAATCACCGTGGCCTTTTGGTGGCCTGGAAGACAGACACCCCCCCCCCCAGAGGGAGGGCTCAGCAGAAGCCAAGTTGAGTTTTTCAACTCAGGCTGAGGAGTCACAGGGCCTCCTTCCTGCCCCACACCCCACGGGAGTTACATAAATCTGCCCAAGTTCTGCTGGGGAGGGAACAAGGCCCCTCCCTCTCACTGTAAGAAAAGCAGGTGGGATGGGTGTCACCCTCTTGGGGAAATGCCATCTTGCCTAGCATCTCAGACTGAACCTGGTCCAGGCAGAAAGCTCGGGTTTTTCCCTTTCTCAGCCCCACAGACTCAGCACTGTCCGTGGTGGGGGTGGGGGGCCATGCAGGTAGCACATGGGGAGGGAGCTGGGTTCTCCCTGTGGCAAACCATCTCCCCCAACCCCAGGGATCCAGGCAGCTGGCAGGAGCCGCAGACCCTGCAGATGGGAGCCAGCGAGGCAGCCGTGCCTCTCTGCCGGACCATCTCATCCCCCAAAGGGCTTTGATAAATGGAGAGATAGGACCACTAATTCTTGGGCATCGCTGGGGAAGGACGCCCCGTCATGGCAAAAAATGGGCCCGGACTCCTTATCTTGCAGCCACTTTGCAAATCACCAAAGACAAGCTGACGTCACCCCCTCTGAGGGGCTTCAGAGGGGCCGTTAATCCTAATGGATTTGCCCAAGTGGAGATAAAGACCCTTCTTGTTCCTTCTGTATCAGAGTAATTCATTTTACAAATAGATTCAAGGAAGGTGGCTGGGGTAGGGGCAGGGACGTCACTGTCAGCCGGCCGAAGCACCCGGCTTTCCCAGGAGACAACATTCTGGAATCATCCCCATGAGGCAGGAGGCGGACGGCACCATCCGGGAAGACAGGGTCAGGTCCAGCTGGTTGGCCCCTAGTACCTGGTCCAGACACATCATTTGCAGGGTCCTGTGCAAAATGAAAGGAGTAAGCCCTGGTTCAAACATTGTGGAGAATTTCAGCCTTAAGCCAAGCGTGGCTCCCACTGGGGAGCGGGGCCCCAGGCTGGGCATATACTGCACAGGCCATACGCCCGTGAAGCCAGCCCGGCTCCCAGTCACATCAAGGGCATAGAAGAGGCCAGGCTGTTAGTAGCCTGATGCGATCGGGAAGGTCAGAGTCGATGCTGGTGGCCCCAGAAGTCCTTCCCAGGTCCGGAGTTAGCCTGGGACCACCAGAAAGGGCCCATAGGTCCGAGGTCAAAACCCAGCTCACCCTACCTCCGAGCTGTGCCACCCTGAGTGTATAACTTGACCACGCTGAGCTTTGATTTCCCCACCTATGCAATGGGGTCATCATTGTACCACCTTCCAGCACAAACAGGAGAACACCATACACAGGGTTGCAGTCAGGGGCTCTGGAACCAGACCCCTGAGTTCAAATCTCACTTCCACCACTTGGTGACTAAGGAGCTCTGGCAGGTGACTTCATGGCTCCTGCCCCAAATTCCTCACCTATAACCTGGGGTGGCCGTGATCCAGCCCAGGAGATTGTTGTGGAATTAAATGAGGGAGGCACGTGAGGGACTGACGCCCTGAACTTGAAGGACGTACACGGGGTGGACACCGAGGACAGAGGAGGACGGGTCCAGGAGCCGGGAGAAGTGGGGCATGCTGGGGGGAGCCGCCCCCGCCCATCCGCTCGTAAAGCAGAAACCACGGGTGCGGGGAAGCCGAGGACTAGGGGGTGAGATCAGATGCCAAGGTCCCTGGATGTTAAATGATCTGTGGGAGGGGTGGGCTCTTTAGGAAAATGAATATGAAACTGCAGATAGAGAACTAGATGCAAACGTGAATGTTTATCAGAATGAGGAAAGAAATCAGAATTCAAAAGTTACAAAGATCTCAAACACCAGAAGCCATAGAAGAATATTGATGCGCTTCTTTCGGAACCGCCTGACCCATCTCTGTAACACGGTTTTCCTATAGTTTGGGCTGTGTAAGTTTTATCACCTCTCAGTGTGCCAGTATTCTTGTGATTATGTTATTTTTTTCTCTGAAGAGGCTAGAAAGATAACTCCTTCTTGCTCTGGCTCCGGTCAATGAAATTTGCTTATTAGTGGTGGATTAGGAGAGTTTCTTCAATGATTTTGACTGTCGGAGTTTTTGTTTCTATTGTGACATAGAAGACGGATTTTGAGGGGGAGGGTAGAGCTCAGGGGTAGAGCACGTGCTTAGCATGCACGAGGTCCCGGGTTCAATCCCCAGTCTCTCCATTAAGATAGATAAATAAATAAACCGAATTACCTTCACCTCCCCCCCAAAAAATGTATTAAATACAGAAGGGGAGTTTTGACATTTTGAGATTTTGCCAGCCTTCTTCCTTTTGTTTTGGGCTTTTTTTTTAAACATTTTTTATTGATTTATAATAATTTTACAATGTTGTGTCAAATTCCAGTGTAGAGCACAATTTTTCAGTTATACATGAACATACATATATTCATTGTAACATTTTTTTCTCTGTGAGCTACCACAAGATCTTGTATATATTTCCCTGTGCTATACAGTGTAATCTTGTTTATCTAGTCTACATTTTGAAATCCCAGTCTATCCCTTCCTACCTTCTGCCCCCTTGGCAACCACAAGTTTGTATTCTATGTCTATGAGTCTGTTTCTGTTTTGTATTTATGTTTTGTTTGTTTGTTTGTTTGTTTTAGATTCCACATATAAGCGGTCTCATATGGTATTTTTCTTTCTCTTTCAGGCTTACTTCACTCAGAATGACATTCTCTAGGAGCATCCATGTTGCTGCAAACGGCGTTATGTTGTCAGATTTTATGGCTGAATAGTGTTCCATTGTATAAATATACCACCTCTTCTTTATCCAGTCATCTGTCGATGGACATTTAGGCTGTCTCCACGTCTTGGCTGTTGTAAATAGTGCTGCTATGAACATTGGGGTGCAGGTGTCATCCTGAAGTAGGGTTCCTTCTGGATACATGCCCAGGAGCGGGGTTCCTGGGTCCTACGGTAAGTCTATTCCTAGTCTTTTGAGGAACCTCCATGCTGGTTTCCACAGTCAGCCTTCTTCATTTTGGTTTATGTTTTAGGTTTTCAGTAGAATACTCCTTCCCATTACGTTTATTTTTGAAATAACCACTAACTCTAAAAAAAAATACAGCGATGGTGTGGAATTAAGACAAATACAAAAACAACTCAGATGAATTTTTTCTTCGTGTCTTTTTTTATTACAATAAAATACACATAATGCAAAACCTACATCTGAACCATTTGTGAGTGTGAAGTTCAGTGGGACAAAATCCATACACTGGCTGTGCAGGTTTTACCGCCATCCGGCCCCATAATTCTCTTCATCTTGTAAAATGAAACTCCATACCTGTTAAACACGAGCTCCCCATTCTCCTCCCCCAGCCCCCGACACCCGCTATTCTACTTTCTGTCTGTGTGTATTTGATTCCTCTAGGGACCTTTGTAAGTAGAATCATAAAGTATTTGTCCTTTTGTGCTTATTTCACTTTGCATAATGTCCTCAAGTTTCATCCACGTGGTAGCCTGCGTCAGAATTCCCTTCCTTTCTCAGGCTGAATAATATTCCACTGTACAGATGGACCACATTTTGCTTGTCCATACATCCATCAATGGACAGCTGGGTTGCTTCTACATTTTAGCTGTTGTGAATAACATTGCAACGAACATGGGTGTACAAATATCCCTTCGAGAGCCTGATTTCAACTCTTTTGGGTAGACCCCCAGAGGTGGAATTGCTAGATCATATGGTAGTTGTATGTTTAATTTTTTGAGGACTCTCCATTCGCTTTTCCGCAGTAGCTTCGCCGTTTTACATTCCCACCAACATGCCTGAGTTCCGATTTCTCTCCGTCCTCACCAACACTTGCTGTTTTCTGTTGTCTTGACAGTAGCCAAACTGACAGGTATGAGACGGTTTCTCACTGTGATTTTGATTTGCGTTTCCTTGATGATTCAAGTCCGTTTTCCAGCTCATCACTACCTTGTCCTGAGCTGCGCAGTCTGGAAGCGAGATTGTCTTCTGCTCAAGGCATTCCATTCTCAGTGAATCCGTGCAGAATTTCGGTCCTGGCGTCTCTGGGCCCTGGTGCTGCTCTGGTGTCTCTTCCTGTTCCCCACTGCCTGGAGCCACAGGACTTTGTCAGGATAAGATGCATCTCACACTCTTAAGAAGAGATGTGGTAGATCGAGATGCAATAAAACGTGTTTATTCACATGGAGACCTGTGTTCTGGCTGTTTGTATGCTGTGCTCTGCAAACCCAGAAATCCAGCAAAGGGTTTGCCAAGATTCCTGCCCCAAAAAAGGGCAGAGCGCACATATGATAGTATCGTCTGTTTATAATTGCATACTTTGCATGATCAAGTAAATTCACGAAAGAAGAGCACCTTCATTTTGACTTGATTCAATAAGAATCAAATCCCCTTCCCACGATGCGACACTGAGGCGATCAGATGAATTTCCTGGAGACTAGCTTCCGGCTCCAGGAACTCCGCACTTCATTTCTCCTGCCCACACACAGAGGCAGCGCCGGGGGGCCAAAGATGAGCTCACATCTCAGCGCGACCTCAGCCCCACCCTTTACTGGACAACACCAGGGGGCCATCCCTGTGGACGCAGGTGTATCCCTGGACTCTATATGAAACGACTGGAACCACACGAACACATCACCTGGACCCCGGCGATGTGGCAGCCTCTCCATCAGCCCCGCTCCCACCCCAAGGCAAGGGCGAGTCAGAGAGGGAGGGACAGCGGCTTTACCTACTGCCTTGAAATATCTCACTTTTGCAAAAACAAAGAGCATGTGAGCACCTGGGGGGCCCTCCCAGCAGGGGCCCTGAGCTTGAGTCTCTTGATCAACCACCAGTGGGAGAAGCATCAGCAGGTCTGAGGTGGATTCAGGTGGGCTGAGTCCCAGGGTCCCTTCTGGTGAACCGAGTGTGTGCTGCTGAGAGGCCAGGAGATCCCGCCGGGACCTCAGATCCTCGTCCCAAGCTTCTCGATGACCTGGGACCAGAAGCCCGAGGGCTCAGCTCCGGTGGGTAGAAGTGTGTGGCAGTCCCCGACTCCCGCCCAGCCTGCTGCCATAATCCAGGGTCACCTGAGATGCTTCACCTCGGCTTTGCCCGTCCCGGTACAGAAGCCCTTTTCCCCTCGTCCATCCCGGGGGGGTTTGAACAACATGAGCCAGAAAACCGGCCAAAGGGACCCCTCAGATTTTTCCACAACTTCCCGCTGCCCATATCATAAAGGCCAGCCTCGATGGCCCAGCCCTCGGCCATCACCCCTCCAGCCTGCTTTCCGCAAACTCCCAGCCGAGCGGCTGGGCGGAGACGGAGCGGGAGCAGCGCTGAGCCCCCCACCAGTTCCCAGAGGAAACCCCTTCCCCTCCGCCCCCCAGATTGTCGGAAACGCTGTAAAACCGTCAAAACCACTTTACGTCAGCCCCGGGCTTACAAGACTCGGGCCCGGGGTCTCTTTGTTCTGGGGCGGCATGAAAACAGCGGATTCTTCATTGAGAGAGACATGGGAACAAAAGTGAAGCCGTGGCGCTGGGGAGAACTCGGCCGGCCGTGCCCCTCCCGGGAGCCCACTCAGTCTGCTGCGTCTCCAGCAAGTCGTCCCGCAGAGCCCGGCCCCGCCTGGCCCAGGAGACAACTGGAGAAGGGCCGCTGGCTTCTCTATTGTCAATAATTAATCAGGTTTCTCTGGGGTCAACACAGATTCAGAGAATGACACCGTTTCAGTTAGGATCCAGCCCTTGGTTTGAAATTTAAGCAAAAAAGTGATAGACCACGGCCGCCAAAACTGACCCTCGGTGGGCAAGACGTTCAAGGTGGATGGGGCCTCGGGGAGACCTTTCTTTCGCGTTTCTGAAGGTTGGAAAATGACTTCATGGAGGAAGGACATGCCTTCCTGTCACTGCAGCTCATCATCCTGGGAACAAAAATTCAGTTATTGGGATGAGTTGTCTGCAAGCCACGGAGTTTCTCCGGACAAAAGAGGCTCTGGAAACGATCAGAAAACATTAAAGAAGCAAAATGCATTTGGCATTGCTGCAATTTTGGAGCGAGCGCCCACTTCACCGTGAGCCAGTGCAGATAAAGCATCTGCTCATTCAATTAGGTCGAGGAAAATGGAAAATAGCTGAAATTCAGAGTCGAAAATATTTCATTTCTTAGCAAACACAGTTCACTGGTAAAAGCGGGGAAATGGCCTGCTTTGTCTGTGAATAAAAGCAATTTAGGGAGATCCTGGGTATCTGAGGGGAAGATAAAAGGGAAGACATATTTCGACATATGAGTTCGCCAGCTGATTCCTGCAAAAATGCAGAGATTTGAAATGAAGTCATGGAACTAACAAAGATTGAGATGTTGCAGGACATCGTGAATGACATGCTATGTCCCCGGCTCGGTCGGTAATATGTAATGAGCCTGCCGATAATGCAATCGGAGACCAGCTGGTCGTCTGGGTGGTGAGATACTCACGAAAGACGTCTGCGGAGCCAGATCCAAGCTTCCTCCCCTCTCATGAATGCTGTGGAGGCCCACTTGCTGAGGGTTTTAAGAAAAGAGACCTGCAGCGAGCAAGGCACCCAGGTTTTGAAATCTGAGATCTCAGCTGGGTCAAGGGAAGTGCCAGAGTGATGACCACGGCGCTAAACAGACTGAAGAGTTCAGTGGCGTTTTACCGACGTCTGACAAGGACAGCCCAGAGTTGCTGCTGCCCCACGTGAGCACCTGCAGCATTTGAGTGTCTGTGTAACGGGGGCGAGGGGTCTCATGATGAAATGAAAGAGACCCAAGATGTTTTCAGCGGTGTCACTTCGTTGGGTAAGGGCGTGTGGCTCTGTGCACAGGTGGGCGACTTCCCCATCGCGCTGAGCGGGGCAAAGACTGACGGTTTATTGATCAGAAACCCTTTGGGCTGAGCCTCGGGGATGGCGGGAAGCCAGGCTTGGGGGATGGATGAGGAACACGGCTCCTTCGAGCCCAATGTCCCCAGGGCCCTCCGGGTCCCCAGGGCCTGCCCTGCTGGCGGGGCAGCCACTGGGAGGGCCCCCATTCTGACCCAGCCCCCGGACCCCCGTGTCCCAGGCTCAGCAGGCGCCGCACAAGCACCACCCCACGTGACCTTCTCAACAGCCTGTAAAGCAGGTCGCCCCTTCCTCCCTGCCCTCGCCTGGAAGTGGCGCTGGGCCTTGTGCCGGCAGCGTCCACGCCGCTGGCCTGCCTGGCTCTGCACGGGGACCAGGCGTGGCTCCTGGGAGTTGTGATGTTTCATCTTCCAGGCACTTCTGTCGTTAGAAGTTCTCAAGAATTCCCGGCCAAAAAAAGACTCCACCTCACTACATAAAGTGCCCCTGGGTTCCTGAGGAGAATTCCTCGGACACTTTAAGCACATACACTTTAATAAACGCTGTGCCGATACCCGGAGGGGAGGGGCAGAGCCCGCATACGCTGCCTTTCTCACATGCCTGCCCGGGGAACCCTCCAAGGCACCTGCGTTGGGGAAGTCCACACCCCTTCCTGGCCTTCAGGAGAGCTCGGTCCCATGACCCCCGTGGATTCTAGAACAATCCCTGCTTTCCCAGTCGGTCGTACCCTCCCCCACCCCCGCTGGCGATCACCCGCAGATCCAGGCTGCGAGTGGGCGCTGGCTGGATCACCCCGGAGCCCGCGTAGCACGGCTTGGTTTTGCTCGTTTTTGTACAGAATGGGAGTTCTCTTTTAATTTTTGGTTTAATTGTGTATTTCAAAAGAAGCTCAAAGTTGCGGAAGAGTTGTACAAACCACGCAAATAAGGCTTGTGCACGCTTCACCTGATTCCCCAGCCATCAGCGTGCCTTTTGCCAATCTGCTTTTACACTTGGTCTTTTTTTAAGCGGATACACTTCTTTTTCTGAACCACTATCCGGTGCGTTGCAGACAACACGCCTCTGTACCGCAGTCTCAGACGGCTCAGGCTGCCACAACGAAACACCACAGACTGGCTGGATTAAATCCCAGAAGTGGGCCCCTCTCAGCTCTGGAACCTGGAAGTCTGAGGTCACGCGGGGCCAATTCAGTTTCCGGTGAGGGTCCCTTCCTGGCTTGCAGGTGGCTACCTTCTTGGCAGTGTCCTCGCATGAGAGAGAGAGAGAAATCAAGCGAGCTCTGGTGTCTCTTCTTAAAAGGATACTAATCTCATTGGATCAGGGCCCACTCTTATGACTTCATCTTATCTTAATTACTTCTTTACTCGAGGTACAACCACACTTAGCTTCAACCTGTGAATTTTAGGAGGACACAATTCAGTCCTGAGGTGCATCTTTTAATAACAAGAATGTCTTCTAACATAACCATGGTACAATTATTTTTTTAAAGAATGAATAGGACGAAGTAAGACAGAAAGACAAATATCATATGATATCACTTATGTGTGGAATCTGAAAAAAAAAATGCAAATTCTATTTACAAACCAAAAACAGACTCACAGACATAGAGGAAGAAAACCATAGTTACTGAAGGGGAAAGGGTGGGGAGGGATAAATTAGAGGTTGGGGATTAACAGACACACATTACTATATATATAAAATAGTTAAAGAACAAGGACCTACTATATAGCACAGGGAATTACGTTCAATTTCTTGTAATAACGTATAATGGAAAAGGATCTAAAAAGAAAATATATATATGTTTGTATATGTATAATTGAATCACTTTTATGCACACCTGAAATTAACACTGTAAATCAACCACACTTCAATAAATTTTTTTTTAAATAAAGAATGAATAGAATTTTTCATAAGGTTTACCCCAGTACAATGATTAAGTTCAGAAAATTTACCATTGGTACAATAATGCATGATCCTTCCTCCAATTTTTCCAGTTGACCCCATGAGTTTCTTCATAGCACTTTGTTTCAAAAGAAGATCAGTCGTTGCATTTAGCATCATGTCTTTTTGAGCTTCCTTTCTTCCGGACAATTCTTCGGGTCTTCATCTTCATGATGTGAGTTGGCATTTTGAAGAGGACAGGTGAGTTATTCTGCAGGTCACTCCCCGACTTGGGTCTGACTAGTGTTTCCTGGGGATTCGATCCTGGTGGGGATCACACAGAATGGCGGCCGTGTCCTCCGTGTCGTCAGGAGGCACATGGTGTCACTGGTCCTGATATTGGTGACGTTGACTCTGACGGCTTGGCCAGGGCGCTGTTTACCAGGTTTCTCATTTGTCCCTTTGAACGTAGTAGATCATCTGTCGAAAGACGCTGTGAGACAACGTAGGGACCCAGTTTCTCATCAGACTCTCACCAGCTCTCTTCACACCCCCCCGCAGGGGTGAGCGCGCCTCTGCTACGTGTGGCCACCCTGATGGTTGCAAAATCGCAGTTTTCTAAGCCTGTAATCCTGTCCACAGCTGGTGGCTGGCGTTCCACTGGGAAGAGCTCTCTCTTCTCCATTGTCTATTTATTTACCCACCTACAAATTCATTATCAGCATGGACTCACAGATTCACACTGTGAAGACTGGATTATAATCCAATGCTGGCATTACAGACACAGTGACCCTCAAATTCCCCAGCCTTGCCCGACAGATGGGAGCCCTTCAAGTGACTCCTGTCCCCTGATGTGCCCCTAGAGAGAGTTTCTCATCAAACCTGTAGACGCGATCTTCAGGGAGCATGTGAGCTGCTTAAAGTTATACCCAAAAGGTCACATATCTGCCACCTTTGGTGAAGTGGTGAAGGTCCAACAGCTTCCGTCAGATTCTCCAAGGCACTGTGGCCTCCTTGAAAAGGCAGAGAGACCCTGGAACAGAGACTTGGGTGGACCTGTCCGTGTTGTCCCAGTCACCCCCAATCGCAGATGAGAACACACCTTGCATACGATGGAGTTGCTGGTGTCACTGAAGCCTCCCAGTAAGCAGGCCTTTCTTCCCTGGCTCTGCAAGAAGCTCACAGGGGAGCTTCCAGAACTGACTGGCGAGGCCAGGAGCCTTCACTCCCTCTGCAAGCTAATGCCCCGAGGACTTCACTGCGGACACCCGGCCACGGCACTCACGATGGCTGTCGTGTGGCTGGCTGTGCTATGGCATGGCCGTGTCACTCAATTCTCACCACAAGCCTGGGTATGGACTAAAATCGCCCCCATTTTACACACAAGGAAACTGGGGCTCAGACAAGTTTCACCCAAGGTCCCACTGATTGTAAGTAACCAAATGGGCCTGGAACCCAAATCCACCACTTCCAGTTCCCAAAGCCCCAGTCCAACCCACAAGGACAAGTACCCTGCAGGCGGGGCAGAGTTCAGCTCAAAGCCCCTTAGGAAGGGGCCATGGTGGACAGCAGCACCGTGCCCACCCTTCACTCAGCCCTATATATGCCCTTCGACGCCCGGCTGCCCGTCCACCCTGGCAGTGTATCCTCCCCATTAATGGCAGCCTTGGCCACGTGACTCACTCTGAACAAGAGAATGTTAGCTGACAGAGGCAAACAAAAACTTGAAAGATGCATTGGAGACAAGACGTGTCCCCGTCATTTCCACCAGTGCCGTGAGAAGGCCGGGCCCCTGGGAGCCTGCTGGTCCCTGGATCAGTGAAACCCCAGTCAATTCACAGACCTGCCCCTCAGAGCAGAGCCGCCCAGCCAACTGGGCACTCGGGCCAGAGACAGAGTCTGCCGGTTGTGTGCCAGTGAGGCTGAGAAAGGTTTGCTGCACAGCATTATTGGGGCAATAGCTGACTGATACAGAGGTGGTACTGGAGAGACCTGACCCCTTCGTTTCACTCTTACTTTTTTAAATCGGTAACACACTGACACTGGAAATAGATCCTCCCTTCTTCCAATCTTGTGTGTATTTGTGCCTCTGAGCATGAGGCTTTGTGGCCTTTTATGTATGGGGCAGGAGTGAGGGAGGCTTCAGGAAACAACTGGGTAAAAATCTCACCGGCAGAAGACAGAACGCACTTCCTCTCTGACTGATGTGGGAATCTGTTTCAGTGACTGGCAGGGGAAGGGGGTGTGGAAGGGGTAGGGCCAAGGAGGCCATGGGTCAGGGGCCCTCAAGTACATCCTCGTGGAGGAAGTAGCCCCGAGCTGTGGGAGCTCACGGAGCTGGCAGGTCCTCGTTGTTGGTCTGACTCTAACTGGAGGCCCAGTGGGAAAGTAAGAAGAAAACAGCACAGAAACACCTGGAATCTTTCTGCCTCTGCTGCTTCCCAAGGAAGGGACTCCTTCCGCAGGTCCGGACGTGGAGTGGGGAAGCCAGGCAGAGCCAGCTCCACGCTGCAGCCGTGGTTCTCACTCACCCAGAGTGGGTGATGGTGCCGACGCCACAGCCCCGGGGAACGTCTGCGGGCACGCTCCCTCAGCATCACCCTTCTCCGTCTCCAGGGGGCTGACTTTAAGTGCCAGTGGGGGTAGCAGGCGTGGGCTCTCCTGGGGGTGCCTCGGCCACCGTGCCCTTTCACCCCTCACCTCATGCACGCGCACATGAGTCCCTTCCTTCAGAGCATGCTCAGTGATGGGGCAGGGCCTTGGGCTCATGCCCGGGGCCGCCAGTGGTCCTCACTCCGGAGATGCCATGGCCTTAGGCTGGTCAACCCCCAGCAAGGCTGATTCCTAATCAGTTACCCATCATCGCTGTGTGCCCCCCACCCCAACCCCAACCCCCTGGCTGTCAGTATCACAGACCACAGTGATTGAGGACAAGATGGTTCAGGCTGAGCCAACAGTACCAACACTCCTAACTCTGGGCCTTGGGAGAAAGATCTTCCTTTCAAGAAGTCCCCCAGGAGCAATGCCATGGGCTCAGACGAGAGGGGAGCCAGAGAAGGGGATGCTCCGGGGAGGCAGGAGCCCCAGGCCCACAGAGTTGGCCCTGAGAAGCAGGGAGCCGTGACCTGGGCCTGTTGGAGTCTCCTGACCCGAAGCCCGGTGGGAATTCCTGGCCCAGGTCGGCCCTTTGTCTGGAGAATTCTTATCGGCAAAGGCAGACGGCCCTTTTCACAGACATCTGCCAACCCTCGTCCCAGTCTGGATCTTGGGTTTCCACAGGCAGGCGAAGGCCCGTGTCGGAAGACAGGGCCACACCAGAGGGGCAGGCTCTGTTTACACACAGCGGTGCAGGGCGCCAGCTCCCACGGGATCGTGTGTCTGTGTGCACAGGTGGCCGGAGGGCCACGCTCCGCTCGCAGGGCCGGCCTCCCTCCCTCCCTCTTTCCTTTCTCTCTCCCTTCCTTCTTTTTCTCTTCTTTTCCTTCCTTCTTTTCTTCCACAAGATGTCTGGATGACTTTTCTGCTCCAGACCTGTGCTACACAACAGGATGGCAACAGTTAATAAGACTCCATTTCAGCGCAGAGGCAGCTCAGAGGTCAGAGAAAGAATCAAGCAGAAAATTGAAATGCACTCCGGGTGCTGTGGCTGGGGGAGGCGCAGGGGCCGCGGGAGCCAGTGGGGGTCATCTAACCCAGCCCGAGGCTGGGGGTTCTTAGGCTGGTCCCCCCTGGGGCCCAAGTGGAATCCTTGTCACTGACCTTCAACAGATGGAGGTGAGACCAGAACCGCTCCTGAAGCTCCATGGTCTGGGGGCCTGTAGGTCTTTGCACCCAGACCTGGGGATTGATTGCACTGACCCTTGTAAATCCCCAAACATCCCAAACTATGTGACCCCAGAACACCTTTCACTCTTGGCCAACATTTCATGGAACACACTTTTGGAGAGAAAAGCCTCCTTGTTACGTCGCCATAAAGATCATCATCGTGAAGAAGACCGAGCAGTAGAACCAGAACATGGTATTAAAGGGGAAAGCGAAGCGGACCTGAAGGCAGGTGACTGGTTGTTTTCCAAGCTTCCTCCTTTCCAGTGCCTTACCGACGCCACAGCAAAGGGATTTCAAAGACAGAAACCCACAAAGATGCAGAGAACAGAAAATGCAACCACAGCACCCAAATTTTAAAAGGCGGACAAAAGATGGGAGGTGGGGAACTGACTTAGCAGAACGACTTTAAAAAGCGGAGTCTCGTGGGCGGCCCCGGGGAAAGTTGGGGGGTGGGGGAAGGGCTTATTCACATAGCAGAATCCCCCCAAAGTCCCCTCCGGAACCAGCGGGAAGAGGCTGCCATGACGCAGAGGACTAAGTGAAGATTTTGAGATGTGGTTGGAGCCCCAGACCCCTTCCCGACCCCCATCACTGGGAGGACACGCCTCCCCACCCTCATCTTGAAAGAGGAATGAAAGTTGATTTTCTGGGCAAGTTAATACAGAAGGCTTCTGGACTGGGGATGCCCACAGGTACCTTGCCAAAACCAGGGAGGTGGGTTAAATGACCCTTTGCCTTCTCCCCCTCTGCCAACTAGGTTCCCAGAACACCAGCAACCAGACCTTGCCCTCCTTTGAGACCTGTTCCAGTCTAAGGATCCTCAAAAACCAACCCATGTGAAAAAACGTATTCAGTTTAGATATAGCAACTGTTAATCAGGACCAGCAGAACTGACTGATGCCGTTTTATAAAAACTGCCGGCAGTGATGACAGCAAATAGGAAAACAGAGTAGAAACAGCATGAGCTTCAGTGCAGGGAACCAGGTCACAGCGAGGATTAACATCCGCTGCAATTGAATGTACTATAATTAATCATTCAAAAAATCAAAAAGAAAATCAATAAACAATCTAATCTAAAATCATCCAGTGCCCTCAGTTATGTAAGTAAGATCATCATTTCGGTCCCTAGTTTAGAATTTAGACTAATTATTCAATTAAAATCTCAGTGAGACATAGACCTTATAAAACCTCTATTCTAGGCATTTAAATGTAGACTGTTAAATATTCTGAATGAACACACGGCCCCTCTGGCAAAAGCACTGACATTTCTTTGATCATTTTAGGATGTTTCCCCTTTTCTGTCCTTAAATGAAATACTGCCCCCTTTTCCAGGTAGTTAAGAGACAGGAACTTTAAATAAAATAAATCAAATGGTTAAAACAAAACAAAAACAGCTCAGTTCATTCCACAGTGAAGCTTTTGGAAATCAAGCTCCAGTCCTGAGCCTCCAGTGAGCTCACTTCCCCCTACTCAGTCATGAGGTGACCGCCAAGGGCCATCAGACACCTGTGAACGGTCTCTTACATGGGAGGTAGCAACCAACACCACCAACAGAAAATGCAGCTCAGAGGAAACAGAGATACTGACAAGAAGGTGTCATCGACACCCTCAGAGAAATATGACATCACACCCAAGAACAAGAACAGGGGGCTGTCAAAAGGGGACACTCGGAGGGCCAGAAGGAAAGAGCTCCCAAATTTTAAAACAAGTGGTGATTTGCAGCAACGTGGATTGGCCTGGAGATGATTGTCATTCTAAGTGAGGTAAGCCAGGAAGAGAAAGAAAAATACCATATATCATTTATATGTGGAATCTTAAAAAAAGGACACAGATGAACTTATCTATAAAACAGAACATATCTATAAAAAAGAACTCATCTCTATGTCTTCACAGACATAGAGAACAAATTAATGGTTACCAGTGGGGGGAAGGAGGTGGGAAAGGATAAATCAGGAGTTCGAAATTTGCACCTCTTGGGGAGGGATGGAAATGTTAGCTATCTTGATTGTGGTGGTGGTTTCATGGGTGTAGACATCTATCAAAATTCATCAAGTTGTACATCTGAAATATGTGTAGTTTACTATACAGGAATTATGCCACAATAAAGGTGTTTAAAAAACAAACAAACAAACAAGTGATAAACTCAATAGAAGAGTCAGAAAATAAAGTGGAGAAAATATCCCAGAAAGCAAAGAGAAAAGAGGAGAGAGGGAGGAAGAAAAGGGGAGAGGATAAAAAGGGTGATGACATGGAAGATCCAACATCCAAATGATGGGTGTTACAGAGAGAGATATCTGAGAGAGAAAACGGGAAACAGCATTATGAAGTCATTCAAGACACGTTCCCAGCACTGATAGTCTAGGTTTCCAGATTGAACAGTCCCACAAAATATCCAGCCCAGAGAATAAATATAGACCTGCACCATGACACATCACTGTGAAATTTTAGTACACTTGGGACAGAGGGAAGTTTCTATGAGCTCCCAGAGTGGGGGCAGGGGGGTGGGAACCCATCACATACGGAAGATCAGTTCTCAGAGTGGCTTTAAAATTCTCAGCAGAAAATCTTGGGTGCAAAAAGAACAGTGCAGTCATGCCTTCAAAAGGAAAATGATTTCCTATTCAAAATCCTATGGCCAGCCAACATATTAGTCAAGTGTATGGATAGAATAAAAACCATTTCAGACACACAAGTCTCAGAAATTTTTGCCTACATGTCACACTTTCTCGAGAAGCTGTGAAGGATGGGCTCCCCCAAAGTGAGAAAATAAGCCAAGAAGAGACTGGAGGTGCTGGAACTTCATCCACCGTGGGTGGGGGTGGAGGAGGTCCCAGGAAGACTGTGAAGGGACATCCCAGGATGGCAATGACGCACTGGACACGAAGGACCGCCAGCCCGGGTGACAGCCCTGTGACTCAGGATTCCCGCCGCCACTGTATCCCTTTCACCCGAGGCAGGTTGCCTGGGGGAGAACCTTATCTACTGGCTTGTCTTGACCAGATTCTGGTGACGTTCCCATTCTGTCTCCCGCTCAGCAGCTTCAGTCAATTACATTCATCCCCTAGAAGTGTTTAACTCCTGAGAGCAGGAAGGTGGCCACCGTGAGCACAGAAGCAGAGGACACAAAGCAACCGCTCTCTCTGGCCCTCCTTCTACTGTGACGCCGGGCGTGGTCCCGCCAGACGTCCCGGCTGACGTGAGCCCTGTGCTCCCTGGCTCGCTTGTGTCGTTGCCCATGCTCGAGGGCAGAAAGGATTGGGGGTGCACTTGGGCCAGCAGGCAGGCTCTGGCCCAGGGAGTCCCTGCAGTTTCCCTTCATATGTGGGGTCTTCCTGTGTGTATCTTCCTGCGAGCCTTCAATTCTTGGTGACAATATCGCCTTTTCCTCCGTTTGGTGTGTTCTCCCCACCTCATCGTCCAGAACTAAGCCATGTCTTACTGAGGGCTTGTGGAAGACACAGGCCTGATGGTCGCCAGACCTGTTTTCTGATTCCTCCTGGGGGCCCAGCTAGGCATCACCCAGCCTCCCTTGCAGGTGGGGGTGATGTACCCCACCTCCCGTCCCAGCCAGAAAATTCTCCTGCTCTTTCTCTCCCTTTGTCCTCTGCCAGCCCAACGCAGGGCACCAGGTGAGGCCTCCCAGGCTCTGGGGGACGGCAGAACCTCTGGGAAGGAGGGGCTGGGTCCCTGCGTGACTGTGTGGAGCAGAGCCCCAACCCGACCTGCACGGCGGCATCATGAGCAGGAAACACACAGCGAGTGGATTAGGTCCCTGCAATTTGGGGTGATGGCTACTGCAATTAACATCCCCTAATTAATAAGGGATATTCACATAGGTGGTAAAACTCAAAAGAAAAATCTAGGAAAGCTTTTTAGGAACACCATTCCTGACCCAGAGTAGGTAGGTACTTAGCAGACATTTTGCTGCGCAAATCCATGAACAAGCCAGCCTGTTCTCTGACGGTGGTCTCCGAGCCCTGTCTGCACAGGCGTGTGGCCGGGCGGGGCACCAAAGTGCGCAGCTGATTTGTGAGGGGGGTGGGGGTGGGGTGGTGTTTTTCCTGTTATTCTTAGGATAAGACTGTTTCACAATAAACACGTAGAGAATGTGGGGCCAGCCTCTCCCACGTTCTATATGGCGTGCGTGAAACATCTATGCACTCAGCTCTCCGGGCAGATGTTTCTTTGCAAGCGAGAGCTCATTTCTCCCCAGAGCAGGCAGGATCCAGCCACACGGCAACCCCCTTCCAGCAGCCCAGCTTTCCAGACCCGCCCTCCCCTCCCCTCAGCAGCCCTGCCTCCCCTTGGAAAGCACCCTCCTCCAAATATCCACCACAGCCGGCAAGGCTGAGTCCAGATGTGCCCAGGCCAGGATTCCTCGGCCCTCCTGGGTACCCCCAGGGCTTCGACTCTCTGCGGTGGCATTTTCCCTCCCTGCCTCGCCATGCCCAGAGGACGGCGTGCCGAGGGTAAGGGGCTCGGGACCACTGTGGTCAGCCCACCTGTGTCCACAGTCCAGATCCCCACTTGCCAGCCAGGAGTGGGTCAGGGGGCCCAGAGATGGCAGCAGCACCTGCCCAGAGGAAGTTTGTGAAAAGTACGGGGAAGGATGCAAGGAATGTTCTAGAAAGGTGACCAGCCAGTGTGGATTACTCAGTGAGCCTTGGCCCTGAGAGAGAGATTGCGCCTATGTCCTCCGGCTCCTGCCCTAAGGGCAACACCCACTCCCTCCCTGCAGGTAAATGGCCAGGAGCCCAGTGCTGGACAAGCTGCCCACAGGACAGACCTGCGAGCCCGTCCAGCATCCAAGGGGACAAGATGAGGCGGAGTCTGCTCACAGAAGCTGCAAGGCCAGAGACAGGAAGCCCTTGACATCGGCCCTGCCATCAGTCCAACCTCGCCCACACAGCTGGACCAGGAGAGGCAGCTGGACAGGAACCAGCCAGACACCAAGCCAGGGGAAGGCTGAAGTCAGGGGGACGTGTGGTCAGAGGAGAGAAGACTCAGAAAAGTCAGTCAACCCAGAAATGGGGGTGAAGCCCCTACTATGCGCCCTCAATTGAGCAAGAGAGTGAATAAGGCGGAGGACTCCCTGCCCTCCTGGGGTTGCATTCTAGACGCTCCATTAAATAAAAAGTAGACCCAGAGAAGACCATTAATACGTAAGGTGCCATCAGCTGGTACCAAGTGTTATGATAGAAAATGAAGGCGGGTAAGCAAGGGGATAGGATGCTGAGCCGCGCGGGGGGTGGGTGGGGGTGTTTTGGCGTCAGGGAAGCTTTCCCAGCGTGACACTCCATGAAATGAGCAAGCCACACGTAGGTTTCTGGGTGACCTGATCTCAGATCCATCGCAGCCCTGCCCGTGCGCCACACTGGAGGGAACTACATTTCCTAGAGTCCTTTGCCCTCAGGGTCTAGGCAGGTCTGGCCAACGGAGGTCCCGATGGAGGCACGGAGAGCGTGGAGAGCAGGAGGATGAGGAAGCTGGGGTATCTCTTCCCTCTCTCCCTCCTGCCTGTTCCCAGCTCCCACCAGGTACGCCCCAACACGGCTTGGTTTCTGCTGGACGCCTGCACCCCCGTGCTCTGGTGACACGGCCTCCTCCCTGTGTCCCTCCAGCTCCAGGGACACCGGCTTCCTGCCATTGCCGCTTTACCATTGAAAAGCAGCCCAACAGGGGCCAGCCAGATGCCAGGGGAGTGCTTTCCGCATACCCCAACACAAGCTCCAAGCTAAAGCAAGTGCCTTTCCTTCTTGGCTGTTTCCTCCCTTCTCTCCTTCCTGTATTCGGGTGCTTTATCTCCCCTCTGCCTCCTTCTCCTTTGCCCTCTTTGCTTCTCCAGGTAAGAAACAGCTTGCTGGCCTCTGTGGTTTCCCAACTGGCGCTTCCCCAAAGCTGTGCCCTTGAAATCACTCCCGTCATCGGATCCTCACGCATCTGACATCCTCATTTCCTTCTTTTCCAAACCTGACTGCCTGGTTAAAACAAGAAACGAAGGGCAGTGATGTCTGCATGGACAACAGTCTGGCTGGAGAACCTCAGCTCTCCCTGAGACTCACTCCAGCCCTAGACATGAATGTGGCCAAGAGGGGCAGGGGGTTCATCCCTCCTCCATGAGAACCATGGCGTGACCCCCCTGAGTGCCCTCTTGAGTCGCACCTGAGGGTCCCGCCCAATCAGCCCATGACTGCATTTGTCATAGAGATGGGGGACAACACCAACTATCACTGTGACAATTAATTTTGTGTCAGCTTGACTGGGTCCCAGAGTACCCAGCTATTTGTTCAAACATTATTCTGTATGTTTTCCTTAGGATGTCTTTAAATGAGGTTGACATGTGAGTTGGTAGACTGACCTGTGGATTGTACTCCCGGTCTGGTGGGCCTCGTCCAATCAGTTGAAGACCTGAATAGAGCAAAACGCCCAACCTCCTCTAAGCAAGAGAGCCATCTCCGGCAGACAGCCTGCAGGCTACACCTGAACATCGGGCCTCCTAGGTCTGCAGCCTGGAAATTTTGTATCTGCCAGCCTCCCTCATCGTGTGAGCCAATTCCTTATAATAAATCTCTTTATATATATAAATACATGCACATCCTGTTGGTTCTGTTTCCCCAGAAAACCCGGGCTCATACAATCAACAAATCTCCCAGTGACTTCTAGGTGAAGCCCTTTGTGACAAATTTCTTTTACAAATAAGTGCTCGGGAATTTTACTGTCCCTGAGGAGCAGCATATATTTTCTTCAAGGGCTGTGCAAACTCTAAACCTTTCCTTCTTTCCTTGTTCCCTTTGGCTGCCAGGAATTTGCAGCCTGGCCACAGCAACCGTGGAGATAGCCTGTTTCCTGCGCCCACCTCGCTCCTTGTTTAATGTCTCTTTTCCCTTGATCCTGGCGTCTCGTTTTTAGGATATGTTACCTTTCTATTGGGTGTTTTTCCTGCAAAGGGCTGGGAGCTGAGGATGGACTGGAGGGTTTTCACCCCCCCTCTGCTGGCCAGTCCGCTGGGAAGGTGCGGGCTGACAGGCGCGTGCTTAGGGCTGCGTGAGACCACAGTCACAGCTGTCCACATCGCCATGGGTGAGTGCTCACCAGACACCTTGGGGGGCCCAGGGATGTGGGTGAGGACAGCTGGGAGGGACAGCCCTGCAGGCATCTCAAGGAAGCTGCCGCCGGCTGTGTTAGGGTCATCCATCTGTCTGCCCGTCCTCAGGATCGCTAGAGCAGCTGGAGACAGCTCACTCGATCCCAAGACCTCAGGGCCGCCCCATCCTCACCTTCTCCCAACCCACACCGGTTCCAAGAATGGGCGAGCCCACCTGGGCCAGCTGCAAACTTCCACAAGCACAAGGCTTTGCTGGATTCTGAAACATGAGGCTACCCACCCACACATCGAATACAATGCTCCCCGCACGTATTTCCTCCATGGCCACCCCCACCCACTATCACTGGTAAGAAGATGGAGCGGGTGGGAGAGGGCGGCCATTTTTCTCTGATTCTCCTGCTAATTTCTGTCCCTCTGAGGACATGACAAGACCAGCTGAAGTCCAAAGGGTTTGTTTGGCAGGCAGGATGCAGCAAATTCTTCTTAGGAGGATGGAAATGGAACAGAGTATTAGGCCATAGTCATGGGTCCTGGCCTCAAAGGCTTACAGGGAAAAGAAGGAATGCCTTAGGGAAAAGAGCATCGCAGAGGGTGTGTCCATGTCTTTGGCACTTCCTGACTCTCTGTGCAGTAGACCAGGCAGCCGGGGTCTGTTTTACGAACAAGGAGGTTGAATATAGCAGTTTACTGAAAGGGTGTACCAGTTAGGATATGGATAAAGCTGTGTAACAAAGAGCCCAGAACAGACAATAGCTTTATCTCCCTCCATCCACTGCCTCCACTAGTGTCTAGTGGAGTGTCCCTTCACCATCCCTTTCTGATGTTTCAAGTATGGTCCCCAGAGCTTGTCAGTCGTTACCTTGTATAAGAACATAATTTAGATTCATTTTGTAATTAAGACTCATTTGGGGGGTATCAACAAGTCAGTTGGGTTCAAATCAGCTCTGCATTCTCCCGTCTGAGGTGCCTTTGGGGAAATTCTCAGCGAGAACATCGGGACCAGGTGCTGGAGATGCCGGGAATGGTTCTCCAATTGGCAGAGGTGCGGGAGTGAGGGCTGCACACATTGCCTCTGGGGGAGCTGGTCATCCAGGTGCACATTCGGGGCCAGCGGACACCTGGGTTTGAATTGCATGTCTTCTCTCCCCGTGTGACCTGGACACATGTTTTGCCCTCAATGGGACCAGATTCCTGTCTGCAAGATGGGGACAGGACCATCTTCTGCAAAGCCCTCAGAACAGAGCCTGTGCTCAGAGCCTGTTTATTTCAGGTTACAGGAAGACCCAGAAGCTTTCCCGGGGTAGCTTGCTAACCTGATTTCTGGGCCCCATTCTCAGAGATTTAAATGTAGCTGCTCGACGGGGGCCCAAGAATCTGTCTGTGTATCCAGGGGATCTGAGAAGAACTGTTGAAGATTCCAAAGGTGCCATGAGCACCCCAGCCCCTGGGCCCTTGCTCAGACTGTTCCTTCTCCCTGGAACACAATTCCTCCCCTATCTGCCTGGTAGGATCCCCCAAGTCCCACTTCCGGTGACACCTCCTCCAGGAAGCCTTCCCCAGACTCTGGAGGAGAACGAATGTCCCTTCCCCTGTGCGTGTCTCCGTGACACTCTGCCCCGTGGCAAATAGCCCTTAGGGCCTCTGCCCCACGTGGGCATTATATACACTTCATCTATTTCCCCACTAAACTGAGAGCCACCGAGGCAGGAGCCGCCCAGAGCCGAGCCTGGGCGGGGGGGGGGGGGGGCCTAAAACCAGCAGGCAGGTGTGAGCAACTGGAAGAGGGCCCCCCACCGTGACGGCCCGAGGCTGCGGGCGTTGCTGAGGGCCCTCGGCCCTCCCCACCGAGCTCTGGGGCTCCCTGCGCAGACACATCTGGCTTAAAAAGGAAACACGCCCTGAAGGACTGAACTTTTTATTTTTGGAACCAGTGACTCATCTCCACCACCGAGGCTCTGCCGGCTGCTCTCGGGGGGGGGGGGGGGGGGGGAGCTGGCTGAGGCTGAGCACTGCTCACAGGCCAGGGCGGGGTGGGGGCGGGGGGCGCCTGGCTGGGCAGGGAGGCCGTCACTCCCACCCACCTGCTCCTCCAAATTAACTAGTCTCAGGATGCCCAGGAGGTACTTGCTGAAGAGGCGACCACGCAAAGTGGCACCTGTCACCTCCCACCGGGGGCAGGGGGGACAAGAATGGGACGAGGGAGTTGCTTCTCCAAGCCTCAGCTCCCTGTCCTGCTCTCCCCACGCACAGAGGCGCACTCCCTTCGGGCAGGCTAATTCCTTCCCACCCAGAGAGCCTCAGAAGTAGGATGACCAGCCAGCCCCCTTTGCCCCAGACCTCCTGATTTTAGCCCAGAAATCCCGTGTCCCCGGAATCCCCAGATCTCTTAGTCCTGAGACAATTAGCCACCCTGTATGTAAGCACCCTTCTGCCATCCCCCAAAATTGACGGTGTCTGTGTTCTGTGCCGTCTTGGCTAAGCGATAGCGGCGCGTGTCAGAGCACACGGCCCAGGCGGCCACTCTGGAGGGGCTATCAGTTTGGGGCTGTGAGGGTCCACATCCAGCCTCAGACGCCCTGGTGTCCCGGCTTCTCTAAGCCCCAGGCCACGAGCATCGTCAGCAACACGGCAAAGGCATCGGCTTCTCCTGCAGGTCACCCGGAAGCAAGGTAGGAAGCGAGGGAGGTGGAAATGGTGGGGTTTGTCCTTGAAGGTCAAGTTTGACCCTCCTCTGCCCCGGCCACCTTCCTTCCCCACGGCCGACCTCGTGTGGGTGTCTCCACCAGCTCCCACACCGCCAGGGTCTCGTGCCCACAATAAATCTCGCCCAGAGCACCAAGGGGATGGCAGAACAGACAAAAGGAAATGACTCGACCGCCCGCAGCCGCTCACACGTCGTGGAGTTTGCTCCGGGTGTCCTACTCCGCACTTTGCTGTAATACGCGGGGTCTTCCGTGCCATCACATCTCCTGAGAAATTGCTGTGTGGTTTCTACGTATTGATCCGGACCCACCTGCTTTCCTGAGTTCTGTAGTCAGTCGTTTTCAGTTGATTCTCCATCATCCATCTCAATATAAATAATGATGCGCCCTCTCCTTCCCAGGGCTCATACCTCTAATTTCTGCCTCTTGCTAAGTGTGCTGGCTACGTCTCCAGAATAAATTCAGACAGTCGTGAGCCTCCTCCTCCCGACTCCGGGCTGGGACAGAGACGCTGCTGGTGTTTCACGATTGATCGTGATGTTAACATTCCTCTTAAGAGAGAAGTGTTTTGGGGGGAGGGTATAACTCAAGTGGTGGAGCACGTGCTTAGCGCACACAAGGTTCTGGGTTCAATCCCCAGCACCTCCTCTAAACATAAGTAAGTAAACCTAACTACCTCCCCAACAAAGAAAATAAATTATTTCAAGAGAGCTATTTTTTCACGTTAAAGAGACATCAGTACATTACCTATTTCTGTTTTATTCAGGGTTTTGTTGAGATTGGTTATGAATTTTATCCAAATGCCTTTGGAAATAGAGCTAACGAAGTTATCCATTTTTTTCCTCTTTGGAGCTATTAATATGGGAAATTATATTAACTGACTGTCTAATGTTCCAGCGATGTCCTTGCATTTCTGAAACCCGCTCCCCTTGGTCACCATGTTTAGTCTCTCTCATGTGACGCTTCATGCAGTGGTTTTGGGTTTTTCTACCAGTATTCCTAAGCGGCGCTGGTGTGTGTTTTCTCTTTCTGCGCCAGCTTTGGCGGGTGTTGGTATTGGGGCTGTGTTTACTACGTGAGAAGCACTGGGAACTGCCCCTCTTTTATGCGCTAGGGCAGTTTAAGTCGCGTTGAAGCTCCTGGTCCACTCTGGGCACTTTTTAAAGGATGCTAGGCCTGGACAGCTTCTTGCTTCTCCTGGGGTGATCCATTTGTGCAGATTTTATGTCTCTTTTGAGGTCAGTTTTTATGAACTGTGTTCCCTATGCTTTCAAACCCTCAAAACCCTTCCCCTTCACCAGAACCTGTTTCCTGGGAGCTGACTTTCCTCATCTCTGTGGTCATTTCCCCACAGACGTTTTCCCTGTGTGTGTGTGTTCTTCTCCCTTTGTCTCGATTGGGTTGGTGAACACTGTCCCTCTTATTGCTGGGTTTTTTCCCCCTCAAAAAACCACTGGTCTGTGCACCTAAAAATGGTTAAGATGGAACATTTTATGTCATGTGTATTTAAGACAATTTAAAAAAAAAGAAGAAGAAAGAAATCCGGGGCTTGGATGCATCTGTTAATTCTATCACTGCTGACATGTTAATTTCCTCTCGTCTGTACGTCTGCTTCCGTTTTTTTAGCTTTGTTCTATTGCTCCTTCTTAAATGTATTGAGTCATATGCTTAATTCAAGTCTTAATCTTTCTTATTTATTAATAAAGGCGTTTAAGGCTATGACTTTTCCCTAGCAGACTGCTTTAGCTGTATCTCAGGTTCCGGTGTGCAGTATTGACATTACCGCCTAAGAACCTACTCCAGGAAGCTCCTTCCTGTACTCCTGTAACACACAGTGCACTCGCCTACCCTGACACCTTCACTACATCATGAAAGTCTGGCGCAGTGCTGTGCAATATACAAATAATGCAAGCTACATATGTAATTTAAAATTTTCCAGTAGCCACACTAGAACCTATTGAAAGAAACGGGTGAGATTAATTTTAAGATTTTATTTAACCAGAGGTATCCAAAATGTTCTCATTTCAATATATAGTCAATAGAAAGCCATTGTTGATTAGATTTTACACTATTTTCTGTGCCATGCCTTCAAAATCTGGTGTATGTTTTGTACTTACAGCATATCTCAATTTGCACTGGCCACGTTTTGACTGGCTAACAGCCTTGTGCCCCTAGAGGAGGTCTAATATCTGTTTCTAGTCTCTGCCCACTACTTGCCTCTCAGACCGCAAGCTACCTGAAGGGCAGGCACTGCTTTCAATATTGTATCCACCCTGCCTCCCACACTGTGAGGTTACGAGCTCTCAGTGACGCTCACTGGGTTAATGACTGCCACTGCCCTTCGGTTTACCCGTCTCCTGACCGTCACTGTTGCTCAGTTACCCCTCAGCTATTCGCTGCCTACCTCATGTGTGCTGCAGGCTGTTGCTGCCAGCTGTGAGGAAAGGAACATCTCCATGCTTCTTTAAGAAGGAACAGGTCTTTTTCTTCCTTAGACTTTCTTTTGGAACAAAATTTTAGGAGCCCCCAAGGAGCCCTGAGAAGCTCCAGCCCCTGATTCCAAGGTGGGGCTGCTAAGGACAGCTGGGCACAGCCGCTATTCCTGAACAGCAGACAAGGGCAGAGCTGGCACACAAAGGGGCCACAGAAGATACCCAAATATCCAGAATAGCGTCCTGTGTAAAGACTGCGATTACAAAGAACGGCCGAGGAACCATTTCTCAGGATCTAAGGATGCCATGTGACATAGTTTTAGTTCATAACTTGTAAAACTAAGGGTTTCTGGGAAACTTTGCTTCCCTGATGTAGATACCTCTCCCTTTCTTCCTGCCTGGAACTTGCTCAAGATGCCTGGAGTAGCTGCAGCCTTCTTGTAACCATAAAGACCAAAGCTACATGCTAAGGATGGCAGAGCAGATACATGGAAGGGTCTAGGTCCTTGATGATATCCTACAACCTGAGAATGTCAAATGCCAGACTTCTTGCTTTTGGGGGAAAAAAAAGAAAAAATTTCTCTTGTTTAACCATGGTGTGTCTACGTATCCATTATGTGACTGAATACACTTGCTGCCGTTATGGGCCAGGGCACCACCTCGCATCCCCTCGGCCACAGTGGCTGGAGCACCTGTGCTGCGCCAGGTACACGTCACGAGGCTGTGGGTGGCTGACACGTGGATGCAGAGGGCTTGTACTCTGAGGAGCAATTCTCATGAAATTCTGATGAAATTCAGTTGCAAGTGACAGAGGCCAACATAAACCAGCTTAAAGAAAAGAAAAAAAGAAACGCATTGGCCAGTGTAGCTGGAAAGGAGTTCAAATAATGTTGGCAGACCCCTGTCTTCTTCAGTGGTTCCAGATTGGCAGCTGCCTTAAGCCCCATCCCCTCTGCCATCAACCCCAACAGAAGAGCGTGTGCCCTCCCCAGTTCCAGCCCCAGGATTCCAGCCCACGAACCAAGTGGTAAACCACATGTGTGTGTGGAGGTGTCGTTCTGTCTGCCCACGTGAACACACGGGTCACATGCAGGCTACACGCAGGTCACACACAGTCAGCAACGGGCCAGAATCCAGCATATCACGTGAATGTCTGACTTTTCCCTCCATACGAGGGGCTGCTTTGCCCAGGATGGAGGGGTGTCTCAGGCCTTGGGACTTTCAGCTTTAAAACCAGCCAGTACTGGGCACACCAGAAAGCCTGGCCCCCTCCCTCCCTCAGAACACGATCGTGACAGTAAGTGTGATTCCTCTTCCTTAGAGAAATCAGCAAAATCATACGTGATCAGTTTAAAGAATTTGGATGGCATTTTCCCTGAAGAGAATGAGAACGCCGCTCCCTGACCCTGCGATCGGAGCCCTCAGCCACCTCGTGGCCAGCTGTCCTCGCACAGCCGAACCCGAGCTCTGCTCGGCCACAGGCGAACCCAACTGCCCGGAGGCCAGCCGCCCAGCAGGCCCAGACAAACCAGCCAGTGCACAGCAACCCACCCTATGCCGGCTCTCCAGGTGGGCATCAGTAAGAAGAGACCCTCATGCAAGTCCTCTGCAGATCACCCCCAGACACCTCACCATCAAATCTCTCTCTGGTTGTCAGGCCCCCCCCAGGTCATTGCTCCAGCTGACCGGCTGCCCAAACCCTGTGCTTCTCTTGAACATGGCAGGTCCTTCAGAAGCAAAACAGGTGAGTATTCTCTGCACGGGTGAGTTCAAAGGTTCCCATGGAAACAGCAGTGCCGCATCGCTGGCTCACACCTGTGGCCCCTTCTGCCAGGACGCTGCAAAGTGGGTGGCTCCCAGCTGAGGGGGCCCGAGTGCCTGCTCACCCAGCTCAGCAACTCCAGCTCCCTAACGGCCACCTAAGACTCCACGCTGACCCAAGTCCTTTCGAAATTCACGGGAACATCTTGAATCAGCCGATGATTCTCGGTCTAAGGGGCTTGGCCATTGGAGTTGCCAAAATTTCCCAGTGATTCAAATCTACCACAAGGTTGAGAGGCACCAAGCCACCACATGCTTCCTCTTAAGTCTGGTGGGCGGGAGGCAGGCACAGGGGCACTGGAATCGTGGGCTCCAGTCAAGTTACCCCAGCTGCCAGTCTGTCTTAGGCGTGTCTCAGCCACAAAGGAACAGAGGGCCCCGGGTCCCGTGACTTCTCCACTGAATTGTCCTCCACTGAATTGTCCTCCACATGTCTGGCAGTTTGCAGATTTCAGGGGGCAAAGGGTGGCCCACCTGACCCCTTACCTGACCCTCCTGCTGACCTCCTGAAGGAGGGGGCAGGGACTATCGCACCCGTTTAAGAGATGGGGAAAGAGATCAACCAGAGCTGGACTTGGACTCAAAGTCACAATCTGTCTTGAGACCCTCCCAGGGTCTGCTCTGGGGAAACCAAGGTGCTGTCTGTGCTTACTCCTGTAGCTGCAGGAGACCGAGTCGGGGGTGGCTTTTGATGGCAGGGCTGTCTTGTGGTCTCATCTGTCCTTGCCGCTCCCCCACCCAACCCCCCAGTTCACCCCCACCTCTTCCAGCAAAAGTATTTATAACGAATTGGAAGCAGAGAAAGTCTTAGCGCAAGACCCACCCCCAGGATCACTCACTTCGACAGGGGATCTCAAAACCTGGTGGACAGGAAGGCAGGGGTGGGCCCTCTCTCCCCCGACATGGGGCACGGAATGCGACCAGGACACCTCTGGGCAGTCCAGGTGGGGCAGGTCCATCTCCACCTTGTGGGTGTGATGTGGGGGGTGGTGTACATGCCTTGTGCCCACCTCCCCGCACCCACCCACAGCCCCAGGACAGGACAGCTCTGGGACAGCACCCTCCTGGAGGGATGGCCTTCTGGTACCCGGAGCTGGAGGACACTGGCCAACAGAGGCCCTAGTCCTCCTTGGGTTTGCGGGGCTGCCGCCGGGCCAGTTTATAATCAATGTATGTCACGAGGCAGGACCACAGAATGAAGCGTGCCAGCAGAATGATGACCAGCAGGACCATGAGCGGGTCGGGGGCCATGCTCCCCCCGAACCAGGAGGCCATGCCAAGGCTGAACACCCCCAGAGCAGCAGCCACACGGTGCTGTCAGTCGGAAGCCTGGCCAAGCCCAGGACTCCCAACCCCTCTCTGCCAAGTGCTGGCCGTGTGGCCAGAAGCCTGGGCTGGGAGCTCAGTCCAGCCGGGGGTCTCCGAGGCCCGCAGCCTCTCTAAGGGACCAATCCTGTTCCCTCCACGCCCCAACCCAGGGGCCTCCCTGGCAGGAGAGGACAGATCGGGGCCGCCGAGCAGCCTCCTTGAAGAAGAGGCCCCGCGCCATTCATCCCCAGCGAGCGGCTCTCGGGGCCGACAAGGGCCGCATTGTCAGGGGCCCGGGCGGGAGGCTCCCCCCGCCGCCAGCGCTGACGTAATCTCCAAACGTCCCCGGCGGCAGCTGCTGGGCGAAGCTGGCCACCTTCTCCCGGCGCTTTCAGCCGCCCACGCCGGCTCTTCCGGCCCCGCCAGACAATCGGGCCCTTTCTCTCCCCAATTAGCTGTCACTTCTGGAGGCCGGCGCTGTCCAGCGGCCGGGGTCCCTGCAGCAGCAGCAGGCCCGGCGGGAGGGGCCGGGAGCCCAGCGGGAGGGCAGGCGGGAGCTGTGCAAAAGAAAGGGGTGGAGAGGGGATAGAAGGTGAGATCAGCCCGCTCGGAGCCCAGAGGCGACCCCAGGCACAGCTTGATGAGCACAGGGGCCGCCAGCATCTCAAAGGCCCACACCTCCCGGCAGTGTGGGGTTCCGCGCAGGCTGCCACGAGGCAGCCCAGGAGGAGAACCTGCTTAATACCCAGCAAGGGCTGGGGCCCAGGACCACCCCCAGCTCACCCCTCCCCTGCCACCGGCCCACCAAGAGCCCTGGACGACACCCACGCCAGGCGGGACGGGTCAGTCCTGCAGTGGTCTGCTCACATCCCTCACGGCCTCAAGCCGGGTCCCATCACAGACTCTCTGAGCGACTGGTGACCAAGCAATCGGCTCATCCCCTTGGGACACGATCCATATTGGAAAGGGAGGCAAGTGACAACGTCTGCTTTGAAGGATGATGGTCACACAGGACCAGCTCAGTGCCCGGGCATGGAGCGGCGACTGCCTTCCTCTCCCCAAAGAGGATGCCCTCAGAGATGTCCCCACAGCACTTCTGAAATAACAGTGTCCGCCTGCCTTTCTCTGCCTGCCATGTACACACATACACACACAAGAACACATGTGTACACACACACAGCACAGACACATGCATGTGTGTGTATGCCACGCTCCAGGGCACACACCCCTCCACAGACTCCATCCATCCCCAAGTTCATCTCTGATCTTTCATAGTCAAGTTTTCCGTAGATGAGGAGACAGCCTGGGCCCCTCTTCCAACCCCGAAGCCCTGGTCCCAGGACACAAAGGGGTGCGAGCCGGAGGGTGGGCAGCCCAGCCCCTGCATGCCGGGTGCTGGGTCCAGCCGCGTTCTCACCGGGGAACAGTCCACCCCAGGTCCTGAGCCAGGGAGGAAGCTGCGGGGCCTCCAGGGCTGTGGGCCACGTGGAGCCAGGTCCTGAATTTCTCCTTTACCTACAAAATGAGAATGTGCTCCCGCCCAGCCTTTCTGGAAGGTTCTGTCTAAGGAGTGAATGCGAAGGCTTTGACAGGGAGCCCAGCCCAAGGTGGGCAGCGTGGAGGGAGGACGGCGCTCGCTCATGGTCTCATAGTGATGACCCCGTGAGCATGTGGACACTGCTGCAGGCCAAACCCACAGTGAGACCCCACCTGCCTCCCTCTTCAAGCCCCTCATCCCTGGACCTCAGACATCACCCTGACCGGCCAAGGCTGTCTCTAAAGCACGCCGTGCCTCTGAGGGCAAACACTCCTTTCCGCCTCTGTCGGCAGAGAGAGCGGCCAGCCGGTGGCCCTGGCCAGGCATCTGGCGCTTTTGTGGAATAGACTCTCGGGTAACGTTCAGCCCTGGGCTTATTTGCCCTGCGTGGAGATTTGACGCTCCCGTCAATCACACATGGTAATTCTGATCGTGGGAGACCAACGTGGCATCAGTAATCAGAGCATCCCCCAGAATGTGCCGACTTGATAATGGCTTCCGGGATGTTGCAGAAAGTCCCCAGGACCGTACCCAAGACCCCTCTCCCCAAGAACGCCCCTGCGCGTGGCGTGAAGGCCCAGAGGAGAGCAGCCAAGCTCAGGGAAGGGAAGCAGCCAGCTCCGCGGCGTCTCACTTACCTGCGAGGCCAGCGTCTCCGGGGGGCGTCCTGGGGCCGCCCGGGGCAGGGGCGCTTGCTGCGGCAGGGCCCGTCCTCAGCCTCCTACCCTGCAGCCCACGACCCAGCAGCAGGGACAAGGTGGCCTTGGATAAAAGTCTCTGTTTGTGAGCACACTATCAGACACACAAAGTCAACATCGCCCCGGTCACGTGGCGTCCAGGGTCATGGAGGCCTCCCCCTTCCTACTCAGATGGCCAAGGTCAGTGCACCCTTCAGGAGAGGAAGCGAATTGCCCCCTTCCTGGGACAGTGTCCGGCTGTCCCAGGGACGCCTTCTCCTGGAAGGGCCCACCTGATGCAGTTGCAGGGACCTCGGACGGCTAAGGTGGCTGTCGCCCACGTGAGGAGGGTCATAGGTGGTAATGAACGTGCACGCCCACAGTCTCCCGTGGAGTGGGTGCCAAGAGCGCCCCTGTCAGTGGGGAGGAAATGCTCATCGCCCCACAATTAGCAGTGGCGGCGGGGGTGGGGCGCCAGGGCCCCCCCCCCCGAGCCCCGGGGCCCTTTCGCCTGTCTCTGCGCACCTTGCCTCCGGCTCCCACAGTCCTTTGCTCCTGATATGACTTTTCTCCAAGGCTGTCCTTGGCTGCAGGAGCCGCCCCTGTGCAGAGAATCCGAGTCCCCAGGGGTTTCCGTCTGCCCCAGGCTGTCCTTCAGC
The DNA here is from genome assembly GCF_048773025.1 of Camelus bactrianus. Classification (NCBI taxonomy): domain Eukaryota; kingdom Metazoa; phylum Chordata; class Mammalia; order Artiodactyla; family Camelidae; genus Camelus; species Camelus bactrianus. Next base: position 4,142,631 of record NC_133548.1, read on the forward strand.
AAGGACCGATCATGGGGTGAGGGGATGAAAGCTCAATCCCCTGCCGGGGGTCGGGACAAACTCAAAGGTCGCACGGCACCCAGAATGCTCCTTCAAAAGCACAGTGACCCAGGACTGTGCCTAGAGTCACACTTGTTCTCGGTTTCTCCCCTCCTTCCTCCTGCCCTCCCCTCCAACTCCCCCTCCTCCAGGGTGCGCTCTAAATCACCTTCCCAGGGAACGCAGCCCATGGCAATCCGAGCACCCCGTCGGTGGGGGCTGCAGTTTACCAGGATTCGCAGAGCCCAGCATACAGAGGCTCCCGCCCTGGGTCGATGAGGTCGGACTAGGGGACCTGGGTTATTTTCAGCACTGTAAAGGGCCAGGGAGTCTCCCCGCACCCCATGCCCAAGCACTGAGGCAGCAACCAGCATCACCTCCTAACAAAACGTCCAGCAGGTGACCCCTTTCCACAGGTGAGGTCCCTGGGGGAGGGCCGAGGAGGACAGCCGTGTCCCCACCCAGGACCTGCTCTTGCTGGGGTCACGGCCCTGGAACAAGCCCCAGGCCCCATTCAAGTTGCTGCCCTAAACAAGCTGTGTGTCCATCGAGGTGTCAATGGCGGTGCTCTGGGCCGCACCTTCCTCATCCGTGAAAGGGGACCACAGCCCCTCCCACGTGTTCTGCAGGCAGGGCCAGGATCAGAGCGCTTTGCAGGAGGTAAAAGTCCTGCCCGAATGTCACCAAGACCCAGTGGACTTCCCTGACTCGAAGGCAGGGCCCGGTGAGCAAGCTGAATTCTCACGTCCAGGTACCGGCCAGCCTCTCACCCTGGCGTTTGGCTGGTTACTTTCGTTTCCTACGTTCATCACAGCACTCGTGCCCTCTGAAATCTTGTCTGTGTTGCCAGCACGCAAACGCGCACCACACCAAACAAGGCTGAGCACAGGTCCCACACCTGGAAGGCATCCAGCAGGACCACGTTCAGGGGTCGACGTCAAGAAGCCCGGTGAAAGGAGCCCGTGTTTCCATGAGACCGAATTCTGCCCACGCTGTAAAACCGCCATCTGTAACTGTGCTGAGAGTGAGAGTCTCAGACAGGCTGGAGGCTTCTTGAAAATCACTGTCAATTTTTTTTCTTTTGGCAAAAGCAAGACACACTTGCTGTTGGAAGAAAGGAAGAAAGAAAGAAAGAGCAAACACGTATAAATGAGTGAGTGTCAACTCATGTCTCCACCAAAATGGACCGCAAGATGCTGGAGGCCCAAGGCTTGATGGAGACCCCGGAGTTAGCACCCTAAGAAGGTCTGGGGCGATTTACCTCTTCCCTTGAGAATTTTGCATCTCAAAACCCTGCTGGCGGCGTGGAGGGGGCGGAGGGGGGAGGTAGTGCTGAAATTAACAGAAGCAGCATTTCAAACCGGGTCTCCACTGAAACGCTCCCTCCTCACAGACGGGTGAAAATTAATCTTCTTTCTTCCTGCGACACAAAAGCAGATTAAAATCCCAAACAGTGGGACGAGTGGGGGAAAGTGGAACGTTTCCTCATTGAGGGAGACCCCTGCGCTGGCCGGGTTTTCTCCCTAACAAGGGACGGCGGCCCCAGCCGTTTGCAACGTCCTCCTGCGAGCATAAAGCCGGCCGGGAGAACGCACTTGAGAAAACTCACGCCCCTGCCCTTCCAGCAGTTGAAAGCTGGTATGTAACTTTGCTCGGGGTGATCAAACAGCTAGTCAAGGACGCTGTCAGGAACAGAATGAAATTCCAAATAAATTAGCCATGTCCGAGAAGCCAATACAACACCGGATTAAGGCTCACAAAGAAAACACAATTTATTCAGTCTACCTTGTCAGAATTCTTAATATCCTTGCTTCGTTTTTCTCACCTCGGACTGAGAATCCCCGGACGGGAAGGGACAAAGTGAACCTCTCTTGGAACGTGAGTTGCAAATACATGCCTGGCCCCATAGAGGCTCACGTCGAGGTGAGCCTTAAGTGTTTATAAAATTGTGTTTCTACCAACATTTCAGCAGAGACCAGCCATGTCACCCAGGGGAGGCAAGCTGTCAGCAAGCCCCCAGAAGCACATGTGGCTTGCTCACATCTGAATGCGGGAGTTCATACATTAGAATACGGGACAAGGGGGCCAAAGAGAGGAATATTAACCACTGGGACTTAACTCTTTGGGGTTTGGGGAGAATTAGCATCCTGCCTGCCAGCCTGTTCCATGGAGGGTGTGCTGGTTGGGAAGGGGGTGGGGGCGTCGCTCCCCAGACATCAGTTCGCCTTTTAAGGCGACAAGTAGGTGAGAGGTAACCACAGACCTTTGCAGACACTGAGGACTGCCTGCTACTACTCATTAACACATTCAGCAGCCCCCAAAACAATACCTTTTTTTATCAATGAACCCAGACAGCTTTCACACACCGACAAACGCTCTTTGAAAGAGTTAACAGGCAGAGAGGCTGGTGCCTGCGCGGAGGAGGCACCTTTGAAGGGGCGGGTGCGGGGTAGGGGGATGTATCTGGGTTGCCGAAAGACCTCACCGAGAGCCGGGGGCCCTTTCTTTTTCATGGAGAGGCCAGTGGAGAGACAGAGGGAGGCGGAATTTGCTTTGCAGCACTAAGGCATTTGCAAGAGATAAAACCAGCAGGAATTTTGAGAGCCACTGGGAGGAAGTGATCCGGTCTCCTCTGAGACAGACGGCAAGATGCCTTGAGAAACACACAAAATGAAGATTTTCCCAGAAATAAAAAAAGGAAGGGGGGGTGGGGGAAGATGACCTAATGGTTTTAAATTTTTTTTAAGGTAAAAGATATGCACTGAGTAGAAGGGAGAAAAATCTCAGCGGTTTCCCAAGCATGACCTGGCCTAGATTCTCTCTCTCGATTTCTAAATAAAAATCGGAGGGAAATGATGTGGGACAAGGAAGAGAAGACACTTGTGAGGCCCACTGTGCGCACACAAAGTGACTTTTTGACGTGTGTGTGTCCCTCAGGGCAGGCTGGAGGGCAGCAGGCGTGGGACGCAGTAACACTCATGGGCTCTTGAAGTTGCACTGAGCCACAGAAAGTGCCTCATTGCCACAGGGAGGGTCCCCTGTCACCTCAGAAGTACCACACTCTCACAGCCACCCGAGGGGCTCGTGTCCATGTGCCTCCTGGAGTCTCCATTGTCTCCAGTAGGTGACAGTGTTCAGATACCTGGGACGGGAGACCACACAGGCTAGCCCAGGAGTGTTGCCGGCCATAGGATAGCTCATGGAAGATGGACGGGAACCCTGTCAGGAAGGACAGCTTCTGGGTCTCAGCTCCACCGGAGACCACACAGCTCCAAGGGGAGGCACCTCTGTGCCAGTTTCTTCCACCTTCTCTTTTCCCCTGTTCTTTGGCATCCTCTGCTCTGTTCAGGTCAGCCCTGTGATGCCTGGGGAACAGAGTGCAAGGTAAAATGCAGGGTGCCAACTAAAAATTACCACTTGCCATCTGCCTCTGTGAGGATGAAGCCACAACCCCTGCAGTCACTGACCTCAACACAGCCTGAGAGGAGTGCAGGGCGGAGATCAGGAGTGAGGTGCTCTGTGCTCTGGGAAAACCTGGCAGAACAGGCCTTCAGGAAGTTGGACATTTTTCAGAAGATTTTAGGAGCCCAAATTCTTGCATCTTCTCATGTCTAGAAAAGCACTAAAATCATTAACGGAAATATCTACTCCTCAAGACCTTCTGCCAAAATGCACGCGTGATTGCACGTACCCCCATCACTAAAATCACACATACACTGACCTTCCCCCGTCTCTTCAGAGCAGCTCCTCAGTGTTATCTGAAAGGCTGTCTCCTGGGCCACAGTCCTCATTTTGCCCCAAATAAAACTTAACTCACAATTCTCACATTGTGCATTTTTCTCAGTCAGTAAGAGCCACAGATCTACAGGGAGAAGACACAGTAAAGACTGAATCTGGAGGGAAAGTAGCTGAGAAATGTTCTGAGCTGATGACAGACACCAATCCGCAGATTCAAGCATCTCAAGGACACCAGCGTAGCTCAGGTGAATTAGAGCGTACCTGGATTTTGTTTTAATCAGGCCAGTGAAGATGGCATACACACAGGCTACTGCCTCGAAAGGAGCGTTTATTATTACTAGTTCCCAGAAAGGAGGGGAGAAGGACCCATCACACCACGCAGGGCCACGCAAGGAAGCACCAGGATTGGTCAGGCGGCAGAAAGATTGAGGAGAGCCTTCATTACTACAGTAACGGGGAGTTAAGTGGGTGCGCCTGCTGGGTAGGAAGGGAGAGACAGGTGCAGGGCTTTGTGGAGGGTTTGTAATGTGACTTTCACACACCAATGAAAACACAGGCATGGGATGAATGGAAACAACTTTGGCTATGAGTCCGACTCATGATTTCAAGAACCCAAATCAACCATTACAGAGCATCGGGAGTGATGATTACAGGAGAGAAAATCCTAGAATCAGCTGGGGGGAGGGGGGCAGCGTGGGGTTGAAGAGCCAGCGAGACCCGCAGTTGACTTCTCGGCAACAGGGGGGAAGCAGAATGTGGGGGTACCAACACTTCAAGGTGCTGGAGTAAAACGACCACCTAAAATTGTACAGTCAGCCAAAACTGTTTAAACAAAGGCTTATGCTAGACTTTTTTCTGAGGAATGTATCTGTGAAGGCACATGCTTGGTTAAAGGGAACACGTATCTTTAACTTCATGAGAAAAATGCCTCACTGGTTTCCAGAGTGGTAGCACCAGGTTCACCTCCAGCAGCAGCTTGTTCATGTTTGCCGACCTGCCAGATGAGAAATGGTGTCTTGCTGTAGTTTTAATGTGCGCCTTTGTTTTTATTTTTCATACCGGGTTCCCACTCCTGTGAAGCTGCAACTGAGTCTTTGGCCTCCTGGGCTGTTTCTCTTTCTTACTGATTTTTAGGCATTCTTCAGTGCATTAGCCACGTCTTCTATTTTCTGTATTCTGATGCTTTGACACCTACTGCCTTGCTGATCCTGGAGGGACTGCCACTCCCAGGCTTAGCCGGTTCCCATGGAGGGCAAGCGACCCACCTGTGGGCTCACTTCTCAAATACAAACCAACCATGCAGAGCCTAAAGCCTGACCACCTTCTTTACTGGGATCTCACACTCAGGGCCACTCCCCCTGCCCTAATCACCCCAGAGCAGGTACCAGGTAACTAGGAACAGCCCCTGTGCCCCAGAGCCCGCTGGAGGCATTCCACCTCACCTGTCCTCAGCCTGATTCCCCTGACTCGCCTGTTCCTTCCCATGGAGCCCACAGTAAAGGTCCTTGCCCATGCCCCCTTTCCCGGCCAACATTGGTGCTTCCCCGTGCGGCCCCGTGCGGTCCCATGCGGTCATGGGCTGCCTTCTCTTGGGCTCTGTGAGTGACAAACCATCTTTCCAACGGCAGCTGCCTCCCAGTCTGTCGGCCTCGCCATACTCAAATCATAATAAAACCTGTATTAAAACATTCCTTCTCTAGGGAGGGCATAGCTCAGTGTTAGAGCGCATGTTTAGCATGTACGAGGTCCTGGGTTCAAACCCCAGTACCTCCATTAAAATAAGTAAATAAGTAGATAAACCTAATTACAGCCCCCCAAAATAAAGAACCAAAAACCAAAATAATAATAATCAATGTTTTTTAAAAAACATTCCTCCTCTTCCTACTGATTCTTTGTCTATGCAGTATCGCCTCTAAGTTTGCAGTTTATCTTTTCACGCTTTTTATGTTGTTTCCATGGCCGTGAATTCTAAATGGAATGTGGTCAAATTTATCAACTGTACTAAAGGCCCTAATAGGGACAGTGAGGCAGGAAAAATAAGTTACATGCATAAAGATTGGAAAGGAAGACACAACACAGTCAGTATTCCCCGATGACCAAGGTGGAGGGAGGATCATGAGAAAAGCCACCCATGGCTCTTAAAGCTTCTCCCGGGAAGTGGCATGTGATGGGGCAGATGCAAATGTGATGGAATAATCACTCCCACAATTCAGGAAGTTACGCCATATAAGACTGTTGCAGCAGAGAGGAGTGATGCCCCCGCTGGCTTTGAAGAGGTTAGCTGCCAGGGTGGGAGGAGGAAGAGGGGGCACGTGACTAGGATCCCAGGGCAGCTTCTAGGAGCTGAGAAAGACAGTGGCTCCCAGCTGACAGCCAGCAAACAGGGAAAAGAGGAAAAATGCGGCCCTACAAATGCAGAGAACTGAATTCTGTCAACAACCACATGAGCTTGGAAGCCAATTCCTCCCCAGAGCCTCCAGATGAGACCACATCCCTGCTCTCTTGTGAGAATCTGGACAGAGAACCCACCCAAATCCACCTGGACTTCCACATGAAAGAACTGTGAGTTTACAAGCAGACACTGCTCGAAGCCACTATGTTTGTGGTGGCTTGTTACCCAGCATAGGTACCTGATACACACCTTGGTGGGGACTTGGCATCCTACCCCGTGCCTGAAATATTTTGACCCCTAAATACTAGGTGGAGAACACCAATGACCACCACAGACCCCTACCTCACATCTCACACGAAAATCAGCTGCAGATGGATTAACGAGTCCATGTGAAAGGCAAAACTATAAAACTTTCAGAGAACAATACACAGTAACATTTTCATAGCCTCAGGGCAGCGCCATCTTAACAAGACACACAAAAATACAAACCATGGAAAAAAAAAAGGTTGATCAATTTATTTTTAGACAAGCAAAAATTTAGACGTTTGCCACTAACAGAGAGCCAGTAAAGACAATCCCACAGGATATAGCTCAGGCCAGAGGGAAATAATTGCTGAAGGAAGATTCAAAATGTAAGGAAAAAAACCACAAGCAAAGGGCACGCGGGCCATTTTGGGTAAATCTAAACAAACATTGAGTGCGTAAAACAAGAAACACCACGTCTAACTCGGCGAAGTTAAATTAGAAATAAAATATAGGACATAATCACATGTAAATCAGAAGCGAGGTGACGGATTCTAAGGCTTTGCTTCAGTTGGAAGGAGTCTAAACTATTGATTAATTTAGACGCTTTAAAGTTTGCTGCTCTTGATCCGAAACTAACACAACTTTGTAAATCAACCGTACCTCAATTTAAAGACCAACATAAATTATTAATCTTACGCTTTTTCTCATTTGCAATACATAAACATATGTTTTATACAAAGATATTTGCTACAAAATAAGTATCATAAATGCAGTTTGCCATATGTATTAATCTTAATAGTTGCAAGCTGTTAGTCTTATATATTAGGCAGTAATTTCCAATAAATAATTGTTTATTATCTTGAGGTTTGCTTGTTTTGGATTTTAGCAATGTGCAATAAAAAAATACAATTTTGAAGGAAAAAAAAAAGTTTGCTACACCTGGTAAAAGTCTCTAGGGTCACCACTAAGAGAATAGAAATTAAATACATGAGTTCTGAAGTAGTGGAGGAGAAGAGAACAAAACAAGAAGAAAAATAAACAATCCAGGAGAAGCTACAAAAAGAAGGTTTAGCCACGGGGCAGCTCAAAAGGAAAGGCAGCGAGAAGTCCCACTGCCCCGAGATTATGGGGAATGAAACAGCGTCTGCTCTTGAGAACCTGACCTTGACCTTGAGAAAAGACACCACCGAACTCTTCACAGCTTTCACAGCCGTCTCCTGCACCACCTTCAGGTTTCAACTTTAATTCCTCCTCCTTCTGAGAAGCCTCCACTGACCTCCCCACCCAAGGTCCATCTCCAAGCTGCCTCGTCTTTGCTGCTGAGGTCCTGTTCGGTAAGAACAGCCCAGTCTCATTATCCACGGATTCCATATTTGCAAGTTCACCTACTCGCTAAAATTCCTCGTGTCCCCAGAATCAACGCTCAACAAAGTAAGTACTTGGGCCGACACGTGCAGACGTGGGCAGAGCAATGAAGCATCCGAATTGCCAGCCCCACGTGGTCCCCGCTGAGGTTCAGCAAAGCGACCGTCCGCCAGCTGGATCTTGGACCCTGTAAACAGATGTCCTTTTTGTCTACTCAGTGCCCCATTTTTGCATCTTTGTGCTTTTTGGTGGCGATTTCACTGTTTATGATGGTCCCCAGTCACAGTCAAGTTGCGGAGCACAAGGAGACTGAGAGGTGCCCTGGGGAAAAAATACGAGTCAGGTAAGTATTTGGGCAGAGTCACAGCCCTGTCTGGCCATGGATTCCAAGCTAATGACTCAATAGTGCATCTATTAAAGCCGGTGTCTTTAAACAGAAACACCCATCAAACAAAGTTGTGTATTGACCAGTAGACGCGAATGCTGGGACTGGAGGCTGGTGGGAACCCAGCGTGTATCTCCCCTGGGAGCCATGGTTCAGTCTTCACTCACTCAGTGTTTGCAGTGACTTTACACAACAGAACTACCGCTCAGTGACACCTGCTAAAATAATGAGTGAAAAGCCTCCTGATTCCACATTCATACCCTCAAGGTTCCAGAATCTTGGCCACAGGAACTCAGGTCCTTTCAGGCAGGGAGCATTGGAAAGTGTGCTGGGCTTGAGAATCAGTCACCCCCTTATTGGATATGTCACCGCAAGTGACTTCCTCTCTCTGGGCCTCGGTGGCCCGGACAAGAGTAAGAGTGGTTTTAGCTTTTATTGAGAATCTGCTATATGCCGAATGCTGTACGTGTCGATCAAGGGGAGTCTGAAACTCCCTTCAGAGGCTTAATTTTCTCCACTAGCAAGGGTTGGTCCAAATGCCTCTGACAGCAACATCCTGAGGGGGTACACTAATCCTCATGGCCCAAGGTGGCTGCTTCACCTCCAGCCTTTAACTCAAACTCCAAGAAGAAGAAAAATGCCCAGGAGGAGGCAGCGATGCCTGTACTAGGAAAGCAAAACTGACCAGGAAATCCCTAGCTGACTTATGCTTACATCCCTCTGGCAAGAATGATATCACGAGGCACTGGACTCCAAGGCAGTCAGGAGGCCAGGAATCCTGGCTGGGCACATTTCCATCGGATCGACCTCTGGGGTTTTCTTAGGGAGAAGGGAGATCAGAGAGTGGTTCGGCAACTGGCAGCACCACCACACCGTGATCGGCACTTTGCAAATGGTTGTGAATTGATTCCTGTGAGGCATGTATTTTAACAAATTACAGCACAAAAAAGCCAGTCCGAACCCACACTGGGATCTCCACCCTTTCTCCAAACCACCAACTCCTGCTCTACCAACTTCTCCAAAGGAAGGATTTGATGTTACTTGTAAGTCTTCTTTTAAATCATCCTACAGAGCGGCTGCCCTGACCCATCAGACCTTGGCGGAGCCTGTCGACCCCAGAGCAGCCGCTTCCCCTGCATTAAATCGCTGCCCTGAAGAAGCTCCCCTCCTCGTCCAGTCCGTGGGCTTGGACACCACTAGTCACCAGCCTGTGAGACCTCAGGGGCAGGTTGCAGGTTGTCCCCTTCCTGTGACAGAGTCGTGTGGCTGCAGCAATGCTGTGGGAAGGCCGCTCACACAAACACAGATATGAACAAATGCTTTGTGAGCCAGGTGGCCGCTGTAGTTTGGGAATCTGGCCATCACTGGGGAGGACGCTGGCCAGGAGCAGTTTTGCTTCCTCACCCGCCCCCTCCCCCACCCCCGCAAGCCCCCACCTCATTTCCGACCTTTCTCACCGGGTAACCTGAACTCACCGGTCAGTGAGGCTAAGCCTGGATGAGGTGTCTCGTGTTTCCGAGTAAATCGGAGCATTTACCCGCTGGTCTGTGGCTGGGGGTGAGGGACAATGGGGGCTCCCCAGCCAAGCCACGTTGCATAAGGCCGAAAGGATGGTTTTCCTCTATCAGGAAATGAGCCCCTTCGGTCATAATGGAAAGTCTATGAGGCCCAGGATGCTTCCGGGTCCTAAAATCTCTGTTTTTGTCGGGGGTGGGAGGGGTGGCCTCTGAGATTTGTTTCAGGAGCAGGAGGGGAGCTGGGAGGAGAAGCAAAGGAAACCAGGGATTAAGATAACCCTGGCCAGCGCAGCCCGTCTCCCCCGTGAACCTGCCTGTTGAGCAAACTCCTGGGTTCAGACACGGTCCTGGGGGGACTGCTCCCGCACATGCATCCGCCCCAAAACTACCAGGGCTCGTGGCCCACCTGGGCGCTGGGCTTGAGGAAGAGTGGTCAGGAGGACACGGGGCTGGCGGGATCTGGGTGGCACTGAGCCCCCAAAGCCAGCAGGAAGAGCTGGAGGCGCTAAGAGCAGGTGGGGAGAGGGTAGGGCAGAGCAGTGGCCCCCAGGCCCCAGGACCCTCTTCAGAGGACGTGCTGGCTGAGGGCTGACCAAGGCTTAGACCCGCAGGTCCCAGCGGAGGGATGGCGGGACCACCATCTGTTCTTCCTGCTCCCTTGGCACCTCTCCGTGCCACACTGAGAACCGCCAGCTGAGCTTGGCATCCGACGGGCTTGTCCAGAGAGGCCATGCCATGCACCCACACTCAGGGGGGTACTGTTACTGTCACTGAGTTTCAAATGATCGCCAGGCATTTCCGAATCCTCTTCCTTCATACGACCCTTGCCACCTGGGCACCTGGTGGAGGGCCTTCTTCCTATGATCTCTTTGCATACCATTGCCACATTCATCTCCCCAAAACACCCTGCATGAGAACCACCACACACACACACACACACACACACACACACACACACTCTCTCTCTCTCTCTCTCTCTCTCTCTCTCTCTCAACCCTTCAAGAACAACCCTGAGTCCTATCCATTTGATAAGGTCCTTTGCAAAGCACCTTGCCCTGCATTATCACTCTGCATCTTCCTGACAACCATGCATGGCATTGCTACCCCCATTTTGCAGATGAGAAAACTGAGGCTAAGAGAGATTAAGTAACTCCCCAGACACCCCACAGCTTGTAAGTGGCACCACCTCCCTAATCAGTAAAGCCGGGGGGAGAGAACACCTCTTGCCCACTCTGTCTCCCTCAGGCCCACAGGGTCAAGGCCGGCCTTCGAGGTACCCCCACCGCCTGGACTTGCTATACTGCATCCCTTTTTATGCCCTTGGACAATCACACACCAAAACCAGGCTGCTCTCCCTCCTCCGCAGACACAGCTCCTGTGCTCACGCAGCAACCCCTGCCCCCAAGATGCTTGCGCTGCCTTGGAGCCAGTTTCCAAGACAGACCCCAGTCGTCCTCAGCTGCTGGTGCCCACACCCGGCAGCGCCCTCCCACTCCAGGTAGCACAGTGACCCAGCAGGATACTGCAGGCGTGACGGCGTGTGATTTCTGGGGTCGGGTCATAAAAGACACTGTGCTCCCTCTGGGAACGCCCACCGTGGGGGCAGGCGGCCACCACGTTGTGAGGACTCTCAAGCTGCCTTGGGGTGAGGGCCACGTGGTAAAGAACAAGGCCTCCCAGCGACAGCCAGCACCAACTGCCAAACGTGTGAGGAGCTGCCTTGGAAGCAAGTCCTCCAGCCCAGTTGGACTTCAGACGATGCAGCCCCTGCCAACATCTTGCCTGCAGCCCCATGAGGGAATCCATGAGCTAGAACCCCCTGCCTAAGCCGCTCCCAAATTCCCAACCCACAGAAACTGTGAGATAATGAAGGTCATTGTTGTTTTAAGTCATTAAGTTTTAGGGAAGTCGGCCGTGCAGTAAGAGGGAACAGATCCGCCTCTCTGCTTTTCTGAGTCCCTCCCACTGGGGTCAAGTCAGTTCTGGTTCTCACGCCAGGAAGCCTGCCCTGGCGTTCTGGCCACGGAGCCCACCATCCCCTGTGCTCCACCTTGACCTCCACTTTGATGTTTATCCATGCAAGGGCCTCCACAGCCAGACAGGAGCCCGGAAGATGAGACCCTGCTTGCTCCCTGATGCCCCTGGGCCTGGGCCATGCGTACAGGTGGGGACACAGTGTTCACAAGCAAAGCACGAGAGCCGAGTAGAATCGTGATTCATTGGCAGGAGGCGACTAACCTTTTGGGTAACTCCAAGTCTCGCTTGGTCAGGCACCTGTTTGATGGAGACGGGTCCACAGCACAGACGGCTCAGCCTCCCCGTCATGCAAACAACCGCCCAGTCACACAGCTGGGACACGTCTGAGCCAGGACTCCATCCTCTGTCCAGCCCCACTGTCCTTCCAGCTCGGGTCCCCCGTCTCCCCGGGCTCCCTGCTTCTCCAGCCCCGACGCCCCACACACCATCACTCCGCGCATCCAAAGCTGGTCTCTCGCGCACGGCCAGCACGCTCTGGATTCCACATCCGACCTCAGAGGTCACCGTGCCCCCAGAGCCAGGAAAGGATATAATATTGCATGGCCACCTGTTGCAGACAAGGGTCACCCACCCTGGAACCCAAGCTACCAGGAAGGCTCAGGGAGGAGGAAGCAGGGCAGAGTCGGGACAGTGAGACCAGCTCAGAGTCTCTCCCTCTGCTCCTCACATGGCAGTGTTTCCTGGATACGCGGTGGGCGCTGCTGAGCCCTGAAACCTGGCAGGCGAGGCCGCAGTCCCGCTGGGAGAGGCTTTAAGTCAGTCAAGTCCAGTCCTCCCGTTGCCTCCCAGGCAACCTTGAGACAGTCATTAGACTCTCTTGGGCCTCAGTTTCCTCCTCTGTGAAGTGGGGGGATCCAAAGGGGTGGTTCTCAGCCAGGGGCGCCTTGCCCACCAAGGGACATTTGGTGATATCTGGAGACATTTGTGGTTGTCACACTGAGTTGGGGGTTGTAACTGGTGTCCAGAGGATGGAGACCAGGAACACTGTTCCATATCCTACAGGTACAGGATGCCCCTCCCGTCTGCCCCCACAAAGAGTAATTCGCCAAAATGTCAACAGTGCCCCAGTGGAGAAACTCTAATTTTTTTTTTTAAATAATAGAGTGATACCTTTATTTTGTTGTTGTTGTTTCTTTTGTGGGGAGGGGGTAATTAGGTTTTGTGGGTTTTTTAAAATTTTTTAGTGGAGGGACTGAACCAGGACCTCGTGCATGCTAAGCATGTGCTCTACCTCTGAGCTACACCCCTCTCCACACACCCTAATTTCAAGGATTCGGTGAGACCTCCCGTGGAGCCTGGCACGGGGCAGCCCACACGTGAGTGGGTCCCTACTCTTCCCCTTCCCGGGGCTCCTGCTGTGACCACGGGTCCCACACCCTCCCAGGTCCCCAGTAGTTGGCCTGTCTGATGTGTCCACAGCCTCTCGCCCGTCACCCAGGTGCCAGGGGAGGGGGCACATCACTGCTGGACACACCACCAGTTATAGAGCAGGAGGCAGGCACCCTGAACCTCCTCTCACCCCTGCTGGCCCGGGGCTCCCAGGGCTCTCAGGGCTCCGGCCTCTCCTCAGCCAGGTCACACCAAGGTCCCACTCAGCAGGCCTTGACTGGACTGCCCTCCTCTGTCGCTGCCACTCGGGCCTCCCTGGCCTTCCCAGCTGACCGGCAGAGTCTGCCCTGGGGAGCTGGGTGGCCCAAAGCAAGTGCCCTCTCTTCCAGGACCAGGTCCAGGAATTACAACCCTAACCTTGGCACCAACCGATCACCAATCATGTCTGGGGGGCGGCGGGGAGGGAAGGATCAAGGACCCAGGTGAGGAGCACCTCAGCGCAAATCCAGAAACCGCAGCTCTGCTCCTCTGTGTGATCTCAGCCCTGGAAAAACCAAAGCAGTGATCAGCGCGCCTCTTCTGCGGATAGATCACTGTGCCCTCCAGACACAGGGGTCCCAAGCACGACTCCTGCCTGTTGTTGACCTGAGGCCAAGGGTCTGCTCCGACCCTGTCTCCCTGCCCCCAGGCCAGCCCTGCTGGAGGGCCCTTGTCTCCGCCAAGAGCCAGCCATGGACAGACGCACCAGGCTCCCCAAGGCCCTGCCCCAGCGACCCCCCATCTTTATCGGCAACAAAAGCTCTCAGTTGCAGAGACACGTGTCAGGGGCCCGGGACAGCCAGCCCCGCTCAGCTGAGGGTCCTTTCCGGGGAGCAGAGGGGTTGGCCGAGCCCACCTGGGTTCCAAGGCGTTTCTGCGAGCAGTAGATTCCTGGGTCCAGGCCCGGCCCCCGCGGCCTCTCATCCTGCCCTATCCAGATCCCAGCCCAAGAACCTGCACGGCCCAGGAAGCACACCGCTCAGGGCTTGAATGAGCTTAGACCCTCAGCCTGATTTTCATGGTCCCTGGGGTTTTGCTGTAATTGGTGCTGGTCCCTGGGCAGATAACTCCAAGTCCATCCGTTCACGCTACAAATACTTACTGAGTGCCTACTGTGTACCAAACACCGTGAATGGGGATGCTGTGGTTCCCAAATCCATCAGGCGCCTGGCCAGTCTACCCACCACTCGGAGGATCTTTGTAGGGAGCTGATACCATGTTTAAAAGACGCACGGACAGGCTGGTTCCCACAGGCAGGTTTCCCTGCGAAATTCTCCTGAGTATACAAGACCACGCTTTTCAGGAAGAAACACAAAATGTGAGAACTCCTTGGGCAGAAGGAGCTTCCATTACAGAGGAGTCAGCCCCCCCACCCTGAAAAAAGTGTGTTCCAAACTCTCCTGGACAAATCATCCCCAGGTTCACGCGTGGATGAGTTCACGGCAGCCGGATGTGGAGAGGGTGGACATGGAGAGCCGCCAGGTCCTGGTTCAGTTCCCAGCTCTGCCACTCACTAGCCTAGACAAACAGCTGACTCTCCTTTAACTCAGTTTCTCCACCTGAGAAATGGGGCAGTAGCCCGCTATGGGTGAAGGGAGATCGGGGAGTATGATCACCATGTCTACATCTGGGCCAGGTGGCTGAACTGAGCTTGCAGCACTGTTGAGAAGATGCCCCGAGGCTGCACAGGGAGGAGGGCGGAGATACTCTGGGGCCCACGGAGGCTGCAGCTGCCCCACGCTGCAAAGGAAAGCAGAGTTGCCTCCTCTAGCAATGACAACTTCTGAGCAGTGGACAGAAGTCTGGCTTTGGATCCCCTGGAGGAGGCCACACACCCGTTAGGAGGAAAAATAGGCTGGAAAGTGGGTTGGCACCAGCACTGCCAGCCCCAGGGCAGCCCAAGGACTTCACATCCCAAGATGAAGGCGGCAGAGGAGCCTCAGCCGACAGCCCTCCAGGGGCACAAAAGCAATGACTACAGGAAAGACCAGGTCAGCCACTGAGTGGCCACGTGAGGTGGGCACAGGCTGGTGCCACAGACAAAGCTCAACTCAGGGAAAAGTCAATTCAAGATGTAGGTACCATGGATCTCCATGTAAAGCCCACCGCCGCAAAGCATCTAGAGGGCAGGAAGCCCTGGCGACGGCGGGTTAGGCTGAGAGTGCTTAGAACTCAAAAAGCACAAACTTGTTTTAAGAAAAATTATCCATTGGACCTCATCAAAATTAAAACTTCTGCTCCTCAAAAGACACTTAATAACATGGAAAGACAGCCACGGTCTGGGAGAAAGTATTTGGAAAGCACATAGCTGTTAAAGGCCTTCTCTCCAGAATCAGAAAGAATTCTTACGGCTCAGCGAGGAGACAAAACAGTGCAACTGTTTTTTAATGAGCAAAATTTGAACAGATGCTTCACCAGAAAGGAAAATGGGCAGCAGATAAGCAAGCGGATGGCAAACAAAAAGATGTTCGGCATCGTTAGCCAGCACTATACACTTGTCACAATGGCTAAAATTTTAAGCAGACAACACCAAGTGGTGACAAAGATACAGAGCAACCAGAACACTCAGGCAATGCTGATGGGAACACAGAATGGTGCTGCCATGTTGGAAAGTTTGGGAGTTTCTTATAAAAGTCAATATACACTCAACACACAACCCAGCAATCCCACTTCTGGTATGAATCCAAGAGAAAATAAAGCAGGGGTACACGAAGACCTGGATCCAGATGTTCATAGCAGCTTTATTCATTTATTTAGCCACAGATGGAAACAACTGGGAGGTCCATTACCTGGTGGATGGAAAGGCAAATTATAGTCTATTCATACAACTCAGTGTTCATGCTCTATTTGTGTAATTTTCAGCAATAAGAAAGACTCGCTGGAGACACACACACACGATGCATTACGCTAAGTCACAGGAGGAGATGCGAGAGGCTGTGTGATTCCACTTACACGACATTTTGGAAAAGGCAAAACCACAGCACCAGAAGCCAGAGGCTGGGGGCGGGGCAGTGTTAGCTGCAAAGGGCCAGGAGGAAGGACTTTTGGGGGTGATGGAACAGTTTTATGCCTTGATGGTGGTGGTGTTGGCACAACCTGGATACCTTTATCGAAAGGCATTAAACTGTTGAAACGGTTCAGACTTGCTGCGTGGTGACTGTAGCTCAGTAACTGCGGTAACTTCCCCTCCCAAGGTCATCGTCCTCTCACAGAAATCGACAGAGTGGGAAGAGAGCGAGCAAGTCCCACGCAGCAGATGCCGCAGCTGACGTGCAGGGCGCCCTCTGGTCAGGGATCCAGTGGGTCCTGTGCTCTCTCCATTTTACAGGTGAGCAAACTGAGGCCTGGAGAAGTGAGGGCACCCAGCACCCCCAGCCAGAACCTGCCCAAGCCCACAAGGGGAGGAGCAGAAGGTCTCCTTGGTCAACAAACACTCACCCCTCCTACAACCACCTTGAGAATAGAAAAGGCCCAAGATGTGGGCACGAACCAGGGCTGGGAGCACACCCACCGCTGAGCGGGGCCCTGCCCTCGGGAAGCTCACAGCTTCACCTGGTCCAAGGTCACATCCTGGGCCAGGGCGTATGGCTGCCCAGACACGCTGTTCGGGTTCCTTGTGAGAACCACCCAAGGGCCCCAGAGGTGATGGAGGCGGGCACTGCCCCTGCCTGGGGAGAGCGGAGGGGCTGAGGTTTAGAGGAGGGAGGGAGGGAGGGGACTCAGGACCACATCTCAGGCCTGTCCAGGAGGGATTCAGCCCCAGAAAGAGGGAGGAGGAGAAGGAAGCAGGGCTTCCAGGCTGGAGAATTGGTGCATCCACACTGCATTTTGTCACACGGCAGAGGGGTCTGCAGGAAGGGGCTAAGCTTGGGGGTGGGCTTGCTGAGGGAGACTTGCACACCACCCCGATTCTGACCCACGGTCCCAGGAGTCAAGAACCTCGGCACTGAGCACTCCAGCCGGGGAACACCCAGATCAGGGTTCAAAGCTGTGGGAACAGCATGTGCAGAACGCCCCACCTAGAGGCAGAAATGCCGCCCAGAGTCCCAGGGCTGCCTCTGGGCCTGCAGCTTTCCCGGGAGGTCCGGACACCTGGGGGGAGGGCTGCTCCCTCCCGGCTCCTCAGAGGGGCCTCAGCCCGGACTTCCCATCTTGGCCAGGCCACCTACAGCCAAGCCTGCCAGCTGCTCTGTGCCTCGGTTTCCTACTCTGTAAGGAGAGAATTGAAATCCTGTCTACACCCCAGCTCTCCAAAAAGGAAATGATGAATGCAAAGTATAGTGATACAGGCCTGGCCCACGGCGAGCCACCGGTGCCCGGGGCCCACCGCCTGGACATCTGGTAGGTCTGGGACTGACCGGATATCTCCCACTGAAGGCCAGGCAGCCGGTGCCGTGATAACAAGATACCCCAGTCTGGGAACCTTTCTGAGCTGCGATTGCTGTGGCCCTCTGGCCTTGGCCCCCACTGTTTGCCCAGGTCCCCAGTGCTGGCAGGTTCAGGGGCCTCAGACAGGCCAGGCCTGGACGCACGGCCCCCTGGAGAGAAGGGGCCTCTGGGTGGGAAAAGCAGGGGGCCAGCATCCTGGGCCTCCATCGAGGACGGGTGTGGAACTGAGCTGACCATGAGGACGAGAACCTACACGGACAGGGAAGGTCAGAGAAAGACATGCGTTCAGACCTGCACTGACGGAAGGAGGGCCAGCTCTTTCCAGACGCGCTGGACCACTCCCCCAGGCAGGGATGCGCCTCCTTGGATGCCCCCGGCTCCCTTCCCACGCTCAGGCAGCAGACATGGCGACAAGGCCCGGCCCCCCAGGACTATGAAACCCGTGCTTCTGCAGAAGAAAGACCACGAGCTGCGGGCTGGAGGTCAGACAGCACCTTATCACGGACCCCTCGCAGCGCCTCTGAAGTAGGTGCTAACAGACAAGGGCCCTGAGGCTCAAGGGGGTCCCGCCCCTCCTGAAGGGCACACAGCCAGGTAACGGCAGGGCCGGACCCAAACCCACAATTCCCACTCCAGGGCCCCAGACCTTATCCCCACCCCTGCTCCATGCAGGTCCATTCGGTCCCAGATCCCCCATCGCCGCCCTGCACGGCCCCCCACCCAGGAGCTGAGCTCCTAGAAGCCGGGCCAGTCTTGTCGCCTTCAGCTGAGACTCGAGTGGGCCTTAGGGACGTCTGCTTTCAAGGGTTCCTTCTGTCATAAAAATAAATAAATAATAATAATTTCTATTTACAAGCTTCATTGGAATAAAAACAAGCTGATAGTGTGTGTTGTGTTACTTTCCCAGGGTTGCTATAATGAATTACCCCAAACAGGAACGTTACTCTCTCACCACCGTCTGGAGGCCAGAAGTGCAAAATCAAGGTGTCGCAGGGCCTCGCCCCCTCGGAAGGCTCTGGGAGAGGTCCTTCCTGCCTCTTTCCAGCTTCTGGGGACCCCAGGCATCCCTGGCTGTGGCCTCGCCCTCCAATCGCCACCTCTGTCGTCACACAGCCTCCTGTGTGTCTGCGTGTTTTCTCCCCTTGTAAGGACCCAGTCATTGGACCAGGGCCCACCCTCCACCAGCATAACCTCATCTTCGTTAACTACCTCTGAATGACCCTGTTTCCAAATGACACCACATTCTGAAGTTCCGGGCCAACGTGAATTTTGCAGGGACATTCTTCAACCCAGTACATATATTAAAACATTTTCTTCAACCTAAATTCTGATTTTGAAAGAAATTGAAATATTTACATGGGCCCCAGCATTATGCCCCCTGGAGACGAAACCCTAGTATCTGCACCCCTGCCCACCCCCGAGCACCTGGAACATTCGCCCGCGCATAGAAGGTCCTGGACAATCGCTCCGCACAGGCCGCCTGATCTCAGCAGCTGGTGAGGGGTCAGGCCTGGCCTGAGCTTTCTCACCGGTTATTTGCCGCTCCCTCCTCCCAAGCGCTGGGCGGATGATAGTCTTTGCTGTAATCTGTTCCGTCCCGGGGCACCTTCCCACTGGCCGGCCCTGCACAAACAGCCTCGCTCGGGCCGCCACCCGCCCGGCTCCAGGCTCCTGATATGAATGCAAAGGTTAGATTTTCTTGACACGGCTTTCATTTTTCAAATAGCAATCCAGTTACCAAGCACGTTGGCACCTGGGCCCGGTTCCACCACGACTTGGCAGGACCCGCGAGAGCTGCTGGCAGTGATGGATGCGGGGGCCCCTCGGCCCACACCCCTCCCCCACCCCCCCGGCCGCCCGTGCCAGCCCGGTGACCGCACACGGCCAGCCGCTGGCAGCTGCAAGGCCTGAGTGCCAAGACGCAGAGCGGGCTTCTGCCGGCTCCGGGACCCGGTGGGGCGGGCTTCCTGGCCTGGCCTTGGGGAGGCCGCATGCAGGGCCTCTTCTCTGATGGGCTGGGCCGCAAGGAGCGCCCGGGGCTGAGCTGCACAAAGGGGTTTCCCACCCACCTGGTCTCACCCCTCCTCAGCCCATCGCCCAAGCAAAATCACTTAGAAAATAAAAATAAGAAGTGAAGCAGAGACTCTGAGGTCTGGAAGGAACTTGGCCACTGGAAGGTCTGACCCATTCATGGTCAGTTTTCCCACTGGGGAAACTGAGGCCAAACCCAGGAGACAACAGAGCCAGGACTGGAACCAGGATTTTGGCTGTTGAAAGGGACACGTATTCAGTGGTCCTCCGGGGGGTAGGAGCCAGCCAGGCTGGAGTCAGAGCCCGTCTCTGCCACTTGCTAACTCTGCAACTCTGGGCAAGTTGCTTAACCTCTCTGGGCCCTGGTCTTCCTACTCCCAAAGTGAGTGCACCTGCTTCCCAGGGGTCCACCGGGATGATGGGAGTCAATCTGCACACGGTAAGAAGCAGGTGCTGGAGACTGTCGGCACCACCACGGTGTGCGATGCAGAACCCTGGAGTGCAGGGGTCCCTGGGGAAGGCCAGTTGACCTCCCGTGGCAGGGGAAAACAAAAAAAGGCAGTGCCAGACCACTCTAATTGGTGACAGTGGCACCTACGTGGTTCATGCACCAAACCACTAAGTGCCATCTGTTTGCAAGCCGCCAATCGTACCACCAAGCCTCACGGGAAGGCTGCAGTTCCTGACTTGTAGCACCGGCTATGGAAAGGCCAAGCCTGAGGGGACATCCAGCCTCCGGACAGACCCAGAGAGCAGGTACAACCCGCTCAAGGACCCCGACCCCAACCCAGGCACATGTCCTCCACACCCAGTGGGCAGATCGGGCTCCAAAGGACCAAGTCCCTCGCCGCCTGCATCCCACTTGGAGACCCCACCTCATGACCCTTCTAGTGTCCCCCAAACTCCATCCTACAGCAGATAAGGGTCTCAGATGGGCCAGCGGCCACCCAGGCCATAGGGAAGGGGACCTGGACGGGTAAGGGGAGATGCTGTCCAGACCTGCGCCATCAACATGGCAGCCTCTGGCCACGTGTGGTCGTGGGACACTTGGCACGTGACTGGTGAGACCGGTGAAATGCATTTTTAACTTTTATTTCACTTTGATTAATTTAAATTTTAAAAAGGAAGCAACATAACATGGTTTTCTTTTGTGTTCGTTTTGATATTTTTCATGATAGGTTACTACAAGATATTGAATACAGTTCCCTGTGCTGTACAGTGTACACATGTTTTCCGTTAGACACAACTTTATTGCTTTGGCAGGGCGGTGAACATGTAGCGTCTGAATTGAGCTGTGCGTCCATGTAAAAGTAATGCCAGGTTTTGGAGAGTTAAGTGCGTACGAAAGAATGTAAAAATCTTGTTAATAATTTTGATATTGACTGTATGCTGCAATAACATTTTGGATACATTGGGTTAATAAAATGTTACTCAAATGCAATTCACCTGTCTCTTCCTACTTTTTTAATGAGGCTACTAAGTTTTTGTGGCCGATATACGAGGTTCGTGTTATATTTCTATCGGGCAGGGCTGGTCCAGAGAGAAGAGAAGGAACTCGCGCAGGCAGCGGGAGGCAGGCAGCCCGCTGCTGGGCTCAGCACAGTTTTTCCAGCCGTTACTGGTTTGCCTCCTTTTGAAAACACCTCCATGTCGTAAAGGTAACGACATGGAACAACAGAGGGTCCGTCACCCAGCAGCAGGCTCAGTGCAGAGTGCTGACTGGCTCTCCTGCACGCGCTCAGCACCCTGACAAGCTCCCCTCTCAGAGCCCAGAGAGATTAAGTAACTTGCCCTGGTCACGCAGCAAGCAGTCGGGACCATTAATCCAACCTCACGTTTCAGGCGGAATGCTTGCGGAATCTGAGATCAGGAAAGCCAGGATTCAAACCTCCACTGGAGCCCAGTCTTGACCTTGGGCTAGATTGGGGTGCAGAAGGTCGGCAGGGGAACTGACCTTGAGGATTCCAGGGAACTCTGGGAATTCACGCTGGTGGTGATTCCCAGGGCCCCAGCTCCCGTCTCTGCCCCCAACAAACTCAATCAGAGCACCCCTCCTCTGTCTAGACCGGGACCCCGCAGCAGAGCTCAGTGGCAGGTGCGGAGGGCTCTGTGGCCATCATTTATATAAACCACTGATGTCACACGCAGGAGGCAGCTTGATTTGCCCCAGGTCACTGAGCCAGCAGGAGCAGATAGGGAAGAGGACCCAGGTGTTCTGGCTTTACCGGGAGCAACCACCCCACCATAGGTCCGGATAAGACTGACAGAGAGCTTCCTCGGGGTGCCCAGAGGCACACCAGCAGCATTTTGGGGGTCAGAGACATAGGAGCAGGCTGTTTCCATGGAAAGGCACAGTGAAAGTGATGGATGCCTCTCGGGGGACCCAAATGCCTCCTGCTCAGGGTACAGAGCCCTGCCCTGTCATCTGCCAACTCAGAGCGCCCTGCTGCAGGGTGAGGGTTCCGGAATGTTTGCAGGACACATAGCAGAGCAGTGAGTCAGCTGAAGCAGAGAGGAGGCGGGCTCAGCAGGCCGGTGGGTGGGGAGCGGGCGTGAGGTCAAACCCTCCATGCAGAACCGGGGTAAACAGCAGCCTAGAACCAGCCCTCGGGCGTCATCGTCTGTGGCCCAGCCAGAAGCGGGGCTGAGCAGCACACTAAGGGGACATGCTCTCGCCAGGAGGGGAGGGCGCTGCCCAAGTCCCCGAGGGGCTCTGGCCAGGACTCGGGCTCCCCGCACAGCGCTCTCTCAGCAGCCAAGTGCCGCCCGGGCTCGGCCATCCTTGTGTGCAAAGTGAACTTTGTTCATCACACAGCACGGTAACTGCCCGGGGGGGCTGGCTGCTCAGAGGCAGGGTCGGTCCGCAGAACGAAGCACACCTGACATGGGGTCAGATTAAACCCGCTTCAAGACCTGGCTCCGCCTCAAACCGGCCGTGTGACCGAGGGCAGCCACTTACCTGTCTGAGCCTCATATCCCCATCTGGAAGAAGGGGTCACTCCTACCTGCCTGAGCACGCACACGATCCACCGAGATGAGAATCAAAGTGGCCTCTGCGTTCCAGGCACGAGGTAGGAGCTTAGCATGAGTTCCCCGATTTAAGATCCAGGTGACAGCCTGAGAAGGTGACACAGCCGGAGCCTGCAGGCTGGGCTCAGCTGGCACGTGGACCCACGGGACCTCCAAACCACCCGGGGCCGGAGGAAGACGTGAGCGAGTAAGCCTGCAGGGAGGGATGAGTTGCATCCGAGGGCTCGGTGAAGTCGGGGGAGAAGAGCTGAACCGAAGCGCACCTTCTAAAGGGTAGGCAGGCGCTGAGTTGGAGCCTGCGGACTCTGGGGTCAGGGATTTGAATCCCAGCTGGGGTCCTCAGTGAACAAGTCCCTTCACTCCTCCAACCCTCAGTGTCCCCAGCTGTTAAATGGGGATGGTGTCCACACCACAGGACTGTGATGAGGCGTCCAAAGAGCAGTGATGGGCGCCCGGCACACACGAAGCCCTCGGAGTGAGCCATGTTAGTGCAACAACCATAGATGGGTCATTATGATTTGCAGAACACACACACACTCGCCCACACACACACACGGAGAGACTCATCCACAGGCTCACATATGCACAACACACCTGTCCAAACACACACACTTGCACACACACAAGCACACGTGTGCACACATGCCCTATCATGCTCATGCACACACTCGCACACAAACACACACACTCACACAAATCACACACACTTGTGTGCCTCTGGTCTGAATCTTGAGTTTCACTTTTCGCATGTGCTCACGGGGGGGCCACCTGGAGACCCTGGAGGCCACGGGAGGTGCAGGCAGAGGTATCCAGGGCAGATAGGTGAGCTGAGGATGCCAAAATCCACAAGAGACCGGGGCCCCAGGACCAACCCTCCATGTGCTCCCTAAACCTACCTCTAATCTCTCTGGTTAACTCCTACTTACTCTTCAAAGCCTCAAAGCCTCCTCCTCCCAGGAGTCTTCCCTGATCTCCTGTCCCCACTTAAGCCCAGGCAGAATCAGGACCTGCAACCACATGGCACTTGACTCCAAGTTCTCCTGCCCTTGGAATCACCTTCTTACATGACCATCAAAGGACAATCAGATCCAAGGACTGGTCCCTCTGAGCACTGCTGGCTGGCCTCACCCTCCCCAGGGTCTCTGGTGATTTGGTTGAGATGGATGGGTGGGTAGGGGCCCACCTCCCACCAGCTGCCTCTTGGTTCCTGCGGTGGCCACATTTCTCTCAACCCATCTTGCCCCACTTGGGACAAAGGCTAAGATCAGCAAAGGACGAGGGCAGGAAGCAGACACAGCTGGAACAAGGAGCCAAGGACACAGAGGGACGCTGGGGGTTGGGGGCGGGGCGGGGTGGGGATCTGGGAAAAATCAGGGCGTGAGGATCTGAGACGCTAGTGTCCCTGAATGTCCCCAAGGAGGACAGAGATGTGATGGTGAGGACTGGCCACCACACCTTGTGGGAGAAGCCCAGGGCTGGCCTCTCCTTGGGAGACACGCTGGGCCCAAGATGGGCAAGACCAGGAGAGGGGTTGGGGCTGAGGCTGCCCAACGCAAGGACACGGTGGAGGCCAGCGTCGGGGAGGCCAACCGAGCACCCGGCCTCCCAGAAAAGAGGCCCCGCCACCTTGGCCCGGCCGCTTCGCCTGCCCAGGCCTTGGTCTCCCCATCAAGTAAGTGGTGAGACTATCAGACCCTCCTGTCCATCCAGAGCATTCTTTTGAGAGTCAGGAAGATGGATGTAAGACCTCCCTCTGCTGGGTAAAACGCCACATAGTTACACAGGGGGCTGGAGACTGGTCAATGTCCACTTCACTCACCCCTGAGCTCCCTGAGGGCCGGCACGTCCTGAGATCTTTACTCGTCACCGCATCCCACCCTGCGGGGCTCCGCTGTGACTCATCCGACAGATGAGGAACAAGACAAAGGAACTGCAGGAAATCCTCGCCCGCCTGGAGCCAGGCCGCCCGGGACTGGACCTGGCATCTCGGCTCCGAGGCCCTACGGGGCTGCTGTGTATCCCCCGGGGCTGCTGTGTATCCCCCGGGGCTGCTGTGTGTCCCCCGGGGCTGCTGTGTGTCCCCCGGGGCTGCTGTGTATCCCCCGGGGCTGCTGTGTATCCCCCGGGGACCGGCAGGTCCTGCTCCACTCACAGGTCTGACCCCCACGGGGTCGCTGAGGGCATCCCCAGCACGTGGCAGGGACACGAGGCATCTCTGCTGAGGCCACAAGTGGGAAAAACACAGTTCGAGAAGTCCTCTGTTCTGAGCTTTAGCCCCCGGCGTCCCCAGCTGAGACGCACAGCCCCAGAGGAGGCCCGTGTGACCCCGGCGCGCAGAGGTGCTGGGGGCCGCTCACGCCGCACCCCGGCACCTGGTGAGCTGCTGGCGGAGGCCACCCAGAGCATGTTTTGATGGCAAGTGTCTCCCTCTCTGTATCCTAACACCTTCCCTCCAAGGGGCATATTATGGACTGAGTTGTGTCCCCCCCCAGAATTTGTAAGTTAGAATCCTGACCCCTGGGGCCTCAGAATGTGACTGCATTTGGAGACGGGGTCTTTAAAAAGGGAACTAAGGTAAAGTAGGCTCACCAGCGTGGGCCTTCATCCAGTGTGACTGGTGTCCTTGTAAGTAGAGGACACGGAGGGAGGACCACGTGAGGATGGACACTGGGGGAAGATGGCCGTCTATATGCCAAGGAGAGAGACCTCAGAGAAAGCAAGCTTGCCAACGCCTCAAGCCCGGACTTCCAGCCCCCGGGGCAGGAAGAAATTAATGCCCACGGGGACTTGGTTGGAGCGGCCGCGGAGATTACCGCAGGGCACGTGGTGCGGCCCGGCAGGACGGGGACCCTGCCGGCTGCCCTCCAACAAGCAGCCCCGTGCCCGCAGCCCCGTGCCAGCTGGGCACCAGGGTCTCAGCCATCAGGAGAACCCTAAGATGGCCCAGCAGCCCCGCCAGCTCAGGGGGCTCCCACCTCAGCCTCCCACCCCCGTGCCAGGGACCTAGGGGTGGGAGTGTGTGGCCACCTAACCAAGGGCCCGGGGGCAGAGGGGCCTGAGTGAGTCCACTGGACCTGAGTGAGTCCCCCTCGTGGCCCCTCGGTGTCCTGGCCAGTGCACCCAGCAAGTTTCCCACCTGGCCTTGCCCTTCCTTACCCCTGCCCACCGGCCAGGCCTGGACAGGGCCTGAGAGAGCAACAGTGATGTTCCCAGAGCCCGTGTGCCCTGGGCACCTCCCGTAGCTGGAAGTCAGTCAGTATCACCCTAAGGAGAAGTCAGGCTAAGACTGGGGACCCCCTGAAGGGCAGCCCAGCCTTGCACCAGCCCCCATCCAGGTGCCAGTGTCCCCACTATCCAGATGAGGAAGCTGAGGCCTGGAGGGCCCAGCTCCCTTGCTCAGGGTTACACAGCTTGCTGGGACACAAAGCCAGCCCGTGTGCTTTCCCATGGGACACAGTGGGCCTGGGGGGCTCCAAGACCCTCCCAGCCAGGCTGCTCCCCTCAGCCCGGACTCCAGGCTGAGTGCTCTATGAGGGCTTTGCTAATGGACATATCTCTGGTCACATAAGAATGTCGCCCCAAGGACAGAACCTGGTGTGTCCCGTTCGCCCCGTCCCCAGTGCACGGAGCAGTGCCTGGCCCATGGGAGGCCTTCAGACAGTGTCGATTGAATGAATGTGTGTGCGTGAGGGACTGAATGAATAAACGGATGAATAAATGAACAGGCTGCTTCAGTGGCTCCGGACTGGCCATCCCAGGCCCCTACAACCTGCAGCCAAGTCCTGGAGGCCCAGAGCCAGGGTTCTGAGGTCTCACTCTGCGCATTTGAACCTTAGCTCCACGGCTGGGTGGCATGACCTTGGGTGAGTCCCCAGCACCTCAGCAACTCCAGCCGTCAAACAGGAATAAACGACAGAACTCCTGCAGAGCGCGGGGCCCGCCCAGGCGTGGCAGCACTGGCCGCACCTCCCCATCTGGCTCTCCGGCCTTCAGTACCATTCTTCCCTGGGTCCTGCCCCTAGGGCACAAACCCAGACGTTCCCGCAGATTGTCTGCCCCAGGTAGTCCACGGTTAGCTCTTCCAGGCCCCTTAGAAGCACCTGAACTGTTCTCTCCACTTGCTTTAAAACTCATCCCTCCACCGCCCACAGGCTGTTGAGAGCCCTCCCAGATCCTCATGTTCTGAGACAGGACCCTTTGCCAATTATATCAGTTCAGATGAAATCTGACCACATGCACCTTTCCTATCACATAAAAGAAGTCCAGGGATAGGCAGTCCAAGGCTCCAAGGAGTCAGCTGGATCCCAGCCTCCTTCCAACTTACTGATTCACCACCCCCAGGGTCTGGCTTTTATCCTCATAGTCTAAGATGACTGCGGGAGCTCCAGCTTTCACATCCACATTCCAAGCAGCAGGATAGAGGAAGGGAGTAAGGGAGTTGTGCCTGCTCCCTTTAAGGAGTCTGCCTGGAAAACCTACCCTGCTGAGACCTCCTTGGCCAGAACTGAGTCACATACTTGGTGGTTGATCGGAGCAATAATGATTTCTAATTTGTTCACGCTTCCCTGTATGCGTGACAATTTGACTTTGTCTGTTTCTCCACTCTTGACCGGGTGACTTGCTTTATCCAAAGGGACAAGGGCAAGGATGCAAACAGACTTGAGTGCTTGGGCCTCTGGCTTGCCCTCTTGGTGCTGGGAACCCTCTGCCACATTGAACAGACCCAGGCTAGCCTTCTGGGTGGTGAGGTCACATGGAGAGAAGCATCAGCCATTCTCAGAATTCCGACCATTGCAGGCCTGGCAGAAACCCACCCCTGAGCCAGGACTCTTCCACATCCCTTTCCCCACCCTCAGTTCACCTGGCCGTGAAGTGGGCTGGCTAGACCAGATCAGGGGTCCCAGGCAGGGGTGGGGGAGGGGGCGCCACGCTGGTGCTGGCGTGCCCCATCTGAAGGGCATGGGTTTCTGCTGGCCAGCGACCTCTCACTGCAGGGGAATGATGGACAGCGTTGCCAGGTCCTCTGACTTTTTTCAAAAGAAATGGAAATCTAGACTCATGTGTGAAATCACCAGTGGTGGATTGAACGGTGATCCCCTCAAGAGATGTCTCTGAGTCCTCACCCTGTGAACATGACCTTATTTGGAAACAAAGTCTTGGCAGATGTAATTAAGTTAAAAGATCTTGAGATGAGACCATCGTGGAATGCCCTGACCCCAATGGTAGGGGTCTTGGAAGAGACAGAAGAGGAGACACAGGAAGAAGGGAGGTTACGTGACAACAGCCACGTGACATGGCCACTAGGCAGCAAACACCTGCCACCCCCCTCCTCCAGGGCCTGCAGAGTGAGCCCGCCCAGCCCATACCTTCATTTCCAACTTCTGGGAGAGAACTGATTTCTGTTATTTTAAGTCACCCAGTTTGTGGTCATTTGGTCCAGCTGCCCCAGGACATTCAAACATCTCCCAACTTTATACAATATATGCTGGGTCATTGCTTTTCTCATTATTTCTAAAAGACTAAAAAGACCAAAGCACACACTTTGGCACCCCCAGGCCCTGAAAGCCCCGTCATCAAGGCTGGGACCCCAGCCCCGGCAGCGAGCAGGAGCCCTGCGAGTCCCCCGTGTGACCCCGGGAGGTCGCTCAGGCCCAGAGCCTCGGCTGCTCCTGTGTATCTGTTTTGTGGAGACAGTAACTGTGCCTCGTCCGTGGGCAGCTAGGGGGCCACTAGAAATGGCCCAGCTTTGGAAACTGCAAAGTGCCTTTCCCGGTTAAGTGACAGGACTTATCAAAAGGCCCTTGGGATCCTGTCCCCTAAATGGATGTGGCTCATGTGTTACTCACGCCACCTCCCCCAGCCTCCTCGGCTGGAACTCGCAGGTGTGCAGGAACAGGGGCCTGGCCTGGAAGGCTCAGCAGACATGGCGTCCCTTGGGTGGCACGGTCCTGCCCCAAAGGAGGGGCCGTCACGTGGCCGAGGTGCCAAGCTTGGTGAAAGGCCACCTTCCTGGCCCTGGCACCGCCGCCCGCTGCACACGCCCAGCCTGAGTTGGTGCCAGTGGCTTTCGGGGCTGTCATGTGCCCCGGCTGCTGGCGGCCGGCCGGACCGGGGGCCTTGCCCGCCCTCTCCCCTTGGCACACCTCTGATCCGGAGGAATGTGTGTGTGTGAGCTTTTTATCCCTTCAAGGGGAAAAAGCTCACTCTCGGCAGAATTCCTCCCAGGACCCGGGCTGCTGGGAGGATGCTGTGGGAACCCCCACCCGAGGTCCCCCGCTGCAGGCCGCCTGGGCCCTTGGAGGTGCCCCCTCATTTGGGAAGGATTTGCGGGCTGAGGTTACAGGTTCAGGCTGGGGAGCCAGCCCCACTCGGCTTCAGAGACCCCCTCTGAGACTTTAAATCCTGGGAGGCAACTGATGGCCTGGGACAACTCCCTCCACCCGCCGGCTGGATGCTCGCGCACAAAACGGGCAAACCGCACAGGGCGCTGCAGAGGACGGCGCACAGGTGACCACACTCTTCATGCAAACTGGGACACCTTTGAGTTTTCGGGGGACTGTTTGTGATAACGCCAGGTGACAGGCGTCAAGCGGGACTTTGGGGCAGACCGGGATGTTTGGCAGGCTTTAAATTAAATAAGATAACGCACACGAATAAGATAACACACTTGGCTCGGGCCTTCTAGTAAAAGCACTCTATCAACACCAGCGACCGCACGCCTGCCTTCTCCAGGTCGCGGCTTCGTGCCCAGCTCGCCCCACGTCCGTTCTGTCCGAAATGGGGCTGGTCTCAGCTTCCTCCAGCGTCTCTCGGCTGTCAGCCTCCTATGGCCAGGCCTCGGACAGAGTACTTTGTGCTGCTTCTGCCTTTTTTTTTTTTGCCGCAGTCCTGCAGGGCCTTGTGGCCAGGAACCCCCAGATTTCATCACCCTTGAAAAAAGCTGAGCATATGAATATTGGCAGAATTATCCTCTAACACAAGTCCGCACTTAAAATGTGCTCCACCTGTCAGCGTGAATGTGAGAAAAAAGAGACTCATTAAGATACAAGCTGGCGGGGGTAGGGTGTAGCTCAGTGGCAGAGCTCATGCTTAACATGCACAGGGTCCTGGGTTCAATCCCCAGGACCTTCATTTAAAAAAATAAACCTAATTACTTCCCCAAAAAAAGAAAATTAAAAATTAAATTTTTTAAATCAAAAAATAAAAATAAAAATGTAATTAATGGAAAAAATAAAAGATACGATAAAATTTTTGAAAGATACAAGGTTTGGTCTGTGTAATTATCAAGTGTTCCTAACTGTAAGTGATGTTTTGAAACTGGAAGTAGGGAGGGAAGCTCCACACATCCATTGCGGGCAATCCTGCTTGAGGGACCTTCCAAAGTAAGCCTTTTGGTTTCAGGCGTTTCATCTCTTAACCCAAGTTTGGCGCCGACAAGAGGAACTTGAGTTTGGGGTCTGTCCTGGTGCCATTGATACTTGATGGAGACCATGTGTCTGGGCGGTGAGGTGGCTGTCATCAGGGCCACTGGTTCTGGAGGAGCTGGAGGTCACTGGTGACACCTGCAGATTGTGCTGTGGTCACAAAGTGGCCAAGGAGCATGGCCCAAGGGACTGCTGGCCCAAGGCCCCAGAAGGCCCCACTGCTTCTAGGAGCAGCTCCTAGGGAGCCCCCCAAGAACTCAGAGGCAGCCGCCATGTGACAAGTGGGGACAGGGGCCCAGAGGAGCTGGGGTCTGGCCCCAAGGCACCCAGTAAAAGGGGAGGAGAGCCCAGGTCCCTCCCTGTCCTGTGTGAGAGCCAAGGAGGAGACAAACAGGGTCCCTCTATAACACCCCTGCTGGCTGTCGGCTTTGTCCTTTGACTCCTGACCTGGGCCCCCACCTCCAGGGCCCTGGCCACCACGGTCACACCCCATTCACCCAGCCCTCACTCAGTGCCGGGCAGGTCAGTGACCTGTCAGTCCCTCCAGAAGTGCTGTTGTATCTCCTGCTTCCATGAGGAAAAAGCCAGGCACAGAGAGGTTAGGTAACTTGCTTGAGGTCACACAGCTGGTGGGGCTGGGCCAGAGCCCAGGTCTAGCTGCTCCCTTGCCCTTACTGTCAGCTGCCCAGCCCGCCTCTCCCCGTGGACCCTCGGCTCCAAGCACCGCTGCCTTTGGAGTCATCTTCCGGCAGGAGGTGGTGTGTGTGCCGTCTGCACCGTCTGCACCATGAGCCTGAGGACGGGGCTCTGCACGCCCCACTCCCCTGCCTGTGCTCGCCCTTTCTCATCAACTGTGCTCAGAGCCAACCCCAGCCCCAAAACGCCCAGAGGTGGGAGGACATGGGGGAGCCCCGTACAGCTTCCCTGGAGGGAAGACAGCCTGGTGAGTGCAGAGCTGCAGGTGTGAAGGCCAGGAGGGCGTCAGCAGAGCTGGCTTCTCCAAGACAGGGCATCTGGCTCGGCCAGGTGGGAGCAGCAGGTGTACATGCACAGAGGACGGACTGCAATGCCATGTCTGGGGATGCCCTTGAAGCCACCCTGGGGACAGGACAGGGAAAGGAGGGGGCAGGCTGGGAAAGACCTTTTAGGATCAAACCAGTGGTTGAGACTTTTCTTAGACTTTCATTCTGTGGAACCTCGGCAAGTTCTCAGCATAGGGCAAATGACGAAACTCACCATGTAGAAGTGTCCCTGGAGACCATGGTGCCCCAGAAGGAGAAGAGGTGGGAAGGGGGCCAGAGACCGGGAGAGGGGGCAGGGTGGTGAGCTGAGTGGGGTGATTCTTACGGAGGTAGGGTTGGCAGACAAGCCAGCGAGGATCGGGACCTCGCTCACTGCCACACGTTTCTTTAACGTCTTGCAATGCCTTTGGATTCTGCAAGAAAAGGACGTTTCCTGACAGTTGTTAGAAAATTCAGCGAATGCCAAAAATGAGCATCTAATTATGAGTGTCGTCCCCTGATTTCCACCTCACCAGCTGCCGGACTTCAGCATACAAGAAGCCGATTTGGGAGAATTTCACTACGACTGAAGCTACTCTTCGGCTAGAATTTTCTGTAGGGAGGGAGCATCGAAAACGGTGGTTTAAGAGGAAGGCAGAGCAGTGTCCGGGCCAGGCCCGGAGGCTGAGCCTTTAAGAGGGCACCAGCCCCACTGTGGTCCAGGACGCAGCAAGAAGCAAGGACCACCTGGACCAGACAACCTGTGCCTTCTCGGGGTGGGGAGCTCACAGCCTCAGGAAGACAATGTGGCGGGGAGGAGGTCAGGGGCCAGCGGAACTGCCCAAAAGGATAATTACACATTTATGCTGGAGCCCGAGGGCACTGGGGAGGGCAGAGCGGGGCCCCAGCCCTTGGCATCAGGGGAATTTGCCCCACCCGCTGCAGGAAGGCAGGCCCGCCCAGCCATGGCCCAATGGGTAGGCGGAATCAGCTCGCCGGACTGAGCTATCTTGGGCCAGAATTTGGAATGCCACACGTAGCAAACAGTTAATCATCAACTGGTCACCCCTCTCCAAAAGACCTAGAACTACTAGGGCCATAAAAATGTGTAAAACTTCTGCCCCCGACCAGACTAGACATGACAGCTAGGGTGGGACATTTCTTGGTTTCCCCTTTCAATAACCTTGTTCTAGAAGCAGGCCTGGGGGAGCCAGCCCTGTGGGCAAAGCACTTATCCAGAAGAGACTCCCACGTGCTCGGCTCACAGGGCCCCCTCCCTGGCCGAGACCCCGCTCCCCTCGTGGCCCCCGAGCAGGTACACATGTCCTTCCCCAGGCTGCCTATCTGGGGGGACAGCCTGGAGTCAGCCGTTCAGACAGAGCGCGTGTCGGCCCCTGGAAGGAAAGCTTCAGGAGGGGGCCTGGCCCAGCGGTTCATCCTCGCGGCCTCGCCACCCTGCCGACACCTGGGGAGAGCGCTTCCTGCGAGCACTGCTGACCTGCGCCAATTTATATGCTAATTGCAGAAATGATTCTTCCTACATGAAATGAAAGCTGTGGAATGTTCCAAAGGTCTGGACAGATTGTACCATGAACAGACAGGGGAGCTCTGAGCGTGTGAATGCGTTTCAGCACACACTTGCCTAAATTTAGGCCCACGTGCTCCTTCAGCTGACTTGGCCCAAACAGCACTGCTGCGGCTTCTGAAGCCCCAAGTGCCCACCTTGACCTTGAGGCCCCCATCAAAGTGACCTCTCGAGAAGGCAAAGACTACAAAACAGAACTGGAGGGGCCGGCTCCCCCGGAGCGACTGACGGACCCTGCGCATGTCAGCGTCATCACGAGACGCTGGACAGGCCCCTCGGATTCAGGTCGTCCCGGCCTCCTCAAGCCCCCTACTCCCTTCCCCACACTCACACTAGTCTTCTTTCTGTTTGTCCCACCTCGCCAAGACCTTCCTTCTTCAGAGGCTTTGCACATTCTGTTCCCTTCTCCAGTCTCTTGGCCAGGTACCCCCAACTCATCCCATTTACAGGCCTCTTCCTCAGAGAAGCCCACCCAGACAACCAAAGGAGGTGAGGCCAAAGTTCTACAGTCAGTGGGTACTGCACCTGCCTCCCCGTGAGCCTCACGGTTCTAGTGGAATTATTATTTGTGTAATAATTTGTTCAGTGTCTGAGGCCACCATTCCATGTTAAGAGCAGAGACCAGATCTGTCCTGTATCCCCAGTGTCTAGAAGATTGTTTGCCATAGAATTTAGGGGGCAAGGAGGGAAGGAGGGAGGGAGGAGGAATGTTTGGATGGAGGGATAGATGGATGGACAGAAAAAAATGATTAGATGTTGGATGGATAGATGGATGGGTGGGTGGGTGGATGGATGGATGGATGGATGGAAAAAATGATTGGAAGATGGACAGATGAATGAATTGATGGATGGATGGATGGATAGATGGATGGATGGATGCAAAAGATGACTGGACATTGCATGAATGAATGGATGGAGGGGTGGGTCCTCTCTGAGCCTCTGTTTCCTCATCTGTAAGAAGTCCATCCCATGGGGATTAAGTCTGACAGTGTGCAAAGGCACTGCCTGGTACACAGGAAATGTTCAGCAAAGAGTCAACGTGCCTGTCAGTGGATGGATCGACTGGAGACTCTGAAGGGAATGCTGTCCTCTGGAGAAGCCAGGTCAGAGATGCTTTAAACATGCAGAGCCCTGTAATCAGAACATCCCGGGTCCTGTCACCACCTCTTGGCTCATGGTGGACGCTCAGCCTGATCCTGCCTCTAAGTGAACAAGAAAACGGTCACCTCTCCCAGCTTTGGTTTCAAGAGCTGTGGTGCCTGATGAAAGGATTGCTGTGCCACCTCAGAAATGCTCTGGAGCCCAGAGTCATGAGTGGCCCCGGGCACTCTCACCCCAAGACTGCCCAGCTCACAGGCCACGGATGTGCCAGCCATCAGGACGAGGCTTAAAATTGTCTAACGGCCCCCAATCCTCCTCCGTGAAAACCCTGCAGGGGCCCCTATTTCACTCACTCACAAAGTCCCTGTGCCGGTGGATGAGGCCCCCAAGATCCGTCCCTCCCTCGAGAACTCTGCCCCCACGCAGACTCCTGGGTGAGCCTGGACAGACGAGCGCTGCTCCCTCTGCCCAGAGGGTCTTCCCCAGATTCCAGCACGGGGCTCCCTCCCTCCCTTCCTTCAGGCCTCTGCTGAGATGTCCCCCCAGCTGGGAGTCCCTCCCTGACCCACTGAAAAGGGCAGCACCCCTGGCCGGGCCTGAGTCCCCACCCCTGTCTGACTCACCAGATACTCCCACTGCTCCTCGCCACCTCCCCCACTAGGACACCCACAGAGACAGGCACTCCGGTCTTGTTCTCAGCTGTGTCTGCAGCCCCCACACCCAGTGAATGGTGATTCGGTGGATGGATAGATGGATGGATGGATGGATGGATGGATGGATGGGTGGGTGGGTGAGGAGGTCATTATTCATCCACTCACTCATTTAATAATAACCAGACTAATAATAGTGATCAGTAAATGACCCACACTGATCCATCGGTGATCAGTAAGGGCCTGGTTGCCGGATGGGTGGGGCTCCTAGGCAGACATAGGGGCTCAGATGGGCAGCAGGGAGCCCCTCTCTCAGGAAGCGGGACAAAGCTGCAACCTGAAAGGTATGTGAGGGAGGGGAGCGTGTCAACAGAGGGCGTGCGGGCATGTCCTGGGGCAGCCTTAACCAGTGACCACAAACAAGGGGCTCGAAACAGCAGGAACCAATTAGCCCACAGTCTGGAGGCCAGAGTCTGAGCGCAAGGTGTGGGCGGGGCCGAGCTCCCTCCGAGGTGCTGGGGGAGGAGCCCTCCTGCCTCCTCCTGCTTCTGGGGACCCCAGGCATCCTTGGGCTGTGGCTGTGCCCCTCCAACCTCTGCCTCTTCTTCCCAGGGTCTCGTCCCCTCTCTGTGTGTCTCTCTTCTGTCTCCTGTAAGGATGCTCCTCACCGGGTTTAGGGCCACACTGATAGTCCAGGATGAGTGCATCATGCCATCCCTTAACTTGGTTACATCAGCAAAGACCCTTTTCCAAATAAGGTCACAGTCACAGGTTCTTGGGGGCGGTGGGGGAATTGGACACATCTTCCTGAGGTCACTACAAACGTCCCAGACAAAATTCCTGATGGGGAAGGTGAGTGTGACCAGGTGTGGCCCTCCCACAGTGTGGACAAGTGGGGGCCGCAGGAACCCTGTCCCGCAGATGTGACCCGAAGTGGAAAAGGCTGAGCTGCCCCGACCAGTGCCCAGGCCGGGACGGTGCCCATGTGGTGTTTAGCAAACCTCAGGCTCAGCAAACAATTGCAACATAAATGGCAGGGCCTTTCTCGAAGTTCCAGCACAAACACAGTATCCCAGACCCAGGGGGCATGAGCTGCGGGGGGCCTGAGGACCCTCCCCAAATAAGCTCTCAGTGTGGGAGCCAGGGGTCCTCTCCCAGCCGCCAGGCAGAGCTGCTCCCCACCTCCCTGGGTCTCAGTTTCCCCAACACAGGGGCTCCAAGGCAGAGGTCCCCAAAGGCCCTTCCTGCTTTAAAGTTTTCCAATTCTGGGAACTTGCGGGGCTTGCCTGTCTGGAAACACACTCACTCCAGGGGTCACCCACCACCCCTCAGCTCACCAGGCAGGGAGCTCACCCCCTGGGTGTCAGCCACACCTCCTGGCACCCCCACCTCAGCCACAAGCTGCTCCCTTCTTGCCCTCTGCCTGGACCTGCCCTCTGAACCATCCGTGGGTTCCTCCTGCCGCCCAGAGGCTATGGCCCTTGAAAACTGCATCACTGCCATTTGCTGTCCTCTCCTGTCTTTCTGTGGCCATCCCTGCCACCTTCCTGGCCATTCGTGGGCAAGGGCTGGCTCAGGAGCTGTGGCCTCCGGGTGGCTCTGGGCAGGAAGACAGCAAGCCTCCAGGGACCAGGAGGCTCGAACAGGCTCAGAGAGTCGCCCCGAGGCACCTTCCCACAGAGGCCTCCCTGGGCGGCCGGGCCAGCAGGCCTCGGGGGAGCTGGATAGTTTGGTTTTGCTCCGTGGATCTGGATGGACGGGAAAGGGCACAAGTCCGCACTGGGCGTCCCGAGCCCGGCACCCTGGAAATGCTTCAAAGGGCCGGGAGGCTGGTTCACACGGCCATGCGGAGCCCAGCACGGTCACTCATGACACCCGCCAGCCAGCGGCCCACTGCCCCCTCCCCCGGACCCTGCACGCAGAGCCAGGCCTCGGGGGCAGGATGCTCCCACCGGCTGAGCCGAGCGCGGCCTCTTTCTACGTCAGCTGTTAATCAAACGCTTCCTGATAGTGATCCATGGGGGGGCTCAGAGCAGGCCCGGCGGGCTTCCAGGCCCACCACAGCTACAGGCGGACAGAACGACACCGTGGCATTTGTCAAGGGCCAGCACACTGTCCCTCGGCTGTGGGAAAGCCCTCCGTGCACAAACATTTCCTCCAAGCCGGCTTACAAGGAAATATTTGCCATGGCCTTGTTAACGACTGTCAGCCTGGTGGAAAGGGACAAAACCGGTTAAGGCCCCATCCAGGGCAAGACTCCGAGAGCCTGTAAATGGCCTGGTGGAGGCTTGCCACCCCGGAGCAGGTGGCCGTGGGGCAGGCGCGAGGCGTTTCTTTAGGTTTCAAGGCGTGCGTGCGTTTCCAGGTTGCTGGAAGGGATGTCTGTCCCCTCCCACCCCAAGTGCACTGGGAGCTCCTGGGTTCTCCGGCTGGCAGAGCTGGGCAGTGGCTGCAGGCAGTGGGGGGCCTCGGGGCTGCCATGCAGGAATGTTGGGGCCTGGCGCACATTCTGAACCCGCCATATGGCCCTGCGTCCTGGGACCCAGGCTGGTCGCCAAGAAGGAGCCCTAGGGAGGGGTCCACAGCCCTCCAGGGGCTGCACAAAGCCATTTGTCAAAGGTGTTTCCCAAACGTCTCTCGAAGGCGCTGTCCTTTGAGAGTCTGGCTTGGGCCTGAGCCAGGCAGAGTCGTCGGGGGGCTCTTGGCAAAAGCACCAGCCTTCCTGAGATCAAAAGCCCTTCTCTTGGTTGTCCCGGCTTCTCTGTGCCAGGTGAGGGAGCCACAAGACCCCAGGGGCCGGGCGAGGCTGGGGTTGTCCCACCCAGACCGTGACACGGGGGCAAGGCCCCAACCCACTAAACCCCACATCGCACAAAGTCCATGGTGGGGCCCCTTCCAGCAGGAGCTCCCCCAGGACACTGCTCTGTTTGGGATCATTAGCTCTTTGACACAGAGGCCTGGAGCAGGGAGGTGTAAAGCCAGAGGGACAGGAGGCTGGGCCAGAGAAGGAAAGTCTGGCGTGCGGGCCTGAGGGGGGTCCCATGAAACCGACAAAGAGCGGATTCTCTCTCCATGGGGCCCCATTTTGGAACAAGGAGGCTGGTACACATAAATGCAGGTGTCTCGTGAGGCGGGGACACCAGCAGCCTGGAGGTCACACCACCCACAATTTGTGTTCTTACTGCAGACAGATCTGGTGGTGACTCTGTGGGCATGGACGTTGCAGGGCCCAGCGCCCGAGCAGCGCAGCATCTGAGGGAAAGGCTCCAGGGTGTCGCTGATGCTGGGAAGCCCTACATTTCCCACTGCCAGCATCACCTGGGCCTCCCGTCTGGGACCAACTCGTCTCCAGACATGGCTGATCATTACAACAGTTGCCCAGGGTCGGAAGGGGATGGATTCATGCCGGCCGGTCTCTCATCTGTCCTCACTGCAGGCCGGCCAGGTGGGCATGGGCATGACTGTTACCCCACTCCGCAGAGAAGACAGCCAAGGCACAGGCGTCTGTGCGGCCGTCAGGCAGCAGGACCGGGACAGCCGTCGAACCTCGAGGGTGCTGCGCCAGGCCTCACACGATCCTGTCCTCCCTGTCGTCTCCATTTCCTTCAGAGAATCAGGCACTGATGTCCATGTGCTGGCAGGAAACAGTAGACCCATTTTACAGATGTGAACACTGAGGCCAAGTGTGCTCACTCACTCACCAAGGCCAAACAGCTCCCAATGGCAAGGCCAGTGTTGGAACACAAATCAGACACTGAAGTCCAGCCCTACCACCGTCCCCTGGCTCCTGCACCCCCTCCACGCTGTGTCCTCTAGTGTCCAGCACGTGGCCGCCAGAAGCACGCAGGGCTCAGATGCTCACCATGCAAAGCATGATCAAAGGAATGCTCTGCTCACCTGTGAAAACACCTGTCCCCAGATTCACGTCCCCCCAGGCCCTCAGAGCGTCACCCCATTTGGAAATAGAGACTTTGCAGACATGATTAAGCTGCGGTCGCATGGGTTAGGGCAGACCTCAAACCCAGCGCGCAGCATCCTTACGAGAAGAGAGGGCGCACAAGGGGAAAGTCCACGTGAAGACGAGGCCGAGGTTAGAGGGGTGTGGCCGCAAGCCCGGGATGGCGGGTGGGGGACACCCAGAAGCTGGAAGAGGCAGGAAGGGGCCTCCCCTCAGAGCCTCCAGAGAGAGCGCGGGCCTGACAACACCTGATCGTGGACTTCCAGCCTCCAGGCCGTGAGAGAATAAACTTCTGCTGTTTAAGGCTGCGCAATCGTGGTATTTGGCAGTAAGGCACCCCAGCACTCTGGGTTTAGGGGGAGGGGCCAGGCAGGTCAGCTCCCACCCTGCCGTGTGACCTTCTGTTCCTGTCATATTCTCGGTCAGAGGAGGATGTGGGTGAGTTTTGTTTGGGGGAGAAAGAGAAGGAGATGCTAGGACTCTCTGCCGAGGAGCATGGGGCCCTGGGCAGAGAAGGAGGCGGCCTCCCACCAGGAAGGCCTCCTCCAACCTGGCCGCTTCCCCCGCCCCCCGGACTCCTCTCCCTGGCTGCTGTGCGCCGACAGGCCGGAGCAGGGGTCCCGCCCTGCACACCCTCACGGCCGGGGGGTCCAGCTGTCACTGCCCTTCAGCTATGCAGTAAGTACTATGTACCTGGTGGGAAGCAAGACCGGCCGGTCCTCAGCACCCCGGAACACTTTACTCGCGTCTTAAAAGGCATCTGATCAGAGTGAGGTTGTTCCCAGAGCGGGGAACCGTCCTCAGGACCCCAGTGGCAGCCTGTCTCCTGCCCGTTGCCAGCCCACGTCAGGCTCTAGGAGGTGACTTGGCCGGTTTTCCCCACGACACCTTCAGACGCCTCTCATGGTGACAACATCCCCCTCTTTTTGAGCTAAAATCAGTCTCCCTGTCCTCACTGGGGTGACCCTTAATCCTGACAGTCCCCAAATAAGCCACCTTCGCTTTGGTCTCTGGAAGCAGCCAACCAGGCTCGCGCAGGGGGTCGGGGTGTTTATGCCATGGGGCCTAGGGAGGGAGGTGGTTCCAATGTTCTCAGCCTCAGTTCCCTCCTCTGTAAGACAGAACTGAGAAGGTCTGAGTGTGTGCGAGCGCTGACGCAGAGAGCCCCCCCACCCCCGGAGGCCCCGGGCTGCTCTGATGCGGGGCCCGGCCCCCAAGATTTATTTGACTGCTGTTTCCAAGGAGGTGGGTTCAGGCACCTTTCACTCCCCTCCCTGCCAACGTCCCTGGAGCACAAAATGGTGAGCATTAACCTCGCCCAGCCTCTGGGGGCGGGGGACCTAGATGGAGAAGAGGTGGGATCTGTCCTCTTGCTTCCTCGTGGCCTGCCGTGGCCTCCTCACTACATCCTGGGTACCTCTCAGGCACCACTGAGCCACGCCTCCAGGGCCTGGGCCCATCCCATGGAGCCCCATCGCTCAATCCAGAGGACAGGAACCAGATTTGAGCCAGAGAGAGTTAGCCCCCCTACCCTGCGAGGTCCCTGGACCACTTGTGGCCTGGCACCTTTGGGACCAGAGTAGCCAGATTCACATCCCTCTGCTAACCAGGTGTGCTGGGGCCCCGGGCCCAGGTGACGACAAGCCTCTCCTGCAAGAGGCTCAGTAGACCCCACCTCTAAGCGCAGGACGCGCAGCCCTGCAGACGGCCAGGGACCCTCCCCGCCTGACCCTGCCACACACCCTGCAGTGGGGGACCCGGGAAGGACAGCTGGGCACAGAGAGGGGGCTGAGTCCTCTCACCTCACTAAGCTCCCCCAGGCCAGCCCCACGGGTGCTCAGGAGCAGGACAGGACAGCCCTGGGGGCGGGACACAGGGTCAGACATCCACTCAGTCACCCGTTCATTTAGTCAACAGAGACTTACCCACGAAGCACCCACTATGCACCAGGCAGTATTCTGGGCACTGGGGACTCGGCAGTGGGTGCAGTAAAGCCCTTACCCTCAAAGAGTTTACGTCCCAGCAAGGAAAACAAACGACAGACAGATAACTGAAAAATACATGCCACAGCAGAGGACGAGAAGTGCCACGGAGAAAGCCCGGGTGGGGGAGGGGCCGACGTGCTGTAAGGATGCGGAGAGAGGGCGTGTGTAAAGGCCCTGGGGCACACACTCAAGGTAGCGTAGGGAGGAATCCCACTGAAGAGGCATGGGGTGGCGGGGGGAGCCCACCTGAGACACAGGTCTCTAGGCAAATAAGACCACGTGAATCGAGTATCCACAGACGTGTGAGGTCTTTCGAGCCACAACAGATCTGCAAGAGGGACGCTCACTGCCCACCCCCAGCACCCAGATCCTCCCTGCAGGTGTCAGAAGTGGACACTTCACGTACCCGAGGGGACCGAGGTGCCCCTACCGGGGAGAAGGGGCTCCAAGCTGCCTCCACAGTGGCTGGCAGGTTGGGCCAGCACCAGGGTCACTCCATACCCACCCAGAGGGGTCCCTGTAGCCAGAGAGGCTTGCACCAGCCCCCGCCTTCCAGGTGGCCCACCACGCTAAGCGCTCACCCCATCTCCCCACGGACAGGTTGCCCTCCCTGCCATTGCCTACAATTCAGCAAGTGTTTATTGAGGGCCGGGCACCTCACTACCACCACTGAGGTCCCGCAATGCTCCTCAGACCAGTTAAAATAGTGACAGGTGAGCCCTGATGGAGGTAGCAAAGGCTGTGCCAGCCGGAGGAAGTTCCCAGCACAGGCCTCGGGGCCAGGAGGCTGTGGGAGGAGGCCTTTTCTAGAGAAGGGAGGGGAGAAAAGTTCCCAACTGGGACCCTGAGTTTGGGCCTGGTGCTGGCTCTGGGGAGAGGGGGAGGGGCCGGGCCGGGCCAGGCCTCGGGGGACACCTGTTGCTGGAGCTCTGCTGTCCTCTGCCGGCCAGCTCTGGTACTGCGTGTGTGCCAGGCAGTGTCTCCAGGTGCGTGTCCTACCTGGCCCTCTACCTGGTCCTGCCGCTGGGCGCCCAGGGCCTCTGTCTTCAGCCCTCACCTGTATGCAAATCAGCTGTGGGGCCCCCAGCCCACTGCCAGCAGGGACAGCAGGAAGAACCTGTGTTTTCTGTCACCAGTGCCAGCTCTGCGGCTTCTGGTGAATTGACAAGGTGCCCTCTCCAGGCCCACAGGAAGCCCACCTCCCACAGCGAGCAACTAAGGCCAGAAGAGAGAAGGGCCGGGGCACAGAGCAAGGCCCTGCAGGCTGGGGCCAAGCCCTAGCCTGCATGACCTCCAAGCCCGGTCACAACCTGTGCTCTGCTGCGGATTAGCGAATCTCTCACTCAGTGGGCCTCCTGGGAGGCCCCCCAGACCACTGCGTCTTACCGGGCCACACTAGGATGGCTGGTAGCCCGCGGGTGGCTGGAACACCCACCCCCATCAAGTGGCCATGTGCCTGACCCGTGGACCCATGCCTTTAGGTCCAGGGCAGGCCGTTAGCATTGTTCCCAGTACCCGGTCCCCTGAGAATTCACTGCAGCATCTCCTCCCCAGGCCAGCTTCCCCACTCAGGCTCCTCCTTGGGGCCACTACTTCCAAATGAGACTAGGAGAGACGCTGTCCCTGGGCTGCAGCCCTTAGGAGACCCCTGGATCCAGGCTGCTTGGGCCTAGGTGTGTTCCAGAGGTTGCTCTGGGCCACCTCACTCAGACGAGCAGGAAACAGGACAGAACAGCATCCGTTTTGCTTTTTCTCCTTGAGCAGTGGTGCCCCTGTAGGGGTCTGGGCTGCCTGGGGCTGGTGACCTGGGGTCTCCCTGAGCTCGGCCACATGGAGCTGCCGCTGGTGCACACATCGTCGGGGCTGCATTGAGTGTCCCCGGACAGCTGTGACAAGTGCCACTAACGGGCAGGTGGCTCGAAACAACAAACCGATTCTCTCCCAGTCTGGAGACCAGAGTCCAAAATCAAGGTGTGGGCAGGGTCTGCTCCTGCTGAAGACTCCAGGGGAGGGTCCTTCCTGCCTCCTCCTGCTTCCAGGGCTCCAGCCCTGCAGCCTCTGCCTCCTTGGCCACACAGCCACTCCTCTGTGTGTCCCTTCTCCTCTCTCCTTGTACAGACACATCGCTCTGCTCAGGGTCCACCTTAAACCCAGGGTGAGCGCATCCCCACACCCATAACGTAATCGCATCTGCAAAGCCCCTGTTTCTGTATGAGCTCACGTGCACTGGCACCAGGGCTTCGGACTAGCATATATATTTTGAGGAGTCACCATTCATTCCCCGAAAGTGGTGCCAGGGCAGGAGGGACCCCCAGTGGTTTTCAGAGTGCCACCCCTGTCCAGCAGCAAGGCCATCACCGGGGAACTGGTTAGAAATGCAAATTCTGGGCAAGGGATAGATTGGGAGTTCTGGATTTGCAGATTCTAACTACTATGTATAAAATAGATAAAAAAGCAATACTTTGTCATGGACTATAATGAAAAAGAATATATACATATGTATACCTGAATCACTACGCTGTCCACCAGAAACTAACACAACATTGTAAATCAACTATATTTCAAAAATAAATAAATAAATATAAATGAATAAGAAGTGCTCATTTCCAAGCCAGCCTCCCCGGGTCTGCTGAATCAGAAGCTCTGGGGTGGGGCCCAGTGATCCACATTCCATAAGCCTCCAGGCGTTCTGAGGCTTGCTCAAGTGACACCAGGAAATGTCCCTTCTACCGCACAGACCCATACAAGCAAGAGTCTCCCTTGGAGGTGCACCAGGTGCCACATTTCCTGGGATTTATTTTATTTATCAGGACTGGGGAGGCCTGAGACATCTCACTCCCAGGCCCACACCCACCTGTGACACAGGGATGCCATCAGTGGTAGGACGGGGAGAAAAGACGGTGGTAGCTGGGGAGGGGATTCGTTCTGACCAGGAAACTAGGGAGGCTGCCCAGTGGAGGGGCTGGGCTGGGCTGGGCTGGGCTGGGCTGGGCTGGGCCCACCCCAACCATTCTAAGTCAGCGACCCCAGGGAAGAACCTACCACGGCTCCCGCCTGTGAACGTGGGTGGGAAAACTCAAACTGCATCATGCGGTTTCCTTCCCTATGAACGCAGACCACAAGTCGGGGTGATGGTGGGGCCCGTCCCATCCCGAGCAGAAATCACGCCTCCCTCCACATGGCCACTGTTC
Organism: Camelus bactrianus; assembly: GCF_048773025.1. Taxonomy (NCBI): domain Eukaryota; kingdom Metazoa; phylum Chordata; class Mammalia; order Artiodactyla; family Camelidae; genus Camelus; species Camelus bactrianus. Next base: position 4,186,063 of record NC_133548.1, read on the forward strand.
AACTTTCCATTTCCTTGCAGCCCCGTGATTCTTAGGAGATAGTTTCGGTAGATGCCCAAGGGCCCCTGGCACTACAAGGGCTGCAGAGTTTAGTCTGCTGTCCAGTCTAGAACTTTCTAGTTCATTTTACAGCCGTTTGCACCTACTTTTTCCACAATCGGGGCAGGGCATGGGGAAAGGGTAGACACGCAGTCCTTCCATTAAACGCCTTTCGCTTGCCCACCGTCCAGAGGAAAGTCCCACCGGCCCGAGAACTTCCGGGGCTGCATCTGTGCAGAAACACCTCTGGAAGATGCTACCACTGGCGTTTCCACCTGACCCAAGAGGCGTGACATCCCAAGGTCAGAGCCCTCTGGATATGACAAGAATTGACAAAGGAGATGGAAGAAAACCAGCTCCCTGATTCTTAAGCCCCCTTGTCCCCCTGAGACGAGAGGGCGCCCAGAGCGGGGAGCAGGTAGGATCGGTGCGCCCTCCACCGCCTGCCAACACCACGCCCTGTACTGGGGCTCAGAGTCACCTGGAGGGCTGACAGGTGTACCCACAACTGCGGACAGTGCACCGATGCCCGAACAGCCGGGCAGCACACCCAGCCCCCGGGCAGTGGGCCCAGGAACACCTGAGGCTTCCCGGGGCCAGGTATGGGTGATGGGGTGGGGGCAAGAGGATGCTGAGATGCTGTTTGAAGACCTGCCCAAAGGGACCCCTGGGAGGACAAGGGTCTCCCGCAGCGAGTGTCACACCTGAGGACAGGAGGTGTGACAGGAGGTGCCGGGGGGTCTGAAGGGCCCAGCAGAGCCCGGCGCAGCCAGCTCTGAGTGTGCGCCGCCTTCATCCACCTGGGAAACCATGCCTTTCAGCTGCGGTCTCCTCCCCCGGGGCCGCTGTGCGGCCGGGCCTCCATCAGCACATCAGGAAGGAAAGGCGGAGGAGGGAGAGGCAGCGACCCCACCTGGGGTTCTGGCCGCAGCCCACGGGCGTGTCCAGGGCGCAGGACCCCAGCCTCCTCCCCGCCTCCCCTCTGCTTACACTTTATCCTCGTGACTGTGGGGACAACCTCCTGAGCTCGTCCACATCCTTGGACAGACGGCCCTTCATGTCCCCCTCCCGGGATCGGTGGGACTCCATATGAGGACTTCGGGAACTGACTACTGGAGCCAGTTTTCTTTTCTTTTTTTTAATTAGGGACCCACGAAATCTTGGAGACGCTGAACTGACAGTGTGCCCTGGGTGTGCCTCACAGCCACTGTGTGTCTGGGACGGACCCTGACTTTCTCCCAAGTGAGGAACGGAGCCCGTGAGAGCTCACAGGCGGGGCGGCGAGCCTCCGGACGGCGGGGCCTGCCAGCCCCAGCGACCCACCCCAGGGCCAGGGCTCCGTCCCCGGGTGGTGAAGGTGGGGCTGGTGGGGCCTCTGAGGACGCCCCTAAGCATCCAGGTACAGGTGACCCACCGGGCACCACCGAGTGCCCAGCTCTGCGTGGGGAGAGCTGACGGAAGGCTCGGCCCCTCCCGGGAGGCACAGCTGGAGAGCCTCCTGCCTCAGCCATCGCCAAGCTCAGGGAGACGGGGCTCACCGTGCGGCCCACTGAGAGCTGAGGACGTGAGTACAGAGAAGCCAGTGGTCCACTAAGACCCATAGTCACTGTGGCTGAGCCCAGGGCTGGAAACCCAGGAGCCAACACATGGAAAATCCTTGGTCACAGCCGTGAGGACAGCGGGCTGAGGGTACTGGGCTCTGTGACAGCCCTGGGCTCACACTCTGCCTTGCTACCTGTAGGCATGGGCCTCTGAATCGCTTATGCCTCAGTTTCCCAATTTGCAAGACAAGGACAATGACCCCCACCTACAAGGATTCCAGAGATTGACCCAAGTGTCTGAAGTGCAAACACTGTAGCAGCGTCAGCACAGCGGCTTCCTCAACGTCCTTCTTCCAGCCTCCCACCCACCTCCTTTTCCAGTGAGGGAGCCAGCATCCAAGAAGGCCAGCCATGCGTCAAGGTCACAGGTACGACAGACAGGACCCAGACCCAGGCCATGACTCCGGGTGCCCCGGGCTACTTTGGATCATGACTAAGACGAGAGGAAGTCCCAAGGAGCCCAGCCTGCTCCCCAGAGCACGAGTGCCACCTCCCGCCTTCTGTGATGACATGTGGAGCCACCGGAAGCAAAATGACCCTCCTAGTCCTGTAAGTTACACCTGACGCTGCAGTGCCCGCTCTGCGGACAGAGGCACGAGGAGCTGGCATCCTCATACTGATGTCCAGTGAGATGGAAGCAGAGGGACAAGCCTGGACCAGGTGAGGGGGCAATGCTGGTACACGCTGTGTGGCCACGAGCAAGATACCCAACTTCTCTGTGCCTGTTTCCCCACCTGGCAGGGGAGCCACAGCCCAGGACATCTACAAATTAAACGAGCCAGTGTGCTGCTACGTAGAGTGCTCAGAACAGCACCTGCAGAGAGCACGCACTCGACAAGCACTCCAACCACGGCTTTTATTGTGACTGATTATCTCTGTTATTACAATTCTCCTGAGAGGCCCCTTAATGGAAATAAAATGCTGAGAACTTACATGTGTGCTGCCTCCCAGACTAGAAAGGAGGTGCTTTCTCATCCTTCACCTCGTGGGGCTCCCATGATGAGCCCTGAAACACACAGACGACAAAACCGAGGCTGGGAAGCTGCTGTGGACAGAGGCTCACTTCCTGGGAGACAGATCTGGCCTGAGGCTGGGAATTGGTGGGTCCTGGGTAGCTCCCCACCACCCAGGCCCAGGTCCCCCAGCACGCCACTCCTCAGCCTAGTGAGGGACCTGGCTCACAGCTGCTTCCTCCCACAGAAACTTTTTCCCTTTTCCCAGAGGCTGCCAGGAAGCTCGGAGCTGGCCGACAACAGAAAAGGATCCTCAGGTGTGTGTGTAGCCCCTTCTCCTGGCCCCACCTTCTCTGTTTTCATCCCCCTTCACACCCATGCCTGGCGTATAGTGGCCACAGGACACATTTGTAGAGCAAACTCTAGTGTCCGACATAAGACACCTTCTGACCCCTCCAGCATTGATGGTGTGAACCACTATGATTCTCTCCTGCATGGACGCTGGCTGAGCATGAGCTACACACCAAACACCGGAAGCTCTGGGGCAGAGGAGGGAGAGGAGACACCCCAATGTGCACAGGGGAAACCAGGGGAGCAGCAAAGAGAACACAGGACTGTGGAGCTGGGGGAGGGCAGCTGGACCCCGTCTCTCCCCACTTCTTGCCCAGGGCCCCTTGGTGGGGTCCTTGCCCACCCCCCAGCTGAGGCTAGGCTCTGCCCTCGGCGTCCAGCTGGCTCTCCACGGCCAGTCGTGCAATGTGTGCACAGGTTCTGGTCAAGTCCAGGCACCATCCCGCCGGGACCCTGCAGATCAAGACACACATCCTGCTGAGCTGGGGAGCAGGGCAGCGGCCGCAGTGCTGAGAAGCCGGTGTCTTTCTCTGAATCCTCTGCCCAGAAGGGACGGCTTGAGCAATTCTGACCACGCAGAAAGAGGTCCTTTCTGTAACTGCCGCCTCCCCAAAAGTTGCTTTCTTAAAATTCACCCACAGCAGCACTGGACACTCATGACGGACTTGCTGAAAGAAAGAGAAGGGAGGGAGGGAAGTTGTCTACCTGTGGCCAGGTGTTCGTGTGACCTGGGAACTATTGGAAATGCAGGTTCCCAGGCCCCGGCTGGTCCAGGACTGGTGTTAACGAGCCCTCCTCCAGGGGATTCTGACGCTCTACAGGTCAGAGCCCGTGGGCAGGACCCCTGCCCAACGCTCAGCCCTCGGCAGGCAACGGGCTTCAGAAAGGGGCCCCGCTCTAGAAGGACGTCCTCCTTGGATTCTGGTGTCAGCAGCCCATCTCCCCAAACAGCTACATACCCATTAGCTGTGATGAAAAGCTAAAGGCCAGGGGGTGGGCCAGGCAGGCGGGCTCACCTGGAGACAGGTGTTGCCAGGGCCCAGGTGTGGATTAGCCAACTGCTGGGGGACCCAGGGCGGCAGCCAGGCCACCCGGGCCCCGCAGGCGTGGGCCGGCCGCCCTGGTGTGGCTCCGATTGTGTTTCCCAGAAGAATAGCTCGGCCGAACGCCATCAGGGGGCTGGGCGGCGCGGCAGCGTCTGCTGGCCACTTTGATGTGAGGGGCGTTTCATGCCCCACGCCCCCTTCTCTGGTTTTTAAGAGCATCGCGGTGTGCCTGTCTTCCCCCTTTTTTTTTTTTTTTTTTTTTAAAGCAAGGAATAGTTCTAATGTTTTAATAAGAACCACCAATTATCAGCGAGGCAGGAAACCAAACCCTGGCTGTTTCGGTGAAAGACAAGATCCTGCCCTGCTGTGCTGAGCGGACAAGACCACATGAAAGGCCCCGACCCGCTTGCTGGGGCTTCGCTCTGAGGTTCCAGCGACAGCTTGGGGCCCGGTCTCAGACCCTGTCCAGCTGCCAGGGCTGGGGGATGGCATAGGGGAGGGAGCCAGGGAGAGGACCTTGGAGGCGGCTATCCCTCCCACGAGGACCCCGGGCCCGCAGGGCTGGCAGAGACCCCACAGGCAAAAGCTGCTGGAAGCCCCTGGGGTGCACAGAGTGCCACGCCCTCGCCACTGCCCGGTGCCCTTGTCCACGGGGCCACGCCTCTCCCCCACTCAAAGCCAAGGCTCCGGCCTCTCCCCTTCTCACTCCTGTGCCCCTGGAGTTTCACCGGCAATCCACACAATTTCTCCTGCCTAAATACCAATGTTCTCTTGACCCCACTGCCCCCCAACTGTCTCTCCATTTCTCTGTCCTCCTTGGCCATAGACTTCCCATTTCCAGGGTCTTCAATTCCTCTCCTCTTGCACTCCTCACTTATTACATTTTAATATCATATGCGGCACATACAAAAGAACACAGGTAAGTATATTTACGTTACAATTACACACGCCTATCACCCAGCTGGTCCTTCTCACCCTGCCCTCATCTCCCCAGGGGTGACCCCTCTGCTGGATTACAGGCACCCCAGACCCTTGTGTTTCACTTTCAAAGAATCCTACTGCCAACGTGTACGTGCCCACATGGTATACTGTTTAGCTGTGGTTTTGAAACTTATAAACAACATTGTGCCCCACAGAGTCTTCCAGAACTTGCTTTGTTCAACTCATTGCGTTTCTAAGACTTGGTCATGTAGTTGTTTGTGGCTGGAGCTTGTCCGTGTTCACTGCTGTATAATATTCCAGTGTGTGACTAAACCTGTGTGTGTGCATTCTGTGGGGTATGCCTAGATTGTGTCCAGCTCTCTGCTGGGCCGTCTTGGATCTTTTACCACCTGGCACTCTTAAGTGTGTACCTGGCAAGAGAACAAGATATGTCATATTCAACTACAATAAATAGAGCCAAATTATTTTCTAAAGAGGTTGTGTCCATTTAAATTTCCTCCAAGTATATATAAAAGTTCTAACTGTTGCATTGGTTAGGGTTCTTCAGTTCTGACCATCTAGTGACACTGAAATTACCTTCCTCTGCACGTCACTAATTACTGGTGAGACTGGGGATCTCTTCACAAACCTGCCAGGCTTGTGAGTTTGTTTTTCTGTGAAAAGTGAGTTCAAGCCCACTTTTTAAAATTGACTTGTTTATCATTTTCTTGCTAATTTGTAGCTCTGTACATGGTCTAGAATAGGTCCTTAGTTGGTTATAGCTGTTGCAAATATCTTCTCCAAGGTTGCACCTCGCCTACTTTATGGCATCTTTTAGAGAAAGAAGTTCTTGATTTAAATGTATTGAGTTTCCCAATATTTTTTGTACACATATATATATTCCTTTTCATATTCCTTTTCTTTATAGGCCATAACAAGGCATTGAATATAGTTCCCTGTGCTGTACAGTAGGACCTTGTTGTTTATCTGTTTTATATATAGTAGTTAGTATCTGTGAATCCCAAAGTCCAATTTATCCCTCCCCACCCCCATTCCCCCTCAGTAACCGTAAGTTTGTTTTTTAAGTCTGCGAGGCTGTCTCTGTTTTGTAAATAAGTTCATTTGTGTTCTTATTTTTTTTTTAGATAGATAATATTTTTTCTGTATTGTCTTATAAATGTTTTAAAATTTGCCATTTACACCCAAGGTCTTAATGCAGTTGGGATGAACTTTTGTGTTAGGTGTGAGACCAGGACATAATTTCATTCTTTTCCCACGTGGATTGGAATTTCTGGCACCATCCATTGGATGAGACATCCCTTCCCCATGATTCTCGGCTGTACATCAAATTACCATACACATGCAAGGCCATTTCTGGGCTCCCCATGCTGTTCCCTTTGTCCATTTGTCCTGCACCAGTATCATGCTGTCCAGGCTATCACATCTTTAAAATAAGCTGGGAACACTGGTCTTCAACAGTGGGCTTCTACAGAAGTGACTTAGCTATTTCTGCATGTAAGTTTCATGTAAGTTTTTTGGTCAGTTTATCTAATTTTGTTGGGGAAAAAATAGCATTATGCTTAGAATTATAACAAATCTATGGACTAATTTGGGGAAGATTGACATTTTTACAAGATCCACTCTTCCTGCTCATGAATAGGAAAACTGGTGGGCAGAATTCTAAGGTGACCCAGTGACCCTCACCCTAGTACAGTCTCCTCCTGTTGGGTGTGGGCGAACCTGTGACTGTGATACAACAGTTGCTCTGGGGTTGGATGATATTCTCTGGCACAGTTGACTTTAATAAAAGGAAAGTATGTTGGTGGGCCTGACCTAATCAGATGACCTGTAAAAAGCCTGGGGCTCTTCCTGAAGAAGAGATTCAACGAGTGAGGGGGATTCACTTTGAAATAGGTTCTCTGTTGCTGATTTGGGGGCCATGTGGCAATGAATACAGGCAGCCTCTAGCTCCTAAGAACAGCCCCCAGCTGATAGCCAGCAAGGAAGCGGAGATCTCAGTCCTACAACCACAAGGAACTCAATTCAGCCCACAACTGAATGAGCATGGAAGTGGGCTCCTCCTTGGAGAATCCAGAAGGAATGCAGCCTGGCCAAGGCCTTGAGCAGAAGATCCAGCTAAGCCGTGCCTGGACTTCTGACCTGCAGAGCTGTGAGCTAGTTAGTGGGGACGGGGTTGGGGGTGTTAGGTTGCTATGTGACAATCTGATACACAGCAGTAGGAAACTGATGCATTCTCTGTTCAAGTCCATAATCGTGGATTTTAATGAAATTCTACAGTTTTCTTATAAAGGCCTTGAACATCTCTTGTCCAACTTATTTTTAAGGATCTTGAAGATTTTACTCTTATGTAGATGATATCTTTAATGATGTCTTTTAAAACAAACTTAGGACAGTTTTATTGCTAGTCTTTAGAAAAACAATTTCAGTATAGTAATCTTATAATAAGCCATTTTGTTGGATTCTTACTACGTTTAAGAATTTTGGCTTTTTTGTATCTACATAAACAATCATATTGTTTATGAATAGAGTTACATTGTTTCTAATGCTATTTATTGACATACTCAGTATTAATGAGCCAGCCAGTTTCTCCAATAAAATTTTAAAGGGACTGATAGGACCATCTCCCATCTGGAAAGCTCTCTCCTGGAGGTTTTTGGTCAGAGAGCGTCCACAGACCACCCAGCTGGGGGAGGAGGGCACCTTGGGGGGCGGGCAAGGGTGGGAGTGGCAGCAGCACTAGGAGACTGGTTATTTAGAGGGCAATTGACCAAGCGAGTGCACAGATTAAGGAGAATGGAAATTATTCAGAGAAAAGGGCTCACAGCTATGGAAAGAGAGAAATCAGAGAAATTGGTTGAAATCGGAGGTACTGGTGTAAACTCATAGTTGTCAATACAATAGACAGACAGACAGACAGACAGCTGTGTGCACATACTCCCTAGCTCCGTCCACCAAGGGAACCTGGGCGCAGTGACACCTCAACAGCAGTGAGCACACCTCCAGTCCACATCTTGGTTCCCAGATCCTCTTCTCACTCTCAGGAACAGGGGTCCTCGGGAAAATGGCTCATTTCACGGCTGGAGCAGAGAAGGTACAAGGTGAACCTGGAACATCTTTTCATGCCAGAAAGCAAAAAAACAGTCAAAGGACGGCAGGCGCATAGCCAACAGACACAAAGCCGAGAGGAAGGCCTTCCCCCCGGCCAAGTGAGGACAGTCTGAGCATGAAACAAAATCTGGTAACAGACTTAATCCACTGAATAAAAGGAACCATGATGCACACAGACGGAAGTAGGGAGGGAGGGAGGGAGGGAGGAAGCTGGGTGAGAAACGGGACACTCAGTGTCACAGCACCTCCCCATTCACTCATTAGGGAGGAGGAGTCACTTCACACTGGCGGCCTGGCGGCCACCACCCTAACCAAGTGACAAGAGTGGACAGCAGCCATGGGACAAACTGAAACTACACACCACCTGCCAGGATGTACTTCTATGATATTCCTGCAAAGACGGCAGAAGCCGCAGCTCACGATGAGGAAACCTCACACCAACCCAATGTGGGAGCCACTCCGCACCATCCCTGGCTGGTATTCAAGCGTCAAGGTCACCTGTCCTGGGAGATTACAGACCCGACCTCCATCAGGAGGATCACAGGGCCCTCACGGGCGAGACATCCACGTGTTAACACAGCCCAGCCAGTCCCAGCCCTTCCCGGCAGATGGCGCCGGGGCTGGGGACGAGCTCACAGCAGAGGCTCCAGGCAGCTGCCGGCCGGAGCAGGGCCAGGTAGTGAGTGAGACCCTCCCCACGTGGGGCACTGCACATGCCAGCTGGACAGGACTCATGCCTCCCAGGCAGGTGGGGGGCTTTGGTGCCCACCCAGGTCCCTGCCTCGCCCACGCACCCAACTCCTGGCCCATCAATGACTTGGACCCAGGGCCTGCTTCTCTCTGATGTGTGTGGCCCCGAGCCCGAGGTCCAGGCCGCGGGCACCCACAACCCCCCCAACCCAAGGGTGCCCAGTTGCTGCCTGACAAGCCCACCCTTCCACTCTGGCCACTTTCCTGGGTGGGTACCAGCCCCACCCCTCACCCCTGGGCCTGGCCCCTCCACCCCGCTTCCTGCTGACACCTAGGCCAGGGCTCCCCAGTTTGTGGAGACACAGGCCCCTCCTCGCACCCTGACCCAGGTCACAGGGCTCCTCCGGCCACAGCTGCCCCTGCCCGCTTCCTCCCGCCTCCATCAGGGCTCCAGGTGTCCCCAACTCCTGCTGCTGTGCCGGGTGACTCCAGGGTCCTGCAGGGCTGAGGCGCCTGCGCTGCACACCCAGCCAGGGTGCAAAGGGGCGGCCAGAGCCGCTGCAGCCCAGAAGACAACAGGGGAGCCTAGCAGGGCTGCAAGGCTGTATTTAGATCCGAGCATGCTTTCTTTCTCAAGTGCGTGTTCTGTGCAGCCGTGGCGGCCCCTGAGAGAAACAGAGCACGAAGCTGTGGGACAGGGGACACCAGGAGCCCTGCACACCAGGCGGCCCCCACCAGTCCCGCTCCCCTTAACCATCAGCCGAGCCCCAGCTCAGCTTGAGTTCAGGCCTAGTTCTCGTTTGGAGGCTCGGGAGCTGACATCATTTGACGTAGGGAACTGACGCAGGACCGGGCGCCCCCAGCCATGGCCAGAAGGTAGCAGCACTGCAGGCACGGCCTTCGGTCACCCCTCTGAGGGCAGCGCCAGCCTCTCCGAGCAGCACCATCTCCCAGAGCCCGGCGCGGGTTGTCTGGAACGCTCTTCCGCGTATCAGCAAAGTCAGATGGGGCTTCTTTGCACACAAGCCTCGGAACGGGAAGGCGGTGGACCCTCAGAACTGGGACCCGCATGAGGGCAGGGCAGAGGGCCAACGTCCTAGCTGGCAGTCGCCCACAGGAACCAGGCTCACTCCGGCAGGACCAGCGAGGCTGGGGCCTCGGAGCACAAGTGGGCCACAGAGGAAGCAGCCCTCCAGCGGGCCTGGGGGAAGCAGTGAGCGATCCCTGGGGGTCACAGGGTCCAGCTTCCATGAAGTGGGGTCAACAGAACCTGAACCCGCTATCAGGGGCGCTCAGACCTTGGGGGTGGGGCGGAAACTGCCAGCACGGAGAGGACCAGGTGGGCCACTCCCTTGTCCCCAGAAAGAGCAGAGGCCTGCCAGGGCATACTGGGTATAGACTTCTAACCTGCTGCTCCATGAGGGCCTCCCCACCCAAGACCAGCCTTCCAGGCAGGCAGCCTGAAGAGGGGGCAGGTCTGGGAGAGTCCTCACTACCCACCAAATGTTGCTCACACCTGAAGAATACCCAATAAATGCTCAGAATTTCAGATGAACTCTGGGATCAGAAAGTACAATGCCCCTGGATACACAAAACATTACCAGGAGTTAGAAAACCCCGAGCCAGCACTAGGGTTTCATGACATCTTAGAAGTTTTTTGTGTTTTTTTTCTGTTAAACTTTCCTCTAATCCCATTTCCCAGACAAGCTGGGGAAGACTGAGGTCACTTCCCACAGTGGAGTCAGCACCTGTGCACTTCCTTCCCTGTCAGTACTCACAGCAGACATCACTAATAGATCCCAGCACTCCTTTCCATGAAGATTCCAAGCCTTCCCAATAGAACTTCCCAGAGCTACCACCAGTCACTGAGTGTGCACTAGAAATGAGGGAACCATTTGTCAGTCTGGATCTGTAGTGGATCAATGAGCAATGAGGCTGCTTCCCCCTCCTCCCCACCGCAACCCCCTCTGCCCCACACCCTGAGGACAAAGTAGGGCCACTGCTGACTTACATGTGCCTTTATGCAAATTAGAAAAAGGTGTCACTCACCTCGAGTAGACAGCCAGTGCCGGGACACGCTCTTACAGCCAGGTCCCCTTGTGCAGTGCACAACTTAAACAACCATACCTGGTGTAGCGTAAACCCTGACAGTTGTTTTCTTCTTTTCTGTCGTGCAAGTGCCTGTCAAGCTTCAGTGGTGGAGGGATCCACTTCAGAGAGGGCTATCTAGAGAAGCCCTTTGCCAGCCACTCGATTAGATACAGAGTCAGGCCGCCTTCCTCCACTGAGGCTCCTTCATTTTAGAGATTGTGGTTGATTTTGGTAACTGACCATTTGGGCCACTTACTTATTTTATTTCCTCATTTTAAATTCCTGCTCTTATCTTTTCAATTCACAAATAAAGAGTGAGCCTCAAAAACCCTAAGCCCCCTTGATCTCAATAAAAGCAGAACCCAAGGCCCGCGCTCTCTCTACCTGCGACCTCGCGGTGTGGTCCCAGGGTACTGCATAACTGCCAGCTCTTGTAAGTAACAAACCTTTATTTTTTCAAAGTTTCCTGATGGTTGTTGCTGAAAGGCATCTTGCAATCATTGTAAGAACCCCAGGGCTGGTCCAACCACAACTCTGGTCCTGACAGGCTGGGCCCAGGCAGCCCCAGTCCAGAGGCGCATCCGGAGCAGGCTGTGTCTGAGTAAGGGTGACAAGCCCATCCTTTGCAAGACTTACTGATGAAAATGACTGCCACTCTGACACATAAGAAACACAGCCAATCACACTGCTACAACCCAGAAAATAGTAAAACACACTCCAGATTCCCATCGTGTAAAGCCAGGACCCCAAGCTTAATGCCCCAGAAAGCTGCCGGTCGGCTTGTGCAGGCCTCACGTGGGCCTCCAGTCCCTGAGGGCCGCCAGCAGTGAAGGCACCACGGCAATCACAGGGCAGGCAGGGAAGGCCGCTGTGTCTTGCTTTTCAGACTGTCTGAAAGGTCCCTGTGGAGTCACTCTCTTTCCACGTTTAGAAAAGCAAGTCTCATGGAAACAGGTGACCAGGAAAGGTGGCGTGGATGGCGCCCGAAGCTGTGGGGGTGATTCTGCTCGGGAGCAAACGAGGGTCTGTGTTCCATCCCGGCCTCAGGCGCGCCCAGTGGTTCTGTCCAAGGGAAAGAATCTCTTTGGGGCCACCACCCGCCTCCTCCCATGGTCGGTGTCCGTCCCGAGGCCGCATCGCGCCCCCGCTGGGAGGGCGCACCAGGATGTCACCTGCACAGCTGCAGGTGCGGGTGATGGCTCAGTTTCTCCATCAGCTCCTCCTCCGTGGGCTCCTCCAGGACATCCCTGCGGGATCGGGGAGAGGGTGGACGGGGTGCTCCGGAGAGAGAAAGGCCCTGGCACGTCCAGGTGAGCAGAACTGACTGAAAAGCCTCATCAGAGCCCCGGAAGAGGAGCGCCCCCAAATCACCCCACACACGAGCTGAGTGGACGTAGTGGGGACTGGGGACACAGGGAGGACTCAGGTCCACCTCTGGGATGTTTACGTGGTGTCCTTTGGAGCCTGGGAGAACAGCTCTCCACACAGGCTGCACCGACACACAGTAAACGCTCAGGGAGGAAAGTCTGGGCCACCTCTGGGACGACTGTCACTTTTCTGTTCCAATAGAGGAACAGTTCCAAAGTTACCATGAAGAAGAGAGAGACAAGGTTTCCTCGGGCCACCTGTCTACATCCAGGAACCTGAGAATGCTTCCTTAAACGTGCGCACCGGAGAGCAGGACAGTTTCCAGCCCGGCAGCAGGAGCAGAGGCAGCCCCGGACCCTGGTCCCAGCTCGGGGCTCAGCAGGAGGGGGAGGGACAAGGTGCCTGGGGCCCACGGGGAGCGCCTGCCCACTGCCTCCCTGTCTCTCCGTCCTCCCACCCAGGCCCCACCTTCCCCATCCACGCACCTGAACAAGAGCTCCACCGTCATCTGAGAGGTGGCCTCCGAGTCCCCCGTGAGGGACTGCAGGTGACTGCGGCGGTCCCACTTGTGAAGGAAGTTCTGGCAAGAGGCAGGGAGGGACACAGGTGTGGGGCCTGCACGGGATCAGGCTTGTCCCCTCCCCGACCCCTCCAGTGTTGGCCTGGCTGAGCAGTTCAGCCTGGACGCTGGGATCCAGGGCCCAGCAGGGCCACCAGGTCCTACAGGACCAGGCCTCCTCCAGCCCCACCCCCGGGAGCTGAGAACCCATACAGGTCAAAGGTTAACAGCACCCCAAGAGGCCCCCAGCAGCAGGATGAGCAGCACTGAGCCCCAGGGGAGGACAGAGCCTGAACCCAGGGCCGCCTCAGCCAAGCACGGCCTCTCCAGGCCAAGGCCCAGGTGGGCCAGCAGGCAGCCCACCTCGTGCCCGCCCCCAGTGGAAACTCCTGGTGAGAACAGGAGGGGCGCGGGGTCTCCGATACCTCCAGAATCAGAGCCAGAAACAGGTTGACCCAGATGACAGACGACACCAGCCACCACAGCACGAAATAGACCTTCGACCACCTGCAGAGGGCAAGGAGGAGGCCCCCCGTGGCCGCCGCGAGCAAGTGCACTGCTCTCCTGGACCCGTGGCTCGTCCCGCAGCACGGCCAGCGGCAGGCGGTTCTGGGACCCGAAGCCAGGACCAGCGCTGGGGCCAGTCTGAGCTCTTCAAGCTCCAGGCTGAACCCCTCCACCCCAGGAGCCCCACTGTCATGGGCTCCCAAGAAGCCTTCTGCTCCTCCCCACCCCCCGGCGATCCCCGGGAGGCGTAGGCCCAGACGCACACCCTGCACAGAGCCGCAGTCGGGCGCCCTGCGCTGTGCCGGGGCCGGCGTGAGGGGCGCCAGGACAGGGTCACTCACGGGCCCGCGTAGCGCCGGAAGGCGTCCAGGAACACCTGCCAGTTGTTTACAACCATCACGTTCCACAGAGTGACCAGGGCAGCCTGCGGGCAGCAGACACAGGGTCTGGGAGGCCACAGGAGGCAGGGGGTGGGGGCGCCAAGGAGTGGAGGGGAAGCGGCGCAGGACTCACAGCAAAGTCGTCGAAGTTGTTGGCCCAGTACTCCAGCTGCTCGAAGCTCCCGCAGGGCGCTGAACCGTTGGCAGGGGCCAGGCTGCGGGGCACAGCCGGCGTCAGCGTGGAGGCAGGGCAGGACACACACCTGGGCGCCCTCCCACCGCCGCAGCCCCTGCACGACGTGGAACCCATCTGGGCCCCTGAGAAAGTGTGGGGGAAAAAAGGAAATGCCTCCGACCTAGGAGCTGCTGTGAGGGCAGCCAGGGGCGAGCATGGGGACACACACGAGAGACTGACCTTCCCCGCCAGCGGCCAGTGAGGGGGCCTCTCGGCCCTACAGTTCAGGCCTGGCGCTGGACGCCCCGAGCCAGCGGGCAGCCTGGCCTGCAGGTCCAGAAAGGGGCACGGGGTGGGGGCTCTGTGCAGCCACGGGAAACGCCCTCAGTACAGATCCCAGGGAGGGATTCTGGGGGGAGGGGAGGGAGGGGAGGAGAGGAAAAGTGGGGGCTGAAAGGAAGAAAGAGGAACCAGGAGGCCCCCCCCACCACTGAGGCCTCACCCCGGTCCTGGCGCCCCTAGAGGCACCCCCTTTGGCGTTTCTAAGCCCCATCTCACCTGCTATTTCCAGGAGCCACAACGACGCCTCGGAACAGGCTGATGCCGACGATGGCAAAGACGTAGTAGACCACCTGGGGAGGCAGGCCGGGCCCGTCGGCACCCCCACGGGTGGGCCCACAAAGCCAGGCTAGGCCAGCGAGGGCTGCGTGCAGCAGGGACTCCCAGCCCTGGATGCTGCCCCTCGACTGTGGGCACCACCCGCCTCCCTGGGGACACTGGGGCTCTGGGGACAGAGGGAGGAGCTGCTGCTGGGGGAGCCCCAAAGATAAGCCGGGCTCCCAGGAGTAAGAACTGAGACCAGCCAAGGGAGCTGAGGCTGTCCACCACAACTCCGGAGAGAACAGGCAGCCAGGGCCAGGGAAAGGCTGGGAAGAAGGCGCCCCAGGGGAGCAGGGGGCGGGCGGGAACTGGCCCTGTCCCTCGGGGACCCGCCACTCTCCCCACATCCACCAGGAGGCGTCCAAGGAGCACCACTAGGCCGCCTTGTGCCACAGTCAGAGAAGGGGCTGCTGGCCACCCTGACCTGTCCCTGCCCAGGGGGAGGGGGTGCACACCCCAGGCTAACCTAGCACCCCTTCTGGGCTTCAGTTTTCTCCACTGTACAAATATGGGCCCGAAGCAAGGCTGCAACTCTCACATCCTACAGGCCCAGAGCACACGTGGGACCCCTCCTGGGGGGCTCCCCACCCACCTCGGTGTCCAAACCAAAAGACAAAAACACCAGGGGTGGCATCATCAATGCAACAGGGCTTTCTCTGTCACCTTCTCCCCTGCCCACCACGCCCCCTGCTCCCAGGGCCCTGCCCCGCCTGGGCCACGGGGCGGAGCCAACAGCAAGCAGCTCCGGAAAGGCTGCCCCCGGGGAGGGGGACACCATGGCTCTCTCTCAGCAAAAGTGGCTGCAGCTCCCAAAATCCCTCTGGGCAAGGATAGTCGACCAAACCCTGTCTGGGGTCCCTGTGGGCTCGGGGGGTCCCTGGTGCCTTTCAGATTTTTCATCCTCTCAATGTGGCCCACAGCCCAGAAAACACGCGGGATTCAGCAGTGACCAGCAGGAACTCTGGTCCGGAAAGAGAGTGTGGTCAGGTCAGTGCCTCCAACCAGACCAGCCCTGAAGTTCTCTCTCTGGCTTGCCCTATGCTTCCTGGGCCTGGGTCACCTGCTGCGGCCCGAACAAAGGGACCCTCTTTCCTGAGGCCACCAGCCAGCCAGCCACCATCAGCCTCCAGCAGAGCTCTGGCTCCCCTATCCAACAGCAGCCAGGCCCCGCTCCCACCCCCAACCATCAGTGAGGGCGGCCAGACTCACCACCAGGATCCCACCAAAAGCCCGCATGTTTTTGATCAGGTCCATGATGGTACTGGCCACCACAGCCATCAGCTGAGACAGAGAGAGCACAGCCCGATTCCTCTGGGTCCCACGGAGGTGACTCCAACCCTGCCCACTGCCCAACCCTGACCCGGAAAGGCGGGATGGGACCGGCGACTTCCCAACCTGTACACACACACCACACACACCCTCGGCCACCACACATACCTCACCTGTCCACACACCCACGGCCACCCACACACAGCTCGGCAGGAAGGACAGACGTGCACAGGAGGACCTGACGCTCAGAAAGGGGTCTAATGCCCTCGGTTTCCTTTCTCCTGAAAAGGTCTTAGGACAGCAGCTCTGCCTCTGTGCCAGGCGGGAGCCGGGCCTGACACCCCGACCCTCCAACCCCCCTCCCTCCAGGTGTTGTTACTCCTGGTGGGAACAAGAAGGGAAACTGAGGCTCAGAGGTGGTCACAAGCCACCGTACTCCTGCACTGGGGGTCCCAGCAGGCAGCACCAGCAGCCACTGCAAGTCCGAGGCAAAGGCATTTCAGGAACCTTAGGACACCTGGGAACGTACTGCAGCCCCGCCCCTCACAAAGGCCAGGGACCCCAAGGAGCACGAAGCCACCCTACCACCAGCCAAGGGGCCCCCCCGGGTCCAGCCCGCACAAGCCCCTCTCCTGGCGACATGGCAATGCAGCCAGCGGTACCTTCATGCTGGGGATGATGCGCAGGAAGCGGAAGACAAGGAGCATGTTCACCAGCCGCGTCATGTCCCACAGAGACAGCAGCCCCAGCATCTCCGGCTTCCTGGGGGGAGGACACACGGACCGGCGGGTTGGGGGAGGCTGGGAGGTGGGCAAGAAGACAGGAGATGCGTGGTCCAGAGAAAGAGAGACAGAGATGCAGAGAGAGCGACGGAGAGTGACGGGAACTCGCCCCGCAGCCGACACCAACCAGAAAAGCGCCATCAAGACCAGAGGGCGCCGGAGCCACCCACACCTGCAGCCCGCGGGCAGCGCAGTCACAGGGCACAGCCCTGCACAGGGATGCAGGGCCAGCTGACCCCTATCTCAACAGGAGGATGCTGAGCTTCTGGACACCCAGCTCAGGTCCCAGCAGAGCTGGGAGAGACCTGGCCCCTGACCCATGCTCTACCCCCTGACCCCCTCCCCTGGGCCCTGACACCCAACCCGTGGTGTCCCTCATGGCCTTCCCCTTCTCGTTTCTATTTAAACTTAAATCCACTCTCCCCCAAAATTTCCCGCCGACGAAAGAGCAGTGCGGGTTTCCAGTGCACTTTAGAAACACAGCTGCCAGCACCACTGCCCCTGGGACGCAGCCCAGGGCTGAGGCCGCCCGCCCCGCCGGTCTCCCCAGCACACACCCTCCCGGCCGCTCCCGGGAGCCGGCCCTGACCCAGCGGCAGGAGTCTTGCAGCCCCACCTCCCTCTCAAGCAACTCCCAGCTGCTCCACGAAGAGGCAGGCAGCCCAACAGAGGTCTCGAGAGACCAGAGACCTTCCCCGAGGGCCCGAGATCAGCACACGGGCTCGCTGGGGCAGCTGTACTCCGGACAGCAGGACTCCAAAGCTGCCACAGCCATGCTGCGAAGTGCCCTGGGACCCCTGGATGGCCAGATGTCCATCCCCCTGCACGGCCAGAACCAGGGGCAGCAGGGCTCGAACAACAGTGTGAATTCAGTGAGCCCTGGTCGGTCCCCACCACCTACAGGGAGGGGAACTGACGCCCGGAGTAGGAGGTGACGACCCCAGGTCACCTCGGCCCCTGGCACACCTGGTGGGGGGCTGAGCCCGTGCACTCTGTGGGGCACCCCCGCAGCCCCCGTCCCAGCTCTGGGAATGCCATTTTCCTGAAGGCGAACTATGAAGCGTTAAAGAGAGACTCCCCGAAAGCGATGACGAGGGGTTGCCCCCCACAGGCCTCAGCAGGGGCAGGCACCATGGCCGCCCCCTAAAAGACCCGCAACTGCCCCGCACGCACACCCTCCCCCGGGCGCTAGACAGAGCGTGGGTGCCGGGGCCTCCCCGGGACCTCCACAGTCACATACCAGCCCGGGTGAGGGAATCGGTACACAGCCAGAGTGGAGATCTCCAAAACCTTTAATCACAAAAGAAAAGAAGCTCGCTACGGCAAGGCTCACCGAAGCCGGCATCTAACACACTGTCCCCAGAGGGGGTTCTGCGGAGAAGTCAGAGCTGGTCCCATCCCCATGGATGGTGCCATGTGGGGACATCCCAGAGCTGAGAAAGACAAGCTGGCCCCAGGAGTCGGGGCTCGGGGAAGGCCGGCAGAGTCCCGAGCGTGGGCGAAGCTACTTGGTGGAAGGATGGACCGAGAGGCCCCTCTTTCAGGCCCCTCCTGCTCCTGGGGGCCCACGGCTCTAATTCGTCAAATATGAATCCGTGCTGCACCAATATCGCTGCTGTGACACACACCGGGAGCGACCCCTCACTCCCCTGGGCTCTGGGGAAAAGATTTTCCCGAGACCCCGGGTGCCTGAGACCCCCTGCCCCTCCCTCATCAAGGCCCCACAGTCCTCAGGCTCCTGCCGGGCCTCCCTCAGGGGCCGGGAAAGGCAGCCTGCCCCTAACAACGCGCAGATGCAGCAGACAGCGCCTCCCGTGCCCCCCACAGCTGCCTGCCAAGCAGCTCGGCCAGAGGACACCAGCCCCCCGTCACTAGAGGCAGGAGCCCCAGTCCCCCCAGGCCCTGGCACCCAGTACACCCCCTGCCCGAGAGGCCACGCCTCGGCCCATCTCAGACTTTACCAGCAGGACGACAGTGAGGAGCCCGTCAAACACGTTGCTGGGGTGTGCCAAGTACCCCCGCAGGCCCAGAGCCAACACCTTGAGCAGCAGCTCCAGCAGATAGTACAGGATGAAGACAAAGTTGAGAATCTGAAAGGGAAATGAGGTGCCCAGCACTCAGTCCCCGTGCTGCCCGGCTCCCCGACCTCCCCCACCTGCAACAGGGCCTAGGCGGGAGCCACGTGGCCACGGGACCCACCTGCTGCACGTGGTAGGACCCACCACAGGAGCTGGACATGGTGCAGGAGACATCCTTCCCCCCCGGGGGGCCACATCACTCTCTCCTCCCACCTCTCTGCTGCTCCTTGGGCCCCGCAGGGATGCTCTTCCTGAGCCCCCACCCCTCCAGCACCCCTTCGTGCTCCATACCCTCTCCTCAGGGGACCTGTACCCCATGCACGGCTTCAATGACAATTTGCACATCTGCACACCTGCGGTCACACCTATTGCCCCAGGTGCCGGCAGACCGCTGTCTACAGGACCCTCGCTCTGCCGCACCCTACACGCTGCCTGGCTCACCAGGGGCTCTGCGGGGGCTCCCCGCCTGCACCAGCCTCCCGCAGCCCCCCTCCCCCTGCTACAGCCGGCACCCCAGGCCCTGGGGCACCTAGGGACAAACGACCCACTTCGTACTGCAAAAGCCCTGCCCCCCATGGGCCTGGAGCCCCAGGTGGGGAGGCTGTGCCCCCTACTCCTCTAACTCCATCACCTGACGAGGGCCCGACGGCGAGCGCACAGAGCTCACCCCCAGCACGAAGTCGTCACGGTCCTCGGGCGGCACGTCTGCATCCAACACCAGGAACGCCTGCGGAGCCGGAGCCGGAGTGGAGGGCAGTCAGCCACCAGGAAGGGCAGGCGTGAGAGCTGGGGGGAGGGGGCACCACACTCACACAGATGGTCACGAGGTTGCCAAGAGCCATGAAGTTGCCCAGGTAGTTGAAGTAGCGGTGGCTGAAGACGAACTGGGCGCTCCGCAGAAACGGAGACCGGTACTCGGGCCGTGGCGGGGGCTGGGGAGGGAACACACACGCTCAGAAACAGGTGGGGGTGGCCGTGGCCGTGGGGGCCCAACGATGCCCGTGCCCCTGGTTCTGGGAGTTGAATTTTCCTGCCTTAACGCCCAGCCCAGGCCACCCAGCCTAAGGAATCATCTCAAACACGGGGAGTTTATGCACCAGGATACTCATCACAGTCATCTTTACAACCCCGAGAGGAGCAAACAACCCACACGGTCCTGATGCCGTCAGTAAACCACGCCGGACTGTCACACGGCCATCGTCAGCGTAGGTGAGGTGTCCCCACGGCATGAAAGTGTCCCGTGAAAATGCACACATAGATCATATGCTAAAAACCATGAAAACCTGGCACGGAACAGAGGTAGCTCACACACAGTGACCAGGCTGGAGTGGACAACAAAGGAGGACCACTGGGCAGCAAACGTTAGCGTGAAGACACTCGTCAGACCCAGCGCTCCCATGCTCTGCACCCACAAGACACTGCCGCGTGCGCGCGAGGACAGAGCCACAGGGCGGCCACCGTGGCATGAGACGGACCTGCATCCGCTCCATCCCAGGCAGGGGCCACTCACTACACGTGGCCACTCAATCTAAATGCAAACCCCATCCAGTTAAACACTCAGCTCCTCTGCCACAATAGCCACATCTCAAGCTCAAGAGCCAGGCATGACCCACAGCTACCAGGACAGACAGGCAGACAGAGGACACTTCATCCTCAGGGAAAGCTCCACAGAGCTGGACAGACCTATGACCTGTTACCAAGCGAAAAAGAGGAAGCTGCAGAGCGGAAATCACAGCAACTCGTGTACACGTCAAAGGAACCACGAGTGCTTCCTCGAGGACACGCCTACACCTGCATCTGCACGTGGACAAGTCTGGGAGGAAACAAACTGAACAGGGCGGCTGTTCAGAGCAGGACCTGAACTGGCAGTGCGAGTTTCCAACCCGGTGCCTCCCAGCTCCCCATTCACCCTTCCACACCCAAAGGAGACCCCTCGGCGTCTCATCCACCGTGAGCATGCGGTCAAGCCTTCCCAGCACAGGACCACAGAGGGACGCTGCTGGAGGGAGGGGTCCTCCTGGGATTCCCGGCTCCCACGTGGTGGGCCGGCAGCCCTGGGTGTGGGGTGAGGACATCGTGCAGCTCTGACGCAGCCCCGCGCTCAGATGCACAGTCCCTTGGTGACCTGGAACCACAGCCGACCCGGCAAGAACGTTCCCAGTCTTCCCACAGTCCTCCACGTGGGAACAGGTGCCCAGAGGCCCCTGCCCACACTGGTACCCGGTTCACCCAGCACCCCCACGCCACCAGCTGCTGATGGCCTGCGCCTGCTGCACCCCCAAGGGCAGCGTCCTGCTTGCTGGTGGCTGCAGACCAGCTCCAGTCCAGGCAAACCAGCAAACATCTCTGTCACCCTGTGGGCTGGACCACATCTTCCCCAAAGGAGTGTGAACTCCAGCCTTAGGAGAGGGGTCATCTTCAAGTCAGTTCTTTCTCAGACATTTCCCTCAGTCCTCAGGTACCACAGTTTCCTTACATCTTTTTGTTAAATTTCTTCTGCGGGGGAGGTAATTAGGTTTATTTATTTATTTTAATGGACGGGCTGAGGATTACTGAGAATTGAACGGAGGACCTTGTGTATGCTAAGCACGTGCTCTGCCACTGAGCTGTACCCTCCCCCGTCATATCTCATGGTTACTCTTTTATCATAGGCGACACTTCTTTATATTAAACTTTCCATGTTAAACCCACTGTGTAGTTTCTGTCTCCTGCTTGGACCCAGACTGATACACTGGCCAAGAGAGATTTCAGCATTATCCACCGCTTAAATTGGTACAAAAAGAATGAACTCATATATTACCTTGTATTAAAAAATAACAAACCTTGAAATGATTTCCGTGGTTATCTCTGGGTAGGGGGACAGTGGGGTGCTTTCTCAGCTTTACTATCTGTAATTAATGAGTGCTGTTTTTTAACCCAAAAAGCTTCTTATTAAAAGAAAAATGGGGGGGGGGAATATAGCTCAGTGGTAGAGTGGATGCTTAGCATGCACAAGGTCCTGGGTTCAATCCCCAGGACCTCCATTAAAAATTAAATAAATAAACCTAATTGCCGCCTACAAAGAAAAATTTTTTTAAGAATTCTAATTAAAAAAAAAAAAATTTTTAACGGAAAGAAAACCAGACTTTCAGAAGTTGGCAGGGTACTGTGTGTGCAACCCATTAGTGTGAACTGAGCAGCACTGGACCAAGGCCAGGCCGACAGACAGGGGTGACCGCCACACAAGGGCTCTTATGGAAGGCTGCCGTTTCCCTGGCATCAGCTTGCCTGGAGAAGGCCTCTCTAAAGGAGCGATTACAAATCACAGCCTACCAGGGCACCTGGGACAAGCCCCCAAATGCTAACAATCCTTGAAGCCCCTCCCTGCCCCTTTGCAATCAGCATTTTGGGGGAAGAGGGTGTCATAAAATCAAGGAAAGGGCACTGCAGCTCCCCAAACCTCTAGGACCCAAACTCCCACCTCAAACCACACTTCTGGACTTCAGACCCAAGGCCCTGTGGGAAGAGAGAAAGCCCCACAGACCACAGAAGGAAAGGCGTGGCCAGAGCAGGGGCATGGCCTACGTGTCAGCCCATCCCCAAGTCTGTGCCCAGTGTGTGCCCAGCTCTGCCAGGCATGACCACAGCACCCCTTTTTTGATATCATCAGATCCTGACACCAAAAGCAGGCAGGAGAGTGGGTTTTGGACCACCCGGACCCAGCAGCATCCTACAGGCCAGCAAGTGCTCAGGGAGACCCTGGCTGGCCCAGCAGACCCCACTGATCAAACCCTGAGAAAGGACCCTGACTTCCCAGACATCTTCCCAGACATCTTCCCGCCCTGGTCAGCTCACATCCGGAAGAGAGCCGGACCACTGCCAAGTCAAGCCCATGACAGCCGCCAAGAGCTGCCCCCTGGGCCCAGCAAACCTCCTGCCCCATGACAAGACTCATTAACTAGAAAAGTGCATCTTCATTTCCTGTCATTTGAGGACCATCATCACAGTTCCTGCAAAATCAGCACCTGACGGCACGTATTGACTATTTTCTTCAAGTCACCTGGAAGCAGACCCTTGTTTAGCCCCGTCCCAAGCAGAATGTGATGTGCAGTAACACACAAAGTGTCAGCCTGCGTGGCCCTACGCCATCTCCCATGCCCCATGGGCGTCACAAGAGGATGCCACTGAGAAAGGGACGCCCCAAATGCTGACGGGCCGAGTAAGCAGCACCCGGCGCTCTAGGCCGGGCAGGGCCCAGCTCCAGGTGACCTGGGGAGACCTCCGGAAAACATGTTCTTAACAAAACCACCTCTGGCGGGGCCTGAGGCCACGGAGGCCGACCACAAGGCCTGGAGAGGTAGACCGCTGCTACGGGCTAGGGTGCATCCCTCCCCAAAATTTACAGTCTGAGGTCCTCGCCCCCAGGACCTCAGATGTGACCGTGCTAAGGAACAGGGCCTTTTGAGAGATGATTCAGGTGAAATGGGGTCACTAGGGTGGATCCTAATCCCATATAACTAATGTCCTTATGAGAACAGGACATCAGGACACAGACACACACAGAGGGACGGCCAAGTGAGGACACAGGGAGAAGGCGGCATCTCCATGCCAAGGAGAAAAGCCACAGGAGGAACCAGCCCTGCGGACACCTTCATCTCGGAGTCCAGCCTCCAGGACTGGGAGACAGTAAGTCCTGTTGTTTAAGCCCCAGACTGTGGTGTTTGTTACAGCAGCCAAGTTGACTGACCCAACAGTGACACTGAGCTATCAGGAGTCCAATCACAGGGAGACATCTGACTCCACCTCTTCACTCTCATCCCCCTGAGTCTGGCTTGGCCCTCTAAGGTCGAGTGGCTGGAGCGTGGCCCCCACAATCTGCCTGTGAACGGCTCAGCTGGCTCCCAGTGCCTCCACCCACCCTCACCCCCAGAAACCAGCTACATAAAATGCCGGTGGTCTAGGGTCTCATCGACACAGTGCTGAGCTAGAAGCTGAGGCCGGTCTGGTGACTTTAAAAATCAGTGTCAAGGACAAGACAAAGGCTTAAGAGCAACTCAGGAACCTCCCCGGCAAGGACACATGCAAAGAGGACAAGAATCTGTCGTGGAGATAGAGGAAACTGTTGGGAAATTTCTTCTGGGTCAAGCTTGGCACAGGCCAGTTCCTGAGGTCTGTGAATCTCATGTCAACAGAATCTCCACACTTTCCAAAAGCAGCACCACCTCCATTCCTGTGTACCATCCTCAGGGCCAGAAATCCCAAGAAGGCAAGTAGTGGCACCCATGACTACGAGTGACCCTGGTAATCAGTGCCAGTGGACACAGGATTTCCCCGCTAACCCCATGTGGCCCTGGTGCTAAGCAGGTGACTCTGGCCTGGCCCCAGTTACCTCTTTAATCACCCTTTTATCAAACTCATCAAAGAGTTCCTGAAACTCATCAGCTGACAGCAGGTCACCACCGTGGGAACGCACCTTCTGCAAAGCAGGAAAGCAGAGGTCAGCCGAGGGCAGGCGGGAGAGCCACCCACAGCCCCACCTGGACTGGGCCAGCCCAGCCAGTCCGAAATGACAGCCACGTGACCTGCAGGAGGAGGCCAGAGACACAGAGGGAGAGGGCAGGGGGACAGCAGGGGGACAGAGGGACCAGTACCTCCATGATGGCCTGTTTGTGGTCGCTGTCCAGCTGGACTTTCTGGAGCACATGCAGGAAGTCCTGGGGCTTCACCCCGACTCTGTGGAGGGAAAATGCCCCCAGTGAGCCGGCCAGCTTAGTGCCCTGGGGTGCCCTGACCTCTGTCCTGAGCTGTGCCTTGAATCAACTGAGCAGCCCTGGGCGACAACAAAGGCCTCCACAAGGGAGGGAGCCGAGGGGTGCATCTGTCATCCAAGATCCCAAGACACCATTCTCCTGCCTTACAGTGGAGCTGAAGCCAGGAGGGGGCGTGCGAGATCCAACAGAGGCCCCCAGCTCACAGCGGTGGGGACTGGAGCCTTCCACAGTGACACTGCCTCCAAACCAGGCAGCAGACTGGACGCACGTCCCAGGCCCCTCTGGCCCCGACAACCAGGTTACAGCACAGGGGAGTGGGAAGGGTGCCTATCACAAGGGGGGGCCAGAGTACGTGGCCCCTCGCCTGCCCAGGAGCTCCAGCGGGTCACAAGGACAAACACTTTAACTCGGACGCAAGGACCATGGATACCGCCGAGTACCGGGGTGCAGCGGTTCTGTGATTGCAAAGGAGCATGAGGACGGACATCAGCCGGCAGGGAGCTCGGCAGAGGCGGTGCTCAGGAGACACTCCCCATGAACCCCCGCCCAGGGAGGCAGCAGCCCCACTGCCTCAGGGAGGGGGTCCGGGCCCCGGCACTCACCCCTCGGGGTGGGCCTCTCCCGCTGCTGTCACGGAGAGGACCTTGTAGGCTGCCCGAGTCCCCAGCCGCCTACGCAGCAGCGAGGTCTGGAGAGATTTCTGAAAAGAGGTGGCTCTGAGTGGCTCGGCTGAGCCCCTCACAGGCCGCCCATCCCCCCACCGCATCCCTGCGCAGCCCCTGAGGCTGCCCTGCCCACCCGAAGCCTAGGGAGCGGCCCCGCGCACCATGGACAGTGGAGGAGCACAGACTCCACACGCCTGCCCTGCGACGGCCACTCGCTGTGTAATTCACTAAGGTGTGTGCTGCTTCTTGGCGTATTTGGGGTCCTCAACTCTCCTACACGGTGGGTTTGGGGCCACTGAACTGGGAGCTTCCAGCTTCCCTCTAGAGGAGGTGGGGTGGGGAGGGGACCCCTTGGGGGCTGTGAGGATGGAACCGCCCGGGGAGGGGGCGGGGAGCAGGGTGAACCCAGTTCCTGCTCACCCGTAAGAGGGAGCCGGGCCCATGCGGAGACCACCGTGGAGCCCGCCGTCCCACCCGCACCTCCACGGCCCCGGGGCCACCTGGCTGGTCAACTCCAGTCACCCCCCACCGGGTCTCCAGGGGCAGCTCCACACAGACGGGCAGGGACAGCGGCTCATCTCACCATCAGGTAGCCCCGGAACTGATTGTAGATGATGGCCGTCAGCAGGTTCATCAGAAACAAGCTCCCTTCAAGGGGAAAAAGCCACGACAGAGGGAACCCCCAGTCAGCGGCGAGCACACAGCCAGGGTCGAGTCTGGAAGGGGCGGCAGCATCGCGGGCCCAGAGCAGAGGGTCGACGTGGGCACAGCAAGAAGGGCCCGGGCGAGCAGGGACAGGGCCCAGCGCACAGCACTCCAGGCCCCCGTCTACAATCGGGAGCACCGCCTGGCCAGCCCAGCCGGGGGCAGTGAGGACAGAGGCCAACGGCGGTCACGGAATGAAAACCACGGCGGGGAGCACATGAGGCGAACTCACGGGGTTGGGGGAGCACACCCAGCCCCAAGTTCGGGGGATCCAGTCACATGTGGCAGAATCTCAGCCCCAGTGACCCCTACAGACGCACCCAGGCTCACCTATCAGAGTGAAGGCTACGAAGAAGATGGCGTAGGCCCGGTTCTTGGAATATGCCGGAATCATCACTGCGAGAAAGAAGTCAGAGAAAATTAAACGTGTTCACGACCCATGTCCAGCCCTACACCACTGTCTCCTCAAAAGAAAGGAGGGCCTGCGTTAGGAGAGCAAAAAGGCCTGCTTGTCCAAACCTGGATCCTCACAACTCTGCTTGCACAGCCTGGGGAACAGAAAACTCACTACCTTTCAAGGGTCCTCATCCTTTATGCTTCCCTGTCACCAGTCACCCACACACTGAACATTCAGCTCTCCCTTAGGTGACTCAAGAGGACTCGCGGGACATGTGGGGACAGTGTTCAGGGTCCCATGCCCAGCTGTCCCTGGGTATGGAAGTCAGTGGCTGTCCTCCCGGGAAGGTCTCTATGGTCAGTGACCAACCCCAACCCAAGATGTGCCCTAGAGGACTGTCGTCACCCACTCCTGGCCACACCCCCAGCCTGAGCAGACAGAGGTCCCATCAGCAACCCCAACACAGTGTCATGGCCACCGAAGATCCCAGGGCCTCTCACATGTGTTGCGGCCAAGCCACCCGCTACGGCTGGGCCCAAGCAGCAGTGGGAAGGTGGCTAGACCTCAGAGAGGAGGCTGCCAGGAGTCCCCACTGGGCACAGCACCAGCCATCACCACACAGAGAACACTGTCCATCTCTAGCTTCTCAGGAGTCAGGAGACAGGGGTGGAGAAGGGAGGGGACAAGAAAGAAAAGAGGGTGTAAAGGGACGAAAACAGAAAAAAGTAGGAGAGGGAAGGGAAACAAGAAAAAGGGAAAAAGAAAAAGAAAGAAAGGAAGGTAAGGAGGGAGGGAGAGACTCCAAGGCCACACTTCTATTTCCCAGCTCTTCATAAAAAGGCTTCAGGGCCTCTGGGCCCCAAGGCTCGGCACTACCTGACCCCCAGGCCAGCTCGCCGGCCCCCCGGCCCCCCTGCCCTCGCACCATCGGGGTTGTTGGCGGTGGTCAGCAGCACCAGCAGGGACGTCAGAGCCTCTGGCAGGTTGCGGAAGTAGGTCAGCCTCTCCTTGTCCTGCCCGGCGTCCTGCTGGGACCGACACGGCAGCTCTGAGGTGCCACCCATGCCTTCGCCCCACCGGCTAAGGCCTTAGGCCGCCAAAGCTTCAGATGCCAGACCCAGCAAGCCAGGGCCACCCGCATGTGCTCAGCAGCCCAGGACCCACATCTCCCCATCGTCTCCCAGCAGGCTGTGAGCTCAGGCTGGACAGGACCTAACTCAGGAGCTCTGGACCCAAGAGGAAGTGTCCAGGGACACCACACACCCATGTGGACATCGGCCACTGGAGCCAGCCTGCTCGGAATCATGGTGAAAAGCTCTTGGCCAGCCTGGCAGAGCATCACAGCCTAGAGACCCAGAGAGCCCATGTGGGAGCCAGCCAGCCAGTCTGCTCATAGCCAGACCTTCCGTGCACGCGGTGCACAGCCCAAGGTCTAGAGCAGGAGGGGCAGGGGGCGGCCGAGCAGGCTGCCCAGGTGGGGAGAGGAGAGCTGGAATTCGGGTCGTGACCCTCCTGGGAGAGTCCTCTCTCTGCAACCCGGGCCTCACCTGCCCTGGAGTCTGGGCAGGGGCCGAGCGAACACAGTACCTTCTCGCTGGTGAAGAGCAGCATCCCGAACATGGTGAAGAGGCACAGGTGGATGGCCAGCAGCAGCCCGACACTGGGGGGATGAACACAGAGCTCAGTGCCGGGCAGACGCCCCATGCGCCAAAAGGAATGGGAGTCTGGGTACAGCTGACCCAGCCATCCAGGGAGATCCCTAAAGCCAGGCCCTGGGGCTGGTCCCTCCTCGGCTCCAGAACCTGCCGTGCTCACAATGGGGCCCTGCTCAGTGGAGATTCTTTCTTTGGCAGGAAAAACGCAACCCCAGGGGCATGTCCCAGGGGCCTGGGAGAGGCAGCGTCAAGGACCCCAGGGATTCTGAGAGAGGAAAAGCCAAGTCCATCAACTGGGACCCGTGAGAGGTCACCCACGCGAGTCAGGGTGGGTGGGGCAGGAGGAGCTGCTTCACAGAGTCTCAGCTAACAGCATCCAAACACGGTCCTGGGGGTGCAGGGGGCCAGGGAGGGAGGGGAGCAGTCGCAGCCAAGGCAGGACGCATCCACAGCTGTGGATTCTGCCTCTGATTTTGTGCTGGAAGGTGGGTGATACCGACAAGGGTTAAATCACTTCCTCTCAGTTGCATCAAGGTGGGTGTGAGAGCACACCCAAGGGTAAGTGGAGGAATAGTCCCTCTACCGCAGGGGATGGCAGGGTTCTGGGCGGGGTCGGGGGGCATAGCAAGGCCGTTAACAGGGCTGCCCTGAGTGCACAAGAGACCCCCAAATGCCCACCGACCTGCCAGCCTCCCCAGGCTGTCACAGCCACGCTCCAGGCCAGAGGACGAGTGGGGCAGGTGAGGCACCCAGTGGCCTCACAGACCACCTGCCGGGCCGTGGCCGTGGGCCCAGCAGGGAGCAAGAGCCCCCGGCCCTCCCTGCCAACCCTGAACAAGGAGCCCACCTGGCCATCTCCGGCAGCGACCGCCTGATGCACTTGAGCGTCTTCTTCATCATGGAGGAGTTCTGCATGAGGAAGAAGGGGCGCAGGGGCCGGCGCACCCGCAGGGGCTGGAAGAGGCCACGAGCCAGGGCCCTGAGCGCCAGCCAGGGCGGCCCCGGAGACCCTGGCCTCTGCTGGCCCGCTGCGCCGGGCCTCTGCCTCGAGGGCTCTCGGCACCCTCCCCACATCCCTCCTGGGCCAGCACCTCGGGAAGGGGGACCAGCGTACCTCTCCGGCCCCCACCTCCTGCTCTCCCCATGGCCGGGCGCCCCTGAACTTCTCTATTAGGCCGCTGTCCTGCCCTCTGGGGGCTGCTCCACGCCCCTCTCCACAGCCCCCACCCTCTCCCCACGGCTCGGGGCCCCCCAGTCCTGCACAGAGGGACAGGAACCACTGCAGGAACTCCGCACCTCCAGGCTTACACTCACACACATGAACACACACATCTTCCTCTCCTCCCCCGTCACAACCGGAGGGCCCCCCTCAGTGTCCTCAGGACCCCGCCTCATCTCAGCTGGCTGCTGGCACCCATCCCAGCTGTCTCACCATAACCACCACCTCCAGCACCACCCTGGGCTCCTTTCCTTCTGGGCACCTGCCTCACTTTGGACCCTACTATGTATCTGGTGCTTCCTGGTACCATCAGCCTCTTTCACAACAGAACAAGGTCCTGCCAGCACCAGCGCACAGTAGGCCCTCAGAACGTCTGCGGAGTGAGTGTCCTCAGGACTCACTCAGTCCTGAGCTGCCCTCGTACTCACAGGGGCCCGACTCCCGACAGGACTGAGAAGGCAGAAGAAACAGCGGTGACCGGGCAAGGCTCAGGGATCCACCCCTGCGCCCAGGCCAAGGGGCCAGTGCCCCCGCTCACTGCCCTGGACGGAAGCTCCAGTCTCAGGGCCCACATCAGGAGTCTTTCAGCCACCCCCAGGCCAAGCAGGAGCTGGAGGTCCGGCCGCACCCCTTCTGTGGGTCTTGGACCCTCACCTGCGGCCAGACGTGACCAGAGAGCGGCTTCTCCCAGACACAATAACCCAACCCAGTAAGGGCCTTCCCGCGGCTGCGGCCACGTCCATGCCATGGACGCAGGGACACGTGTGAAGGGAGGGAAAGCGCCTCCACGTGACCTGCCAGCAAGGGGAGCCGGCCCAGCGCCAGCCAGGCCCCGGCGAGGCTTAGATCGCACTGAGGGTCACAGCCAGGCCCCGGCGAGGCTTAGATCGCACTGAGGGTCACAGCCAGGCCCCGGCGAGGCTTAGATCGCACTGAGGGTCACAGCCAGGCCCCGGCGAGGCTTAGATCGCACTGAGGGTCACAGCCCAGGCCCCGGCGAGGCTTAGATCGCACTGAGGGTCACAGCCCAGGCCCCGGCGAGGCTTAGATCGCACTGAGGGTCACAGCCAGGCCCCGGCGAGGCTTAGATCGCACTGAGGGTCACAGCCCAGGCCCCGGCGAGGCTTAGATCGCACTGAGGGTCACAGCCCAGGCCCCAGAGGCTTCGGGGAGAAGCCATCGGCTAATCTGCAGCAAACTAATCTCCTACAAGGAACAGCCAGCAGCCACGGCCACGGCCCACCTGTGCCTGGCGGCCCACGTGTGACCCAGCCCTCCCAGTCGCAAGGCTGGGGGCGGGGGGAGCAGGACTCCATCAGGCACAAAAGGACACAAAAGGCCGGGCGTGAGGCGGTCAGAGGGCCCCGGCCCCCCCTGCAGGCCCCCAGTGCTGTGGGAGCCCCTTACGACTGGCCAGCTGGCCACAGAGGAAAACCTCAGGCTTGGACTGCAGATGGTTCTGGGCGATGGACCAGTCCCAGACAGAAGTGGGCTGTGGGCAGAGTTTCAACCTCAGTCAAGAGCGTTCCCAGAAGACAGCACCGAAGGGGAAGCTTTACAGCGGGTAGGGTCCACTCTGTATGGACCAGAAAGGTATCGACTCCCGGGGGGGGGGGGGGGGTCGGGGCGTGGACAGAACAGCCTGGACAACTGGGGACGAGGAGGTCTGGGTAGGACGCGTGTGGACAGGCAGAGTGAGCACCCACCACGAGGCATCAGGGACAAGGCTCTCCGGACAGATGGATGTCTCCCAGCCTCTCCCCTCAGCCACCCCACTCCAGTCTCCACGGGCTGCATATAAAGTGGCCACAGAGGCAGGGATGAAGGGGCCACCAACGTGGACACCCACCAAGGCCGCTAGGGGGCCTGCCCTGCCAGAAGCAGAGCTCAGCGCCGGCGCCAGTGTGGCCCCCGGGAGTAGGCCCCTCCCCAGGCAAGGCACTAACCTGTCCTCGGTGGGCAGGCAGGCAGGCGGGTCAGGGCTCTGCCCGCCCTGCCCTCAGTGCCTCTCCAGGAACACCACCCAAGCCTTGGGACCAACGCCACTTCAGACCAAGGCACAGCCCAGAGAACCCGCTGGCCCCATCCTGAGCAGCTGGCCCAGGGAGGGCCTGATGGGCCTGGGGGGCAGCCCTTTGCGGGGCAAGGAAACCAGCATGGGCTCTGAGCACTGGGACAGAACAGGCGCGCCGACACCCCCACTCCCCCCACCCCACAGCTCCGGGCCCTGCTGATCCGGAAACACCCACTCCCGAGAGGGATGCTCCCCCGGGGACATACACTGGGCCCACTGGGCCGAACCACACCTGCTCGGGAAAAGAGGGCTGGGGGGCAGCAGGGGCAAAGAGCTCCAACTGCCAGGGACAGTTGGGGAGCTGCTGCTCCAGAAGCAGTGGGGCAGGGAGGTGTGTGTCCAACACAAAAAATGACCACAAAACTCCAGGAATAAAACGTCAGGGCCACCGAGGACTCAGGCCCCTCAGGGAGGAAGGTCTGGGTCCCTGCACTAAGCAAAGGGCACACAGGCCAGACGGAGATAATAAATACCAGTTAGGATCCTCAACCACTAACAAAACGAGGCCTGCAGGGCCCCAGGTCTGCTCCTGGCCGGTTACACAGACA
The DNA here is from genome assembly GCF_048773025.1 of Camelus bactrianus. Lineage (NCBI taxonomy): Eukaryota > Metazoa > Chordata > Mammalia > Artiodactyla > Camelidae > Camelus > Camelus bactrianus. The sequence goes on from NC_133548.1 coordinate 4,217,675, forward strand.
CGTGTTTGTATGTGTCACTGACCCTCATCCCCTCCCCCCTCCCCCTCCTAATTTCACGCAAGGATGGTTGGTGGTGAGGTTCACAGTTCAGCCTTGAAGGACAGAATGTTCAGGTGACATGAGATGGACGCAATGACCGTCACTCAGAAATGGAGCCCGTGGCGGTTAGGCCGGTCTCTGTCCCTTTCTGGGGAGGGGGGGAGAGCCTCCTCCTTGGGGAAGGAAGGCAGCGCTTCTCAGGGAGAAGCCTGCCGCTGTCAGCGCTCCTGCAGAGATGCGGGGGAGGCGTGTGGCCTGAAGGGGGCACCGTGCCCTCCATCCGCCCTGCAGCCCTGCTCTGATGCTGGGCTGGGACCCGCCACTGACATCTCTCCACTGACATCTCCTTCATCGGCTGCCTCGAGCAGCGGGGGCCCTGGGGGAGGGCAGGAGGTGGGAGGAGGGAGGGGACCTGCTGGCTTCTGTCCACCTGCTGTTCCTGCCTCCCCTTCCTCCAGGACTCCCAGAACCAACGTCATCGTGCCTCTAGGAGGCCCCAACCCCCTCCCCAGAGGTCAGAGGGCAGGGCCTCAGCTTTAGGAGCCCCTCCCCTGAGGCTCCAGGTTCCAGAACCCCAAACTCCTTAATCCCTTTAATTTAATTCCTTTAATCCCCCAGCTGGGGCTGGGGGTGGCCGTGCTGCAGTTTTGTGTTCACTGAGTCCCCTTTGCTCTCTTGTTCTGCGACACCTGTTTGAGCCCCTGTATTAAATTCTTTCTACTAAAGCACCTGATGGGCTTCTGTGTCCCTGACCAGCCCTGATGGATACGGATGTTCCCAGACCAACTTTCCCCAGATCTGTTCTATCAGATCACAGGGCGGTGCTTCTGCGTGTTCTTGGGGGAGACAAAGACGGTGCAGTCAGAGAATCCAGGGCTGCCAGCTGACACAGGTTTTCTGACTGGCAGGCCTCACAGAGCTCTGGGCGTGTGGCAAGGAATTAGGAACTGAGGCAGGAATTAGAACGCCTGGAACTTGCTCCCAGGTCCTCGTGCCATCCTGAGGCCTCAGTGTCTTCATCTGCAAGACGGGAACAAGGCTCCCCAGCCAACAGGTGGCTGATGTGCTTCGGAGGACAGGCAGAGCTGGGCAGGTGGGTGGGGTGGCTGCAGGGCCTCAGGACTGGTGCCCACCGTCCACCTGCGGAGCTGCACCCTATGCCCCACCCAGGGCTCCCTCGGAGCCCCCTCACCACCTACCTCGTGACAAACGAGACTCAGCGACACGATCCAGTCCATGAGAGACACAACCAGCACCACGAGGTAGGCCAGCAGCCAGGGGTTCTTCCGGAACTGGGCCCACCCCACCAGATAGCTCTGCAAGACAGACGGCGGGTGAGCGTCCGGGCTGCTGTCCAAGGCCATGGATGCACACGGGCGAGGCGGGTGGCCTCAGCGAGCAGCGTGGTCTCCCCATGACTCGGGAGCAGGAAGCTGAGGGGCGGTCAGGAGGCCCACACTCCTCGCCCAGCCTGCTCGTGACCCCAGGCAGCTCGTGACCCCGGGCAGCTCGTGACCTTGGGCTCAGCACTTAACCGCTCTAGCCTGTTTCCCCATCAGTAACGGGCTCCCTGCCCATTCTGCCTACCCAACTGTCAGTTTCGCTTATGCGTGGGAATCACTCTGGAAAAGACTGGGAAACAGCAGATGCTCAGTGGACATGCCTCGGGCAGGCGATTCACCTAACTGCCATTTCCCATCACTCATGCCTCCAGAGGTCATGGCTCGCAGAGTGAAACGTGTGCTCTCTCACCTTTGGAGACTTCCCAAAAGTACTGACCATTCAAAAACTGCTGAGAACTTCTCACCAGTTTCAGTTCCAGCTTAAAAAGCCCCAGTCCTCCTAACCACATTATAGGCTAAAAAAGAAAAAACAAGAAACTGCCTGGGGCCCTCAGTCACAGACACACACACCAACGTTCACCCACGCCCCTCAGGGTGAGACCACAGAGGATGACCCCACCCCCCACCAATGGCACAACTACAGGGCAGGAACAGATAAAAGGGCCTGCAGGCAGGGCTTGATCCAGCCGAGGACGTGTACATGGGGCCGGAACTGGATCAGCGGAGTTGCTGTTTGACAGCAGTGATGGGTGTGGTCGGCAGCACACCCTGCATCTCACTGGGAAGTCGCCTGACACAGCTCAGAAGCTCCAATGTGCAAGGCAAGGCCCCCCTCCAGCTTCTGGGAAGGACCCGGGTCACAGAACCAGAGCTGCACACAGCCGGCTCCTCCCCTCGAGGCTTCTCCTCTGTCAGGGAGGGAGCGTGGGCCGTGGAGAGACCCCTGGTCCCGTCTTGGTCAAGGGGGTCTCTCCTTACAGTGGCACCACCGGATCCTCAGCCACTCCCTCCCAGGGTCCCGCGAGGCTGCACACCCCCAATGGCTCAGCCACACTCCAACACACTCTGGGGAGGGGCAGAGCTCACGGAGCCTCAGCTTCAAGGCCTACGATTCTCCAGGAGAAAGCCCTGGCCTCTGCTCAGAGGTCAAAGTGCACGGTCAGGACAGGCAGCTAGCTCCGGGAGCGCTAATAATAAACCCAGGAGCAGCAGCCGGGCTGGGAGGGCGCCAGCCCCGGCTCCCACCCCGCGCACCCTCCTCACCTTCACGGAGACATCAGCCGCGAAGACCAGCAGGCAGAGCGCCTCCAGGCCCTCGGTCAGGCCGCAGGGCGGCTCCCAGGGCACCGGGCGGTAGCGGACATCCGCGGTGCTGGTGAGCGAGGAAGGGGTCTCAATAAAAGCCAAAAACAGGATCAAGAAAATAGTGAAGCTCAGAATCCTGGAAAAGGGACAAAAACTGGTTGAAATGCAAGAAGCAGCCACCGTCTGCAGCCCAAAGGTGGATCAGCGGGCAGCGGGGCCCGCAGGCCCAAAGGGCGGAGCTGCTCAGCGGTCGCTCGTGTGCGGTCGGATAGCATTACGGGGGCAAGTCTCAAGTACCGTGGCTGATCAGAGGGCTCTGGAAAGGGGCCCTCACCACAGGGAAGCCCTTCTGTCCACAGGCTGGGCTCTGCTCCAGTGAGGAGTGTAGACGGCGGCTCGCCCTCCACCACAGGAGGGGCACCTGCCAGCACCCCGGCACCGGCCCCCCCACACCCGGCTGCGGGAGCCCCGGGGCGCACGCGGTGCGTTCTCACCACTGGCACAAGCTGGAGTAGTACCACCGGTAGAGCCACAGCGAGCTGGCGTCCATGCGGTGATTAATGGAGCGGTACTGGAAAGGCCACAGGGGAGCGTGAGGGGGTCCCCTCTGTGCCGCACGCGGGGCACCCCTCTCACCCATGACAGGCTCCAGGCGGGGAGACATGCTGCCGGTCGCAGGGTCCGCTCCAACTTGGCACGTAGGTGAGGCCAGACCCTCCCCGCTGCAAGGTCTGCCCGGCAGAGGGAGCGCCCCCAAGGGCCGGCTCCCAGGGCCCCCAGGTGGACAGACACTCTTCTGCTGGACACGCAGCAGTGCCCTCTGTCCGCCCGCGAGGCTGTCCCCTCCTCTGTGTGAGGCCAACCCCTCCCCCTTCCGCTGTGTCGCCCTCCAGGGCTCCCCAGCCTCATCTCCCACCCGGGGCGCCACCCACTTCCATGCTCTACTTCCCTAGACAAGCCTGTGTGTCATGTGCGGGAGGGGCAAGGTCCTGCCACCTCGAGCAGCTTCCACAGGCCCGGGAACAGGGAGCACACGCCAGGCCTCAGTAGGCGGTGAGTCAGTGAAATGAGTGACTGGAGTGACCCATCTCCTTGGGGAGGCCTCGAGGGGACCAGGCCCAAAAGCCCGGCCATCACGGTTACAGTGACCACGTAGTCCAGCAACCGCAGCCCTGGCCCAGAACCCATGATCCCCGGAGACAAGCCCAACCCCCCACCAGGAGCAAGTGCCACCCACCTGGATGGCGTCTTCGATGAAGACCACGGCCTGGTCCAAGCACAGATCCCGCCTGGCTGTGGTGCCTGCGGGCAGAGAGGACACGTGGGGTGAGGCGGAGGTCTCGAGGTGCTCACCTGCTACAGGGCGACTGAGAGAGAGGGAAGGCCGCGCTCCTTCCAAGACTCTGGAACCAGATGCCTCTTGTCTGCAAGTGCCCACAGGACAGGACCCCCACGCAGGCTGTGCTCCCGTGTGGCGCAGGGTCTGAGCAGGTGCACGGGCTCCAGGCCCCGGAGAGAAGCAGCTCCCATGGTCCCGGCACCCCGGGGCGGAGAGGCAGAAGGCCCAAAGCAGCGAGCGAGACAGAACCAGACTCGAGAGGTTCAGACCCTGGCTCCCCACCTGCTGGCCCAGAGGCTTAAGCTCACTGCCCCATCTCCTCCTGTCAAATGGGGGCCCCACCAGCTGGCCCCCAGGCCCGGCCCAGCACACAGAGTGTGCTCGTGGCCACCCTTCTGCCCTGTCCCACTGCCGCCGGCCTCTGGGTGGCTTTTGTCAGGACGCTGTACCCCAGCCTCCCCGACTGTAAGCTGGGGAAGGGCTATCCGCCTACCTTCCATCAAACACGAGCAGATTTAACACTGACACATAAAGTTGATACCCAGAACCTTGAGGTGCTGCATGACCCTCTGTCAAATACTGAGAACTAAGAAGAACCTTCTGAGGCCATCAACCCCCCGCTCGCTGTCACGGGCCCACAGGGTCAGGCCACCGCAGCCGAGTCACTCTGAGGATGGAAACCAAGGGAACCTTCACCAACCAGCAACTTCGGTCCTCAGGGCCAAGGAGGCTGGGATGGGGCCTCCATGGGCCCGAACAGGCTCCTAGCTACGAGGCACCTTCAGGACAAGTCAGGTGGCTTAACCTCAGTCCAGCACCCCAGCCCCTGCCTGTCAAAAAGCCCCAAGCTGTGCCCCTGGTCGGTCACCTTGGCCTTGGGTTTTCCCCCCTCATCATGGGCACGTGTGCCTCTGCGACTTACTGCAAAAGCCACTGTGACACAAAGGGACGAGAAAGGCATGAGGAGCCACAACTGGGTGATGGAGGAAGCCTACTGCCTGAGGCCCAGGAGAGGGTGCCACCCAGGCCCCTGGGGGAGCGGAACCAGCCCGCAGCACCCAGCAGCTCCCAGATCAGGGCTTGGAAACGAGGTGAACACCCCTGTCACCATTTCCAGTGAAGACTTCTACTTCCTTGAGACCAGCAGCTGCCAAAACCACCCTTAACCAGTAGAGAGAGAGCACAGGGATGCACAGTGCTCTGCAGCAGAGCTGCCACGGCCAGAGGCGGGGAGGCCGGGCACGCAGGCAGAGCTCCAGGCCTCTGCCCACTCTGCTGCCGTCCCCAGGGATGCTGCTACCACCATCTGCAGGGCATGGGGACCAGTCAGGGCTGTGGGGGCCCTGGACAGAGGTCAGAGACTCTGCCCTGTCTCTGCCACCCCCTTGCTGTGTCACCCAGAACAAGCAGCCTCTCCCGCCCGGGCCTCTGCTCCCCGCCACGTGCTAGCCCCACACTCACCCCGCGGGGCCTAGAGGTTCTCCCAGGGAGGCTCTGAGGGTGGTGGCTGCCTACCTCCCCCAGAAGCACCCCGGGAACTTTGTGATCCAAAGGTCTTCAGTTTTGTTCCTTGCTGTACCCACAGAGCCCAGGACAGCGTGAGCTCGGTGCGCAACAGCCCTCAAGGCCTACCGGTGGAGGGAATGCGTGACCGGCCAAGGGGAGCCTGCAAGAGGCCCCACGCCACCAAACCCGCAGGCAAGAGATGGAACTCAGCCTGGAGAGGTCTAAGGAGACGAGCTTCCTCGAGAAGAACAGACGGGCGGCCAGAGCTCCCTCCAGGACCAGGACTGGGTGTGGCTGAAGGGGGTCACTCCCAGCAACCCAGCCCTCAAGGCATCAACCCTCAGGAAGGCCATCCCACCCGGCTTTGCAGCCAGACCCCAGCCTCCCTCTCCCTTCCTGCAGCAACTGGAGGGATCTCGTGGTGAGCCCTCAGGCAGCACATGACAGCTCTCTGTGGGTCCCCACCGCTCCAGGAGCAAGTCCACACTCTGCCCCCAGCCCCGCCACACAGACTCACAGCTCTGCCCAGCCACCTCCTCTCCTGCCTCCTCCACCCCATCCCTCCATGCCCCTCATACCGCACTGGGCTCCCCCAAGGTCAAGCTCTCCAAAGCCTCCAAGCCCTACCCAGGAGCACTGTCCCCCGACTGGGCAGTCTAAGGACTCATCACCCCAGGCAGCAGTCACCTTTCCGTATCCCCACCACCCCGCTGGGCACAGCAGGTTAGAATGTCAGAGTACACAGGATATGGGGGCTCAAACACCGTGTCCCACATCCGCCCTGCAGCCCCAACCCTCCCGTCCCCAACATCCCAGTATAAATCCTCGCCCCCCTCTGGCTCCAGCCCCTCGGCTCCCACAGTACCTGGTGGGAACCTGACCAGCTCCCTGTGTGACCCTGGGCAAGCCCCTTAACCTCTCTGTGCCTCAGTCCCCGCAGGCTCTACAGAATACGACTGATGTGCAGGCTGAATGGGTTACTGTCACTAAACTGCTATGCACAGTAAGCCCTTCATGGCCATTTGCTATTACTATTCTAAAAGCCCCTCCCGTAGCACAGCAACCCACTGTCCTCTGGCTTCTCTGTAATTCCCTGACCGGGAACCAGAAAACGACCATCCCCACCCTGGGTTCGTGGCCCATGAGGTTGGGCTGACTCAGGACCTGACCACAGGGTCCACTGGGGTCTGCGGGGCACCCAGCAGCAGCCTTCCCCCAGTCTTGCTGGTGGGAGAGTCAGACTGTGGGACTGGCAGACCCTGAGCACAGGGCCCCATCTGGGAGCCCCCCACCGGAGCTGGGCAGAAATTCAACGAGGGTCTGCAGAGCCTTGCCAGGCAGCAGAGAGTCCTGTCCACATTCTCGGAAGCCCTCAGCGAGGCACGGTGTCGGGACAAAGAGCCCTCCCAGCCACTGCCTGGCCCTGGCTCCTGTCTCTACAGCACAGGTCTCATCTGCCCACCGGGCGCTCTGCCAGGGCTGGGACCTGCAATGATCACGGCCCTCAGAACAAAACAGCCACCGGCACCTACGCACACCAGCTCTGCCGTCAGGCCAGGGACCTGGATTCTCTGAATCCTTCCAACGCCCCCCAGGGCAGTCCCTATGACCACTCCCCTTTTATTGAGACTCAGAAAGGTTAGGAAACCTGCCAAGGTCACACAGCCAGGAAGTGGCAGTGCCAGAAAGGTATCCAGACCGCCTGGCACAAAGTTTGCGTGCTCTGAACACCACGACCATGGCCTGTGTCCCTTGTCCAGGGCCCTGGGAGGCATGGGCTGGATGGAGAACTTTCCAGCAACAGCCTCTGAGGTGAGCAGGTGGGCATGTTTTCTATCTCCCGTTGGCGACCCGCCCCAATATTCCATGGACGAGCACACACTACAGACCCCTCCCCAACAGAGGAGCAAAGTGAGCCCAGAAAGGGAAAGTGGTCCCAGAAGGAGCACCCGGTACAGGTGCCTGTAGCAGCTGCAACACACTCCAGGGCTGTGACCTTGGACAGGTCCTGGAGACGCTCTGGGCCTCGGTTTCCACATCAGTAAAATGAGGCCAAGGGCCTTTCATCCCGACCCCAGCACCCAGTCCCCACCCCCCAACCCCGCCCCGTGTCTGCCAGGGACAGAAGGACTCCACCCTCCGCCTTCCTCAGGATTCAGCAATCTGCCTGTGCATAAACAGGAAGAGCAGGATGGTCTGCAGAGGGCAAGGGAGGAAGCTGCTCTGGTCCCAGGAGGCCTGCCCCAAGCCTAAACTGAAGCGGCGCCAGCCACCGGGAAGCCTCCTGGGCCCAGGAGTGAGTAGGCAGAGCAAAGGATTCCCAGTTCGCTCCCAGCTGGGTTCGAATCCCACCTCCGCCACTTCCTGTGTGATCTTGGGTAAGGGGACGCCCCTCTGTGCCTCAGTTTCCCCCACAGAAACGGGGAAAACGGAAGTGCTGCCTCCTAGGAGTCACTAAGGTGACCCACGGAAAGCAGCAGGTAAGTATCTGCCCCTGCGCTCACCGAGGGGGCCTCCGGGGGCTGGCTGCCCCAGGCTGAGCGAGGCCTCTCAGCCCGGCGGGCCGGGAGCAGGGACGGCCCTGCAGCGTCTGGACGACGCGCCCGGGGCCGGGGTCCGCAGGGCGCAACCGCACGTCCCTCCGTAGGGCAGCTCCCCTCGCGCCCCGCGCCGCCGGGCCCGCTCGGCCCCGCTCGGCCCCCGGCCAGAGGGGCGCGCGCGCAGCAACAGCAGTGCCGCGGCGCCGGCCGGCAGGACCCCCACGCGCCACCCCGCGCGGCCCGGCCCCCACCCCCCAGGCCGCCGCTCACCAGGGCCGACTTGGACGCTGCGGCAAGCGGGTGCGCCTTCTGGGCGGTCGCGGCCGCTGCCGCCGCGAACCCGGCTTAAAAGGGGTTTCGATTCCTCCTGGGGGTCAGCCATGGGGTCACCGCCCGCCACCCGGACCTCACAGAAGCGCAGGACGCCAGCACCGAGCCCCACTGCGCAGGCGCAGTATCCCCGGCCCTGGAGTTGGGGAGGAGGCGGGCCCCGCACTGGGATGTAGGGGACGCCCCTTCACTATCAGGCAATGAAGACGGAGAGCTCACTCTTGGAGGCGGGGCCTCTCCGACCCGCCCCCTGTGGGTGGGGCTCAGCTTCCTTCAGGGAGCGGCTCTAAGGACCTTCCTAGGGCTGGGAGGAATGCCTTCTCAAAGGATGGTCCCCAACCCGTCAGCACCACGTGGGCGCTGGGTAGAAATGCACATTCTTGGTTCCTCTCAGCCCTGCCCAATCGGAAACACTGGGAGCAGAGCCTAGGAATCTGTGTTTTGCATGTGAGTTTGCGGTACTGACCCCAAAGTCATCCTCCAAAATGGAACTTGAGTTTACCCTTTATTAATGAATTTAGGAAGCTTCACTATAATTGCGGGTAAACTTTAAAAAAACAAATGAAGTACCTGAAAAAGTATTTATACTATATATAAAAAGTGTTTTCAACATTGCTATATAAAGAGCTTTTTTCTGTTGCTGTAGTTAACAGGTTACACAAATTTAGCTTAAAACAACTCCCACTTGTTATCTAAATCCTGGAAGTCATAAGTCCAGGGGCCAGACCTCACAAGGCCAAAGTCAAGGTTTCACCCGCCTAAGCCAAGCTCACCAGGTGGTTGGCAGAATTCACTGCTTACGGGGCTAGGGCTGAGGTACCCATTTTCAGCTAGGGGTCATTCTTAGCAACGAGAGGCCACGGCATTCCTTCGCTCGTGGCCCCCTCCATCATCAGATCCAGCAGGAGCACATTGAATCCTTCCCATGCTTTGAATGAGATGCTTCAGATGCAGCAAGATGCTTCCAAACCCTCTAACCTCCCCTCTGCAGCATCTCTTTGCTTTTAAGGGTTGGTATGATTACACTGGACACACCAGATAATCCAGGATAATCTCCTTATTTTAAGATCAGCTGATTAGTAACCCTACTTACATCTGCAAAATCTGTTTTGCCACCTAACCAACCGTAACCACAGCCGTGTGGTATAGGGGAGGCCATAGGGGCCAAAATTCTGCCTCCTACGGAGCTCTTAAAAATCAGTAAGATAAACACACTACTATATACAACACGTACACACTGCTACATACAAAATTGATAGGCAACAAGGTCCTACTATATAGCTCAGGGGACTGTATTAAATATATTGTAATAACCTATAATGGAAAAGAATCTAGGGGAAGGTGTAGCTCAAGTGGTAGTGTGTGCTTAGCATGCACAAGGCTGGGTTCAATCCCCAAGACCTCCCCTAAAAATAAATAAATCTAATTACCTCCCCCACAAAAAAAAATCTGAAAAATAATATATATGTATATTATAATTGAATCACTTTGCTATACACTTGAAACTAACACAACACTGTAAATCATCTATACTTCAATTTAAAAAATAAATACATAATAAAAACATTTTTTAAATCAGTAAGAAAAAGATTAAATCCCCCATAGGTAGGAAAGGGACAAAGAACAAGAACCAGATTACAAGGGGGCCAGAGTGGCCCAGCTGCAGGCTGGGATCAGCCCTTCCCCCCTCCCCTGGTGCCTGGAGAAGTGACATCACTCTAACTCCAGAGCCAAGTTGGGGGAACTATTTCCTAGAACCTGGCTGGCCTCCCCTCCCCCAGCCCAACTGATGGTCAGCCCCGGTCATCAGGGACCTGTTTACCTGGAGACAGAACACCCCGCAGGGTTCTGAGCAGTCAGTTGTGGCCCAGAGGACCCTGGCCTCAGAGGCAGAGCTGTGGGGCCCTGGCAGCCATGGAGGGCCTGCCACCTGTCCCCAGGCCCGCATCCCCCCTGAAGCTGGAGCACCTGTGGGGCGCTCTGCTGCTGGTTTGGGAAAGCCTGACCCTTCTGTTTCCCTGGGGGACCCTGGTATGTGTGGCAGGGCTGGTCTTGACAGTAAAGAAATGGCACACTTCCCGAAGGAGAAGGATGCTCTTCCCGCGATGAAGCCTGTGGACAAGAGACTGAGACCGGGGGACCCACGACCCAAGCCGATGGAGCCAGCAGGCTGCCCGGCGGGGAAGCCAGTCCTCCCCTCTTACAAACTTTATGCACGTCGGCTCTGAACACAAGCCTGAGCAGGTCGGCCTTTCAGGGCACCGTGGACTTCCTAGAAAAGGCTCACAGGAGCCTGCCTTCTCAGCTCTCCAAAGTGACCGATGAGAGACACCCAGCCTCCAGCCACCAGAGAGCACTGGGGAGCAGCTTCAGCAGAGAGGGAAGGAGGACCTGCAGGAAAACCCTCTTTCTCCAGAAAGTCCAGAGCTGCTGGCCTGGGAAATCGGGAGATGGAAGCAGCAAGTCCAGGAGAAGGAGGAAGAGAAAGAAAGACTGGTGGAGGCAGACGCCCAAAGGGAGTGGGCCCTGCAGGACTAGGTCGGCCAGCTGGAGTCCCTTGCTGAGCGCCCACTGAGGGCCGCCCCATGGCCCGGGCCCGGGCCCAGGCCTCTGGGAGATGGCGGGGGGGGGGACGGCAGTGCCAAAGGCCAGCGGGGCGCAGGGGGGCATCACAGGGCCCCCCATCCGTCCCTCGTCCAGAAGGTGACCTGAAGCAGGTCCCAGGTGACATCACAGTGTCCCGTCCAGGTCCTGGGCTGGAACCTCAAGGAAGAGCCAGACCAGTGGGGGAAGAAAAGCAGATGACTCAAGAGCTGACCGGACACATAGCCAGCGTGCAGGCGGAGGAGGCAGGTCTGCGGTGGGAGAAGGCCCGGCTCCACAGCGAGACCCAGCAGCTGCGCCAGAGGCTCCAGATGCTGCCCGGAGTCCACGTGGATCACCTGACGCAGCTTCAGGAGAAGTGGTGCAAGGAGGAAGCATCCTGCTCAGAGCTGGAGAGGAAGCTGGCCGCCGCAAGGGGACAGACGACCTCCACACAGCAGATCCGCGGCGTCTACCAAGAGGTGGCCGAGGCCCAGGGCCAGCACTGGAGGAAAACCGTGCCCACCAGCAGAAGGAGGTCCTCTTTGTGGAGAAGAGAGCCCAGGAGAGCTGGATGGGGGCCGCGGGGATGGAGAGAAAGCCCCAGGAGCTCAGGGAAGACAACTAGTGCCACAGGCAGGCGCTGCAGGTCCAGGGTGACCCCCAGCCCTTCCGACGGGGCCCTAGTGCTCTGCTAACCTGGCAGCTGCCCCCAGGGACCTGGAGGTGGGGCTCCCCAGGCATCAGGCCCCCAGCAAGGAGGAGAGTCTCCCCATGAGGGTTCAGGGCTCCAGGCTCACCTGCAGGGGTGACTCATCTCCCAGCACCCGGGTCTGACCCCCACAGCCACCGCACCACGTCCACACGTGTGTCTGGGGAGGACACGTCCTTCCAGCTCTCCCTAGTTTGTCCTGGTTCCACATCGATGCCACAGTGACTCCTGGTAGTAGAGCATTGTAACTCGGCGGCAGCAGTATTTAAACATGAACTCGTTGATGTACTCTCGTAATTACCTAATTTCCCCGTTGAAATCGTTAGGAATATAGTCTATAGTGTTGCATTTTGGTTGAAATTAAATGCCAACTCTGATCTAAAGCATCCTCTAAGTTTGTCCTGGTAGAGATGTTTGAGACAATGAGAATTCTCTGTACATTAGGCTACTATTTACAATGTGGAAGTAACTGCTGGATATTGACCTGAATGAATTCTGGTTAGTTTGAAAACCTAAGCAAAAAAAGCAAGCAAGGAAGGAAGGAAGGAAGAAAGGAAGGAACGAAGGAAGGAACGAAGGAAGGAAAAAAAGAAACTGAACCAAAAAAACTTAAGCAAGACAACCCCATTCAAACTACTTATTATCTGTATTAGCTTAGTCTTAATTTATAGTTTTTCCTAAGTGCATGAGTAATTCAGTACTAAATTCATAGATGAGAAAATTTGAGATTTTGCGACCTCTATTTCCTGTTTTGTAACTTCTGCTTCACCTTCTTGTTTTAAGATAGTGTTTGTCATGTAGCATTTCTAAATATATGCAGCCAGAATAAAAACGTTTTCTTTTGATGCCAAACACACACACACACACCCCAAGGCAGATACTAGACAATTTTAGTTGTTTCACATATCTTAAAAATGTAAGAGAGTTGCAAATTTCTAAAAATGTTTAAAAATAAAGGTGATTGAAGAGGAAAAAAAAAAAACAGATCACAAGAGAAAAAATTTCAGTAATGAACAACTTGAAATAAAGCTCCATCTTATTCAAATACAAACATGCAAATTCAAATAACAACGACATCTTTGAGCTCATCCGTTGGCAGCTATTTAAAAGACGACACAGCTCTGGAGGGCAAGAATGTGGTTAGCGAGGACAGCGAGAAATCACAAGACGTGCTCATAGATTTGATTGGTTCTGGGTTTTGCTCTTTGGTTTTTGTTTTTAACCATCACCATGCAATTTAAAACCTGGAAAAAAGTAAGATATTTTCATTCTGAAAAAGGAAAGAATAGACGCACCCAGCTCTTTGCAAAAAATGGCGCATCCCCCGAGGGCTTGTCTTTACTACAATTAAAGAATCCCTTTGCTGTTTGTACAAACCCAAGTGGAATGCAGCGCCCTGGAGGCGTTTACGCAGACCTTGTGGTGCTGAGGCAGGTGTGGGCGCAGGTGGGCTCACAGAAGGCGCGCTCACAAAAAGGGAGACAGAAATAAGGTTCTCAGATGCCCGAGTATTGTCCCTGGTAGGACCGAACTGTCCCTGGGGAGCAGACAGATGGTCTCTGGGCCATGTCCATTGCAAGCTTTCTGTAAGTCAGTCAGCCTCATGCTTCGGGGGTGCTTTCGGTGGGAGGGTGGGGAGAAAGGGCTGGGGGCTGTCTGGGCAGCCTGGCGGTCCCGTCCCGAGTGTGGGTCTCCTGGGCCTGGGGGCACTGGCTGAGGGGGACTGGGCCAAGGAGCCAGCTGTCCCACCTGGGAGAGAAACCAGAGGGAGAAACCAGAGCCCAGCCTGTCCCCAGTCCCCAGTGGGACCTTGGGCAGGTCACAGCCCCTCTGCGTGCCTCAGTTTCCTCTTCTGTGAAGTGGGATCATAAAAAACCCAAGATCGCTGTGAGGCACTTGCCTAGTGCCTAGTGGCAATGTAACCTCGGCTGGGGTCCAGCCCTCGGCTCGAGTTGCCTCCCCCAGGTCCAGCCACTCTGTGAGGTCAACCAGGAGCCATTACTTAGCCAGCCCTGCCCAAAAAATATTTATTGAGCACCTGCTACATGCCAGACATCAGTCTGGGTGCTGCGGGACAGCAGCGAACAAAACCGGATTTGGGACACCGGCATTCTGGCTCTGCCAGCCCGCTGTGCGTCCCTGGGCACGTCACGGCCCTCTCTGAGCCTGCTTCCTGTCCAAAGTAGGGAGAGAATTACACCAGCTTCACAAGCCTTTTGAGAGGGTCCAAGCAAGGTGACATGTGTCAAGCACTGGGCAGAGGGAGGCACCCAGTGGTAGGGGGCATCCTTCCAGCAGGAACAGCCTGAGTGCCAGTCCCGCCCTGTCTGCCCTCCAGCCCACCCTCAGAGCCCCATGTCTGTCTGGTCCAGTGGACGAGACCGAGGGAACTGGGAGAAAGGATGCTGTGACTGCATTTCCCAGGCTTTGGAGGGAGGGATGCAGATTCAGTGGGCTCCAGCCACACCCCGTAAAAGGCTGGGCAGGCCTGCAGGGCCCTGCTTTTAGGGATGGGGAAACTGAGGCCAGAGGCGAGAAGTGCTCTGCCAAGGTCCCACCTTGTTTGGGGCTGAGGCTAGGTGAGGTCGCCAGGCCTCCTACCAGCTCTGTCCAGGGGGCTTTCTGGAGCCCCATACTGGGGAGCAGTCCTGCAGGAAACCCCGGGTGTGACAGCGACATCATCTGACACCCCTACCCCTACCTCCCTCTCTCCTTCCTCTTCCTTCCCCAGTCCCTGCCATCCCTCCTCCTCAGCCCAGAGAAGGGTGATGACTCTGCCACAGCCAGAAGCTTCCCTAGGAGGGTTTCCTGATCCTCAGTCTCCTCAACCCACTGGACACTGGACTACAGCAGAGAGTCCCCAGAGCCATTCCTCCCCAGATGGGGATGCTGGGCACATTGAGGCCGTGATGTGGGGAGGAGCCAGGGAGGGGCAGCAAGCAAAGGGAGGCAGGAGGGCGAAACCTGAACGATCTTTATGTGGTGCAGCCCCCACCCCCTCAGCAGAACAGAACTCAGCCTGGAAAGAGGAGGGCTTCACCGCACCTTGAGGACAGTGGCCCGCAGACATAATCCAGAATTACCCGTAATGCTGAGCACACCTGCTGCAGCGTCTATCACCATCCTGTCAATATCGCTGCGATCACCAGACTTGGGTCATCGTCTGAAGTCCCGATTTTTTCCCATCCCTCCCCCATCTTAGAGATCTCTTCAGATTACTTTTCCCTACTTAGTGCGACCGCAAGCAGTAACTGTCACAAACCCAGTTTCACGTGCTACGTTTTTCCTAAGACACATTAAACTCCATATGTGTATGGGTTATCTATGGCTGCGTAACAAAGAACCCCAGAAAGTCATGGTTTAAGACAACGTTTGTTGTCTGGAACCTGGATGCAGCTCAGCTGGATGTCTCTCTTTCCCAGGCTACACTCAAGCTGGGGTGGAGACTGCAGACGCCTCCGGGGCCAGGTTCACTCAGCAGCTCTGGGCTGGATTCAGGTCCTCACGGGCTGCTGGACTGAGAGCCTCGGTTCCCTGCCACGTGGTCTCTCCCTAGGACACCTCACGACAGGCAGCCAGCTTCATCAGAATGAGCAGGTGAGAAAGACCTGAGAGAGACAGAGGACTAGCACAGTGGAAGTCACGGTCCTCTAGGACGTGATCCCAGAAGCCACATCCATCATTCTGGCTATGATCTTTAAGTTAGAACGAGTCACCAGATCCAGCCCAGCCTCAAGGGGTGGGGAGCATAGCAGGGCGAGAACTCCAGGAGGCGGACCCTTGCGGGGCATGTTAGAAGGCTGCCTGCCACAACAGTGGTGAGAAAGATTCTGTTTTCCTGTTAAGTTCTATGCCTCTAAGATCTCTCCCACACCACAGTCCTCACCACCTGGTTCTCACAGCCGCCCTGTGAGCCGAGACAGCTGTCGCTGTCCCAGGGAGCGGGGATGAGGAAACGGAGGCCGGAGGGCTCCATGACGGTCCTCCCAAGGTTGCACCACCTGTGCACCAAGTCCAGGAGCACAGGACCCACTCTGGGTGGGAAGCAGGGACAGGCTGCCCGGGGCCGGGCGGTGGCGGGGTGGGTAAGAGGGAGGCCGCAGCACGTCAGGCCTGGGGAAGGGCCAGCTGGACCTTGGGTTACCCTCCAAAGCCACAAAGCACAGTCTGCCAACAGGCCAGCCCAGAGGAAGCAGTGGGGCGGTCACAGAGCCACTGGTTTGCAAAGCTGGTGAGGAAAGGTCCCTGGGACACAAACTCCGTTCCCTGGCCTGCCCCCAGGGAGAAAACAAACCTGAGAGTCACAGGGGGCCAGAGCCCTCCGGTCCCCGCGGCCCCTCCCCCCACACCCAAAACGAACGAACGAGCAATCGGCCCACCACCCGCCGCTGCGTTTCCGGCCTTTCCAGCCGTTGCCCTGGTCGTGGTGTCCCTTGGAACCTGCAGTGGAGCAAGCTGTCCTCTTGGTGGGGACACCGGCTTTGACTCGGCCCAAACGTCCTCCGTGTCATGCCAGGGCCATTGCTGGCGGCTCGCTTTGTCCAAGAGGGCTTCTCTCCCAAGATACCCGCCCGCCCGTGGGATGCACCAAACTCGGTTTGAATGTCAGAAACACACCCCCCCTCCGGCTCCCAGCTGTGCCCCCAGCTGTGTTATTTTGGGCAAACTGCCAACTACCTCTGTGTCTCGATCCCGTGTTGTTTTATAGGAGAATAAATGGAACCTCCTTGGTGAGGGTGCTGGGGTACAGAGGAGACCCCAGGGGGGCCCAAACGTCCTTCCAGCCTGGGGCCCTGACTGTCAGAGGTCAGGCACCCTGGGCCTGTCCCCTTGGATGCTGCTTGGTCGTGTCCACTTCCTTCCCAGACACATCGGGCCAACACCCACCACGGAGCTGGGCTTTCTTTGTCACCTGCAGGAGCAGCGAGCATGTGCCCCTGGGTTATGTGCCCCTAATGCCAAAGTAGCTTTACAGTTCAACTCATTCAGTCACTCATTCATCCACGCATCTATTGAGCACCTACTGCATGCCAGCAGCTTCTGGGAGCTATTGAAAAATACAAAAGGTGATCTTTGTAACAGTTTCAAATGATTTCTAAAAGTCCATAGAAAATTTTCTTTAAATCACCTGTCTTGAAGACCTAAACAAGCAACTCTCCAATAAAGACATTCAAATGGCCAATAGGCACATGAAAAAATGCTCAGTGTCGCTATTAGAGAAATGCAGATCAAAATTACAATGAGATATCACCTCACATTGGTCAGAACTGCCCTCATTGAAAAGTCTACAAATAACACATGCTGGAGTGGGTGTGGAGCAAAGGGGACCCCTCCTACACTGTTGGTGGGAATGTAAATTGGTGCAGCCATTTTGGAAAACAGTATGGAGATTCCTCAAAAAACTGAAAATGGACTTACCGTATGATCCAGCAATCCCACTCCTGGGCATATATCTGGAGGAAACTCTATTTCAAAAAGACACATGCTCCCCAGTGTTCATAGCAGCACTATTTACAATAGCCAAGACATGGAAACAACCTAAATGTCCATCAACAGATGACTGGATAAAGAAGAGGTGGTATATTTATACAATGGAATACTACTCAGCCATAAAAAGAATAAAATAATGCCATTTGCAGCAACATAGATGGACCTAGAGATAGTCATTCTAAGTCAAGTAAGCCAGAAAGAGAAAGAAAAATACCACATGATAGCACTTATATGTGGAATCTAAAAAAAAAAGAGAAAAAGAGGATACTAATGAACTCATCTACAAAACTTGCAGACGTAGTAAACAGTCTTATAGTTACCAGGGAAAGGGGGTGGGAAGGGATAAATCTGGGAGTTTGAGATTTGCAAATGTTAGCTACTATATATAAAAGTAGGTGAAAAGATTTCTTCTGTAGAGCACAGGGAACTATATTCAATATCTTGTAATAACCTTTAGTGAAAAAGAATATGAAAATAAATATATGTGTGTATATGCATGACTGGGACATTGTGCTGTACACCAGAAACTGACACACTGTAACTGACTGTACTTCAGTTAAAAAAAAAGATTAAAAAAAAGAGTGATGCCAAATCCACAAGAAAATTTTTTTTTTAAAAAATCACCTGTCCTCCTGGTTACAAGAAAGAACCGTGGGCCTCAAACCATGCAGATCTGATTTTTTTTTTTTTTTTTGCTTATTCCAGCCTGTTTTTTTTTAAATTGAAGTGTAGTCAGTTTACAATGTGAGGTCGATTTCTGCTGCACAGCATCACGTTTCAGTCATCCGTATGCATATATATATATATATATATATATATATATATATATATATATATCCATTTCCATATTCTCAGCCCTGAATTTATATCCTTCCTCTCAGCCACCTAGAGCTCCGGCAAGACCCCCACCTTGCGGGGCCTCGGTCTCTGCATCCTTAAAATGGGGATAATGACGGTGGCATTCCCACTTGCAGCGAGAAGGGACACAGGACAGGGCCTGTCCTTCCACTCCCTCCCTTCGACACCATCCCTGGAGGAAACATAACGCAGTGTTTTAAGATCACAAAGAATCCCAAGTCCTTGTCACATTCAGTCTTAAAATTAGCACCAAGATTAGTGCAGCGACAATCCTACCGTTGTGCTTGGGGGAACTAAGATTCAGAGGGGCCGCATGCTCTGTCCACGGTCACACAGCAAGTGAGGGACACAGTGGACCTCAGGCCTGCCCGAGCCCAGGGAAGAGAATGTGTCAGCTGAGCCCGGGGCCAAAAGCAGGGGCGTCGGTTGAACAAGTCCCTCGTCTGTGCCCCGGAGACCAACCCCTGGGAAAACCAGATACTTCCCAGGCTGGGCACAGGCTGCACGGGCTATTTTCAGTTCTCCCACACATGATACAAACAGGAATCTGGGGAGACCCAGATCATTGTCCCGTTGGGAACCGAGATGCTCAGGGTGGCTGCCAAGAGAAAGGCTGTGAGTGCCGAGGGTCGGCGGGGTGGGGGCAGGAGAGCAGAGGGCTGGAGGGATGCCTTCACGGTTGGGGTGCAGTGCTGGAGAGAAGCCCCATGGGGGGCCCGGAGCAAGGGCCTGGGAGAGGCGGGGGCGAGTCGGCCTGACTGGGAGAGGAATCCGAGGCTTTTCCAGGTCAGGCGAGCGCACACACACACACACACACTCACACACACACACACACACACACATATGTCCTCCTGAGCTGGGAGCCTGAGACAGGGTTTGAGCAGTTTGTTTGAACTGCGATTGGAGATGTAGGTCAGGGAAGGAAGGAAGCCGTGGAAGGAGCGCTGTCAGCCAGTAGCAACAGTCCCCATGGGGACCTCAGAGAACAAACTCAGGGTGATTCCACCACCTCGGGGCGAGGAAGCAGGCGTGCTCCTAACCGCCCTGCAACGTGGCCATTGGCTCGGGCAGCTCCTAGGGTGTGAATTTCCCTGCACAGAGACGTGCAGGTCCCGGATGGGTCGGTGTCACAGCGCTACCAACCAGCATCCACGGCAACGAGGCTGTGCCAAGCTCAGACCATCCCGCACACCCCTGTTCACCCAGCACCGCCATGTGCCCAGCCCCGGCCACGCACCAAGGCACAGCCTCGAGCTCGCAGTCAGGTCTCCCCTCTCGGAGGTGGCATCTCATCAGAGAGATCAAAAATGAGACAAGCATGGTGGGGAAACAAAAATCCTACACAGGATTCGTGCACGAAGGGGCTGATGGAGGGATAAACAGAACTCTGCACATCCATCCAAAGGCATATTACTCAGCTATAAAAAGGAATGAAGTCCTAAATCTTGGCAATAATTATGCAATGCGGAAGAAGTCTGATACAGAAGGCCACGGATATATTGTATGATTTCATTCATATGAAATGTCCAGAGTAGGTAAATTCACAGAGACAGAGGCAGGTTAGCGGTTGCCAGGGTCTGGGGGGAGGTGGATGGGGAGGGACTGCTAGTGGGTAAGCGGCTTCTTCTGGGAGTGATGAAAGGGTTCTGAAATTAGAGTACTGATGCTGGTGCAATCTTGCGACTACACTAAAAATCACTGAACTGCGCCCTTTAAAAGGGTGAATCTTATGGGAAGCGAATTCATTAAATCTCAATTCTAAAAAACACGCAGAGGGGCCATCTTTAGATGAGACGGTCAGGGAGGGCCTCCAGGAGGAGGTGATGTTTTAGCCGAGGTCTGAAGGACGATGGGGAGTTGGCCACAGGGCAGGCAGGAGGGGGCGTGGTGTGTAGAGCGAGTGACAGCGGGCTGAGGACAGTGAGCTTGAGGGGAGGGGGCCAAGGCAGAGCTGGGGGGCCGCAGCAGCCCCTGTATGGCTTCGCATCCATGCTGAGGGGGTAGCTTATTCTGAGAGCAATGGGAAGTCGGCTGGAGGGTCTCCAGCACAGGAGAGAGACGGGATGGGAATTATGCTTTAAAGTGTGGTGGTGGGTGGAGAGGAATGGATTAGAGGGGCAGGAGGCAGACCCCCCCCCCCAGGAGACCAGTTGCCCCCTGGGAATCACTTGGGACTGGGGCTTACCTGGTACCAATGTGTTCTCACCCTCCTGCCTTAAGGAGGGGCCGTGGGTGGGGTCACCTAGCTCTGGCTGGCCACTTGCATCCAGTGGTGTCTTAAAGGCACCCTTGCCCTCAGGTGATGCGTTTCAGGCTAGGAGAGAAAAGGCCGCAGCACCGAACAGGGGCTCAGGGGGAGGCTGCCTGGCAGGGGCTGGGGGGAAGGTGGGCAGGGAAGGTGGTCTGCAGGTGAGTGAGAGACAGCAGGACAGGGACCCTGGGACCGCCTGGGAAGCAGCCCAGACTTTGAGCTTGCTGCCAGGCCAGCTGCCCAGGCTCCTCAGTGGGGCACCAGCCCAAAGGGCAGAGGCCACCAGGACCAGGAAACCTGGAAGGGGAGGCCCCTTGTGGGTGGACTTGAGGCCGAGGAGGGGCTGGTGGTCATCCAGGTTGGGGAGGGCAGGTCCTGCCTCAGCCTGCCGGGGAGCCAAGCCAGGCTAGGGGACCTCGCAAGTCACGGTCAAGAACTGTTCTGAGAGCGGAGGGAAAGTCCCCACCCAACTCAGACGGCTAATGGACCACGTGGGCTCCTCAGGAAGCCGGCAACTTCCCAGGAGCTGGAACTGGGGAATCTTCTCAAAGAACAATGCCTAGGGAACAACACTGCTCTTCAGAGCTGGCTGAGGGAGCCACACCGGACACGTGCATCCCGCATCAAGCGTTCCTGTGTGCCAGGTCCTAGCTGGCCATCATGGGAAGGCTTCCTGGAGGAGGTGACCTTTGAACTGGGCCCTGAAGGGTGGTGGGAGTTTTCCAAGGAATAGCAGGTAGAGAGAACCCATGAGCACAGACCTAGAGGTTGGAAAGGGCCTGCAGCAACCCGGGAACTGAGCCTGGGGCAGCGGGTGGAAAGCTGGGGGGACTCCTCTGGGAGGGGTATGGCCCTAGGATCTCTCTGCCAGGAGCCCCTCAAGCTAGGCCGACCTAGGATGGGCCAGCTACTCCCTAACTGGTTAGATTCCTTTGACTCTCCCAGCTTCTGGGCCGAGTGTTTGCCTGGTTCCATCCCTGACAGGTCCTTCCCCAGGTGAGACTGCCGACGGCGTGGGGGACGACAGGGTGACAGAACCGCACATTTCTGCAAGGAGGGACTCTGACACAGTTCAGAGCCAGACAGGAGTGCATCACTGAGGCGGTGGCTCCCACCATCTCAGGGAAAGACCACTTTGCAGACCCCCTGGTAGGGAATCCCACTGCAGAAAGAGGCCTCAAAGACATGCAGGCACCCCCTCTGTGTAGTCAGGGAAGCCACAAGCACATAGGGCGGAAGGCTGCACGCAGCCCCAGGACCGGACCCAAGGCTCAGCAAACTGCCTGCACTGGAATTCAGCCCCGCACACCTCTCAGCCAGGACACACAACCCAACGACGGTGCGCACGCACGGCGGCCCTGCCTGCAGCTCTCCCGCATAGCTCTGCGGTCCCGCTACGCGGCCTGGAAAGGCCCAGATCCCCACGCCTGCCATGCCCTGCTCTGTGCTACTGCTTGTTTCTGTTGCAGAACAGCTCACCTCGAGCTGCCATCAACCCCTGGACTTTCAGAATGGATGCTTCTGCTACTATTTATTTATTCATTTTGTTTTTTTTTTAATTGAAGTGTAGTCAGTTTAGAATGCTGTTAGTTTCTGGTGTACAGTATAGTGATTCAGTAATGCATATATATATATATATATTCCTTTTCACATTCTTTTTCATTATAGGCCATTACAAGTCATTGAATATAGTTCCCTGTGCTGTACAGTAGGACCTTGTTGTTTATCTATTTTATCCCTCCACCCCTCCTCCTTTCCCCATCTGGTAACCCCAAGTTTGTTTGTTTGTTTTTTAACACTGTTCTCATACCCATATTGAAATAGACTTTGAAGTGCCTTCTTTCCTCCTTTCTTTCTTCTTTTATTGGGGGGGATTATTAGGTTAATTTATTTTGACAGAGGCACTGGGGATTGAACCCAGGACCTCACGCATGCTAAGCACGTGCTCTACCCCTGAGCTATACCCTCCCCTCCAGGTTTGTTTTCTATGAGTCTGTTTCTGTTTTGTAAATAAGTTCATTTGTCTCATTTTTTAGATTCCACATATAAGTGACATCTTAGCGTACTTTCTTTCTCTTTCTGGCTAACTTCATGATGTATGATAATCTCTAGGTCCATCCATGTTGCTCCAAATGGCATTATTTCATACTTTTTTATGGCTGAGTAGTGTTCCATTCCATCTTCTTTATCTAGTCATCTGTTGATGGACATTTAGGTTGCTTCCATGTCTTGACTACTGTAAATAGTGCTGCTCTGAATATTGGTGTGAAGGAATCTTTTCAAACTAGAGTTTCCTCTGGATATATCCCCAGGAATGGGATTGCTGGATCATAGGGTGCTTCTGCTACTATTTAACTCTACTTCAAGTGAAGGCAGTTTTGGGAAGATGGGCAAGTCAGTGGGGCCCTGATGGTCCGGAGAACTGAGGACCCCCCAGCCGCCAGCAGTTTCCACTGCAAAGTATGGTGGTTCCATCAGACAGCAGAAGCTAGTAACTGGGAGGGACACGCGGGTTTCCATCTGTAGTGGGTGCAAGGGGACAGCAGTAGGGTCACACAGTGCTGGGGGCAGTCTGGGCCCCCGATCCCGTGACAAAGTTGCTGAAGCACCAGAAAACCTTCATTACTGCCCTTCCAAAGCCCACATCTCCTGTAGCCACCGAGCTGACGTTTTAGAAATCAAAGCCCAACTCTGACCCTGGGGGTCAGCACAGCCATTTGAACTCGTGGCCACACGGGTTCCCTCAGTTGAAGTTGGGACATCGATTGGGAAAGAGGGGAACCCTGAACATTGGAACAGATCCCATCTGGAAATACTGCCAGGCGGCTGAACCTCCAAATTCCACAGAACTCTCCTGCCTGGAGAAGCCGCCCCCGGGCCCCGCTCTGAGGGGTCAGCTTGAAGGAGCTGGGATAATCACTCGTAAGGGAGATGCTTCCTCAAGGGGCCAGTACTCCTCTTGCTTCTGGATCTAAACTCAAGCCACAGGGGCAGGGGTTATAAAATCTGACCCAGGAAGATGCACTGTACACAGCAAAAGAACTAACAGGCACCTCCGGCTTGCAGTGGCAGAAAGCCAGGCTCCGTATGCGCAAGGCCCTGCGGGCGTTACACCGGGTAGAAGGAATGCAATACTGGGTCAGCTTCACTTTGATGTGGGCGCCCGCACCTGTCCTAGACTCAGTGTATTAACCCAGAGCTGGGAGAAGCGCTTAACAGAATGCTCGTTTCATTGACTGAAATCTGGACCCAGTGGTAGCCCTTTTTTTTAAGTCAAAATTTAACTTTTTTTTTAATTGAGGGGAACTTTCTTTCAATTCTATAGCGCTTTACAATTTCCAAAGTTTCACACACATGACTTCACATCATCCCATAATAGCCTCCCCCCACCCTCTCCTGCCCCTCCCCCACCCCTCCTCCACCCCTCTCCTGCCCCTCCCTCTCCCCTCTCTCCGCTGGGAACCACTGGTTTGTTCTCTGCCTGTGAGCCTGCTTCTTTCTTGTCTTATTCCCTAGTTGGCTGTATTTTTTGGATTCCATGTTGAGTCCATCCAAGTTGCTGCAAGCGGCAAAATGTCCTTTTTCACAGCCGAGTAGGATTGCATTGTTTATGTAGACCACAGCTTCTTTACCTGTTGGTGGACACTTAGGTTGCTTCCATAACTCGGCAAATGTAAGTAATGCTGCTATGAACATTGGGGTGCGTGTATCTTTTCAAATTAGTGGGATTTTTTTTCCCAGTATATACCCAAGAGTGGAATTGCCAGGACATAGGGTAGCTCTGGTTTTCATTTTTTGAGAAACCTCCATGCTGTTTTCCACAGTGGCTGCACCAACTCACATTCAGTGGTGGCCCATCTTAAACAGAGGTGAGGTTCCGGGACTTCCCGGGTGTGCTATAGAGAACGGTTTTTCAACTTCGGCACTATTGGTATTTGGGGCCAGACGACTCTTTGTTGCAGAGGTTATTGTGGGGCTTAGCAGCATCCCTGGTCCATGAGGTGCTAATAGCACACCCCTCCCGGTTGTAACAACCAAAAGGTCTCCAAACATTGCTAAATGTCCCCATGTCGGCTGGGGGTGGGAAGCAAAATCCTTCCCGGTTGAGAACTACCGCTGTAGAGACAGTCCCCAAAGCCCTGGGGAAACGGGACTGTGGAGCGCATTCATTACACACAGCCTGCTCGCCCACGCCCTGTCCACGCCCCCGGAAGGGCCCTTCACCAAAGCTTCGAGAAATACATTGAGAAGAGGAACCCAGCATGTGGCTGTTCTCTGTGGACCGGGAGTGACTTTGGGAGATGCTGCCACTGAAAAGAACTTCCTGAATTCAGTGAGGATGAAGGCCTCCCAGTGCAGCAGGGCCGAGGAGACGGGGAGGGTGTAGCCACCATGATGGAAACGTGATAATCAGAGTAACGTGACCCACAGAGGTCCTTGGCCGTGGCTCATGGATCACGAAGTGCCTGGGACTGAAATGCTTAGTTTGACCATATGAAATTGCTGATAGGCGACCATTGTTGACCTGAACGACCATGAAACAGGGTTCAATCTAATCAATGAGCAGCATCCTGGGGTCTTACTTGACTGGAGTAAGAAAAACAGCTCTGGAGCTGGTGCACAGGACAACCTACTGACCCACTGCACTGACGACATCACGCAGGTGGGCCCCGACCAGCCAGACGCACAAATGCTCTAGAAATCTTGACTCACACGTGTCAGCCGGTAGGAGGTGATCCCCACAAAATGCATTGAAATTTCTAGAGACACAGTGACCTGGGGCATATTGAGAGAGCCCCACCAAGAGGAAGCACAAGTTGTCAGACCAGCCAGCTCCTGGGAGGCACCACGACACCTGGGGGGCCTCTTTAGATTGTGGACGCAACGTTTATTCCCTGAGGTGTGCTCCTCCGACTGGCTTACCTGTGAGGCTGCCAGGTGTGGGCAGGACCCGGTACGAGAAGGCCCGGAGATGCGTCCAGGCTGCAGGCCCTGGCTCAGAGGACGCAGCTAGAGGTAGCTGTAGTTCTTATGATCATCACTGCACGGGCCCCCAGAGGAGAGGGACAAAGTGCATCAGAGAGGTGAGAACAGGACATGGAGGGTGAGATCCTGAGCCCAGAGGAGGTGTTCAGAGCTGCCCAGCTCTGCATCCCCTCAGCCTCATCCAGCCCCTCATTTGCCTGTGCAGCCAGCCGCCTGCCTCAGGGCCTTTGCTCATGCAGTTTCCTCTGCTGGGGATGACTTCCTTCCTCTTCTCACCTGAGCCACTCCTGCCCAACTTTCCCCACAGGCTCCCTCATCACCTCCTCCAAGAAGCCGTCCTGATCTCCCTGGACTGCCTGGCCCTAGTGCCTTCTGTTCAGATGCAGTTTTACATGTGTCCGGGTCATCTGATTCCAGCCTTGCCTACCATCTTCCCGAGGGCAGAGACCTCATCTGTTGATTCATCAGCCCGGAGCACAGTGCCCGGCACCTGGCCGGTGCTCAGTGACCATCCACAGTGTGTGCGGTGATGCCTGGGAGGCTGTGAGCGCTCCCTCCTGGCTTGGAGGGACCAACCCACCACATAGCAAGCAGCTCGGCAACAAGGGGCCACAGAAGGGCCCGGCACAATCCTCCTGCCCGCAGGGACCCCCCAGCAGAGGAGTCCAGGCCTGCACCCTTGTAGGACGCGTGGGGTGGACCACAGAGTCCACCTGTGAGGCCCATGACAGGAGACCATGAAGAATAAAGTTCCCTTCTACTGGAGGGGTGGAGGATGGCACCTGATGGCTGGGTGGTGACTGTTCAGAGCAAGAGGACAGAACATGAGGATCTCCAGGGCAGGGATGGCATCTCGGTCGCCACATGGCCAGCCCTGGGCTGGCCACTGGAAGTAGCCCTAAGCCTCGCTGAGGGAGGGAGGGGAGGAATGACAGTGCTTCCGGGGTCACAGAGAGCTTTTCTGCCCAGGACCTGATTCCTTCCTCACGGCAACTCCATGAGTCATTCTTTTTCCCACCTGACAGTTGAGGAACCAAGGCCTAGGGTCACCCAAGATTTGAGGCAGCCACAGGGGCCCCACGTGTGGCTGGGGGTCTCCCCACTGTCCCTGCAGGAGCCCAGAGGATTCTAGGTGGCAATGGGACATGGCAAACCCAGGCACAGAGTGGCTTTCTCATTTACAAGCACCTCTCATTAGTTTTGAAAGAAACAGATTTCCAGACCAAATAAGGCGGTGGACTTCAGAGCCGCTGCCCACTTCACACAATTCCTTTTAAGAGTTCAAATGCAATTACACTTGGAACTTGCAGGGATTGGCTCCCCCCACCCCCCACCCCACCGGCCTCCAGCCTCCGCATGTAAACAAGCAGCCCAGCTGGGCCCCAGCTGGCCTGCCTGGGAGAGGAGGGAGGGTCACCAGCCGCTGCCTGCCGCCTGCCCAGCCCCTCGCTCTCAGCCTTGGGCATGGCCATGAGCTTCGGTATCCTCAAGCCCCTCTTCACCCCTCCAGAAAAACAAATGCCCCTGGAGGTCAGCTGGACCCTGCAGGTAGCCCTGCGATCCAAGCCCATCTGAGGTTCACACTTGGGTGGGGACATCGGGCTCCTCCGGCTGGGCACAGGGGTCCTGCAGCTCCATGGCAGGTGCAGGGGAAGTTCAATTTCTGGGTCCTCTTTAAGGTACCCACAGAGGCACCCCCTGCCTCCAATCTGGGCACCGTGTGCTCCAGCAAAGAAAGCACTCATCAGAATTCCCTCAGGCTCCCTGGGCCATGAGAAAGTTGGCCCAGGGCAGCGGGACCTTCCCTGGTGGCTCCCTGGGAATCCACTCCTCACCACCCCCGCCCTCATGGCCATCCCTCTGGCCCCTGCACCCCCCAGGCTTTGGCTCGATGCCCCAGGACCCCGCGGGGGGCTCGCAAGGGAAGAGGGGGAGCTGACTCATCCTCCCGCTGAGCAGCGCACGCACCAGGCACCACAGCTGCCGATCTCCCTGCTCAGTCCAGGCAAGCACTGTGATTTTCCACTTGCGCCATCTGACTGCTATTAGGGCTGGGGAAAAGGGAATTCCTGGCTCCATAAGCCCACAGGGGGCCCTGGGCAGATTCCGGGATGGAAGGGGGAGTGGGGTGCCACCTGGCTGGCATCACTGTCCTGCTGCCCACACCAAAGGTCCCTGCACCACCCCTTCCGTGAAGCCCTCATCCCGCTGCTTCCTGGCATCTCAGCATCAGCCCCTCGGTACATTTAAACCACCGGTGGGGACCTGCAAGCCCCGAAATGCGCAGTGGGGGCCGAGGGAAGGCACCAGGCAAGCAGACAGCCTGGCGCTCCCTCTCCCAGGGCAGCGGGCAGCCCTGTGGAGCTGGATTAACAGCCGGACTCGGGCTGCAGTGCTCAGGCCAACGTGACGTCACCAGGCGGAGAGCTGAGTCCCTGTGGGGCCCTGGGGGGGCTCCTGAGCAAAGCATTCCTTCTCAAAGCCTCCTCCCGGCTCAGCCCCTCCTCCTCCTCCCCCTCCCCGCCCCCTCCTGCCGGGCCTGGAATTGGGTTTGGGGCGGGTTACACTTCCAAAGCCATCTCCTCCAGCAGGCGGGCAAGGGCTCTCCTCCACTCTGAGCTCGAGCTTCCCGAGGCTCCGGGCAGTGTTCTGCGCTGGCCTGCTGCCCTGGTGGTCGGCGACCAGAGGTGGGCGTCACAGGAAGAGCCCTCCACGAAGGGAGGCCTCGGAGCATCAGGCCAGCTGCAGGTAGTTCGCAGCGTCGAGGGCCCAGGGGGGGCATCCGGGCACCGGGACCGCAGGGTGAAGGCCAGGCAGGGAAGGAGAAAGAGGGAGGCACCTTGGAAACTGGCAGCCCCCAGAAATCCCATAGCCCCCAGTAGGAACCCTGAGACCCCAGGGCAGTGCTGTCACCACCAGAGAAGGCCCTCCTGCAGCACTCCTGAGGCCCCAGGAGTCCCAGGGACACTGGGCAGCTCTGAGAGTCCCCTCTCCTGAGTGGCAGGCCCCCACACTCTGGCAGTTCCTGCCCCGCAAGTTGTCTTCCGCTTCCAGCTCTGTCCTCCTGTGGGTGGGGGCTCCCCCTCCCCCACCACGGCCAGCGTGCTTTCTGGAAGGGCCGGGAGGGAACACCCAGCAAGAGCCGTGGCTCCCACAGCTCTCACGCACGCCGACGGCTCTCCCCTCCTCCACGGGGCTGAGCTCCGGCAGCTGTGGGGCCGGCCCCAGGGTGGACACCCAGGGGTCAGCCTCAGCAGTCAGCGGACAGCTGTGGCCCACCTTCCCCAAGGTGGGCGGTGCCTGGCGGGGTGTCCGCATTGGATGAAGGCTGTTCCTGAGACTTTCTGAAAGGTCTCCTCTGTGTCTGGGGGGAGTGACAGCCACAAGCCCACCTCATGGCCAGTGGCCGCCCAGGGACAAGGAGAGAGACTGGAGAACTGGCATCTGCCGGTTCCCACCGAGGCCTCCTGGAGGACAGCCTTGCCTAGCGGGGCGGGTGGGGGGCCAGGGTAGGCTTGCAGCTGGGCGTGGTGTGCAGGTGTGAAGGCATATGAGGAGCCGGGTAGGGCGGGCAGACAGGTAATGGGGGCCCATTCCTGGGCTTGTGTTTAAAGGGGAAGGTCAGGGGTGAAATGAGAGAGCAGCTTTTTTTTGTCTGCTATAGCTAAAGCTAGTTCTATCACAGGCCAGATCCCAACCTGAGGAGCACACACACTCACACTCACACTCACACTCACACACATGTCACACACATGTCTTCCTATGGCCCATGCGGGGTCCAACTTGGCTTCCCAATCTCTCTGCATAAATCCAAGAGCTTTCCAGGTGGCCCGTTGCCTCAGAGACACACGAGGGACACCCACATGTCAAATCAACCAGCAGAGGTGAGCTGGGCCCCCACCCTCGCTCTATGCCCAGCCCCAGCCAGCTGCCCTGGAGGCATCTGTGTTGTTGTGGGGGGTCCAGCCCTGCAGAGGTGAAAGGAAGAGGCTCTCAGAGTCAGGGCACCCCTGGGGCCCAGACCTAGGGGTGATGTGCTTCTGAAAGGGCAACCAAGAAGAGCTGGACCAGTGGAGAAGGAGTGTGGAAGGAGGGAGTACCCCAGGCCAGGAAGGATGGGGGAGAGGCAGGTAGTTTGTGGGTGCAGGCACCAGCAAGCCCCAGAGCGCGGAAAAGCCTGAGGCCTGTCTGTGGCAAAGGGGACAGGGGCCCAACTCAAGTTATGCGGGGGAGGGAGTTGGGGGGGGCACGAAGTACGCACGCCTCCTAGCACCCAATATCTGCAGGCCCACACTGCACACGCATCACAAGTGCTCACTTGTTCTCGCGCACAAGGGCTCCCACTGCCTGCGCAGCCACCTGGGGCGCCGGCGCAAGCCCCGCGCCGTGCGGGGCCGTGGTCCCGGGCCATGCCATCCGCCCTCCCGGCCCCGCCAGCTGCCCCTAGGGGCGGCCGTGAGCCACCGGCTCCGGGAGGCCGAGGGTTAAAGAGGGGCGGGCAGCTCGCGGGGACCGCCTCCCCGCGCAGCCAATGAGCGGCGCCTGCCCGGCCCCGCCCCGCCCTGGGCGGAGGGGCCGCGCGCGAGCGAGGCGGCGGTGGCCCTCAGCCGAGGAAGGAATTCCGGAGGAGTCAGGAGGAGGAGGGGCCTAGCAGCCTGCAGCCTGGCTGTGCTCCCGGAAGGCCCCTCCTCCGCTTACAGCCTCAGTGTCCCGCCTGCACAATGCGAGGGATGGGGGCTGGCGGACCAATGAGCTCTGACTGGCCAGGGTGGACAAGTCTTGCAGGGACGCCCCCTCCCCGACCTGTCACTTCTCCCAAGCCTCCTGATCTGCAGTCCTGGCCCAGTCCAGCTGCCCCTTCTCCAGCCTGGAGCTGAGGCTACCACAGCGGCCTCCGGGCCGGTCCCTCCTGCCGCCGCAGCCGCTCTAGTCCTGCAGATACACAAATCTGCCAAGCTACAGTGTGTGTGTGTGCGGCTGTCATAGTGTGCACCCAGGACAGGTGACCTCACCTCCCTGAGCCTCGGTGCCTTCATCGTGCCCTCATCGTACGGGGATAACTACACCTGCCTCACAGTCCGTAACCAGGACCACATGGGAGGACAGGTGTGGGCTGGCTGGCACTCGCTGACAAGAGGTTGATGATGGTGGCAAGGATGCTAATGATGACCAGGCTGTCCTGCCTTCCAGGCACCTGCAGAGGAAAGACCAGACACCTTAGCATGTTACATACACGTGGCCCAGGCAAGCCTTCTCCTCCAGGAAGTTTTCCTGCCAGAAATGACTTCTCCTCATCCACTCTCCCTTCTGGGACTGACTGCCCAGAGCCCCTGTCCCATGGCCAGGCATGAAGGTGGTGGCCAAGAAAGTGTGTGTGGGTATAGATGTATGTCTCCAGAAGCCTTCTGGCTTCAGAAATCTTACAGACCAAGCAGGAAAGGAGAGGGACTTCTTCCCCAGAAAGCGTCACTAGTGTGTCAGCAGAGGGGTGAATGAGGGTCCCGGGGCAGGAGGGGGCGGTGCACATGGATGTGACCTGCTCTGGACTCAGCAGGACACCCCGTCCTTCCCATAAAGCCTGTCCTAGGGGCCTGGGGAGGGGTCTAGGAGGGCATGGAGAACACTGCCGCCCTAATGTGAGCCTTTCTGCCTTGCCAGGTGGGCTGGGCGGCCCGGTAGCTGTGAGCAGAGCCAAGAGGAATCTGGACTCACCAGGCCTGGAGATGGCTGGAAACTGCTCTTGGGAGGCCCATCCCACCAACAGGAACAAGGCAAGTGTCACCAGGCAGCTCCTGTCAGAGGGGGCTCCTCTGCGCGGCTGCAAGACAGGTGCGGTGGAAGGGGGCAGACCCAGCCCAGCATCCCTGGCTCACAAGCTCTGCCAGCCAGGCCCCGTTCTCTAGCTCAGGACAGACAAGCAGACAGCAGGGCCCCTCTGGGCTCTGTGGCCTGGCCCTGGCTACTGGGTCCTTCAGATTCCCAGGGCCTTCACCTCCGGACATCCTTGAGTCCGGTCCCATGTAGACCTTGGGGTGTCAGTTACCAGCCTTCAGAGGCCTCATCATTGCTTCCCTGTGGATGTGTGGTGGGCAGCAATCTCCCAAGGCCAAGCCCTGCCAGGCTGGCTCCCAGGGGACCCTGATGTCACGTGCTCCATGGAGCTCTGGGCCACCCTGCCAGTGTCGCCCCCGGCTCGGGTCCATTATTCACAGTTAATCACTCGCCTCCAGGCTCCAGCCATGGCTGAGACTCTGACAGCCCATCAGGCTGACCCACCTCTTCTGCCCACACCCTCCTTTTTCTCTGAGGCCCTTAAAAACTCTAGAATTACCTCCCAAATCCCAGACAAAACACTCTCAAGTTGGAAGGACTCCTTGAGTTTACCACGTGTAACATCTGGGGAAACTGAGGCTCACACCAGTGTAGTAACTTGACTGGGGTGAGTCCAGGGGTCGGAAAAGAACCAGGACTCCTCCTACCCGGGGGTCCCAGCCAGGCCCGCAGCCCTTTCACCTTTGGTGGTGACCCCCGTGGAGTGGCCGCCACGGGGGACAGGCACAGATGGGACTGGCTCGGGAGTCTCCAGAAATCCCCCCTCCCCAGAGAAAAGACAGAGCCCAGGGAGGGGACCGTGTTCCAGGGCAGGCGTTTTACAAGGTGGTATGTGGCTGGGATGGCAGCTACACACCCAGTGACTCACCCACCCCCCCACTCTGACTCTGAGGAGAGGATTGCAGGGTTTTTCCAGCCTGCGAGAGGCAGAGTGATCTGATCTGTCCGATGCGGCCCCTGCAGCCCAGGTCCCTCCAGCGCCCGAGCTGGCCCTCCGTGGGCTCGTTTAGGCAGTGGGTCTTGTAAATTACTGGGTCAGCTCCCCAGCTAAGGGGAGGCTTGTAGGAGGCCACTCTGTGGCCTGAAGTGCCCAGAGCCATCAAAGGAAAGGCTGAGTAAGGAGCAAGCTAGAGGGTATGAGAGTTGACAGACAGACAGACACATGTGTAGCCAATAAATGTACTCAGAGAGTGATGGGTGGAGAATAAGACCCCGTGCCCGGACCGCATGGCATCTCCCCAACATTTGCCAGCACCCTCAGTCCCTGCTTGCAGATTCCCCTTGACCAAGCCAGGCCGAAGTTCCCTCCCTTTCCCTAAAAGAGCAATCTTTTAGGACCCAGCTTTCTGCCAGAGCTGGAGGCCATCTGGAAAGTGGCATAATGGTCCTGCTTCAAGAATCTTCTAATTTGTTTAGTTGTTGTTTGTTTTGTTTTGATTTTTTTGGAGGGAGAGTCACAAGCGATGAGAACTGATACCCAGCCTTAGATTAGGGGTGGCCAGGTTCAGGCCTTGTGGGAAAGAGTGCTGGGATGGATTGGTGATGTCTGCCAGGGTGTGGGAAGGGGAGTGACAGACAGTGCTCTGGGCAGCCTTGACCGCCTGGAATGAGAGGTCAAAATCGACAGCCTGAGAACCGAATCCAGCTTGTAGACGTGTTGTGTTTGGCAAACACATGGCTTTTTGAATGTGAACATTTAAAGATCAGGATAGTTCACATTGTGATCTAGAGTTCTGGCTTCTCTGGGGAGAGGGGAAAGAATGACCCACCGCTCAGCCCGCCGGTCTCCCCTGGCGCCCACTGGCTGGAGCAGGGCTGCTGCCCACTTACTCAAGACGGGTGCCCTCTGATCTGCCACCGCCCCCGCCAACTTGCCAGTTGCTTGCACTTGGCCCACCTTCATGCATTTGTATGCCAGCCTAGACCCCGCAGGCAAGACTGGTTCTTAGCCAGATGGACTCGTATAAGCAAACCAATTGTCAAAATACTGAAGTGTCCCCCCACAGCTTGATAAATAGCCACTGCCTCAAGGGTCGCCCCTTCTAGGGACCCCCTGGGCCAGATCCAGGTCCCTCATGATCCAGAATCCCAAAGGGTCACCCTGGCCCAGCAGGGGCCCACCTCTGATTCCCCAGGGCTCTCTGATCCCTGTCACTATGGGACAAGGTCCACTTTTGTTTTGAGAA
The DNA here is from genome assembly GCF_048773025.1 of Camelus bactrianus. Taxonomy (NCBI): domain Eukaryota; kingdom Metazoa; phylum Chordata; class Mammalia; order Artiodactyla; family Camelidae; genus Camelus; species Camelus bactrianus. The sequence goes on from NC_133548.1 coordinate 4,250,975, forward strand.
CTTACAAGTGACTCTATTTTTTTAAATAAATATTTTCATGTTTTAGTGTGAAAAATTGTTTCATGTACAGAAAGTCTGCACACACCTTCACCGATTCATCAACTGTTAGCCTATTGCCACCTGTGCTTTCTCTCTACGTATCTCTTGATAGATTGCCTTTCTGTCCCAGAACTATTTGAAAGTAAGTTGCAGACATCAAGCCCCCTAGCCTCCAAACAGCCTGTGTCTGCTAAGAACCAGGGCATGTCCGTGCACAAGCACTGCACATTTTCCTGTTCAGAAAATGTAACATTGGTACAACACCATTGCCTCTATTCCATAGTCACATTTCTCCAGCCATCCCCACGGTAGCCTCTATAGCAATGGTTAGATCCACTATAAAACCCAGGCTGACAGCCCTGCACTTGTTGGCCATGTCTCTTAATTTCTTTCAATACGAAAAAATTCTTCAGTTTGTCTATCTTGCGTAACACGGACATTTTCCTTTATGGAAGGCTGACTTTTCTTCACTGTCCCTCCTGTAGACTGCTGGCTGCAGACTCTGGGGCGTGGAGGGTGGCACTCTGTGGGACCGGGGTGCCCTGCTCCAGCTGGAGCCAGTGGTTCTACAAGTCTACAGTCAGGACCAGCACACCTGGAATCCAGTGGGGGCTTAGGGGTGGAGCTAGCACATCTGGACACAGGTGCGAGTTTGGGGGTGGAGCCCGGCCAGCATCATCAGGCCTCTCCCCTCCACGCCTGCGCAGATGTGTCCCGGTGTGAGCGAGGCCCCCGAGCTCTACAGCCGTGGCTTCCTGACCATCGAGCAGATCACCATGCTGCCGCCGCCGGCCGTCATGAACTACATCTTCCTGCTTCTCTGTCTGTGTGGCCTGGTGGGCAACGGGCTGGTCCTCTGGTTTTTCGGCTTCTCCATCAAGAGAAGCCCCTTCTCCATCTACTTCCTGCACTTGGCCAGCGCGGACGTCGGCTACCTCTTTAGCAAGGCCGTGTTCTCCATCCTGAACACAGGGGGCTTCGTGGGCGAGTTTGCCGACTACGCCCGCGCCGTGTGCCGGATCCTGGGGCTCTGCACGTTTGTCGCCAGTGTGAGCCTCCTGCCAGCCATCAGCTTGGAGCGCTGCCTGTCGGTCGTCTTCCCCGCCTGGTACTGGCGCCGTCGGCCCAAGCGCCTGTCGGCTGTGGTCTGCTCCCTGCTCTGGACCCTGGCGCTCCTGGTCACCAGCATCCACAACTACTTCTGCGTGTTCCTGGGCCACCAGGAGTCGGGGGCGGCCTGCAGGCACATGGACGCCTTCCTGGGCATCCTGCTGTTCCTGGTCTTCTGCCCGCTCATGGTACTGCCCTGCCTGGCGCTCGTCGCGCATGTGGAGTGCCGCGCCCGGCGGCGCCAGCGCTCCGCCAAGCTCAACCACGTCATCCTGGCCATGGTCTCGGTTTTCCTCGTGTCCTCCATCTACTTAGGGATCGACTGGTTCCTCTTCTGGGTCTTTCAGATCCCGGCCCCCTTCCCCGAGTACATCACCGACCTGTGTATTTGCATCAACAGCAGCGCCAAGCCCGTAGTCTACTTCCTGGCCGGGAGGGACAAGTCGCAGCGGCTGTGGGAGCCTCTCAGGGTGGTCTTCCAGCGGGCCCTGAGAGATGGGGCAGAGCTGGGGGAGGCCGGGGGCGGCACGCCCAACACGGTCACCCTGGAGATGCAGTGCCCCTCGGGGAACGCCTCCTGAGAGGCCGGCACCCGGAGGGGAGGCAGGGGCCAGAGTGGCCTGTGGCCTCCGGGGCCCTTTGTGGAAGGACAGGAGCAGAGGAGCCGCCCCGGTGCCCGAGTGCAAGGAGAAAAGTCTGCTTCCTGCCTCACGTGCCGCCTCCCCCTGGGCTGAGGCTGTGGGAGTGGCCGAGAGACATGAGACGGAGCAGCCACCTGCAAACAGGCCCTGGGGCCACGCCGGGCTCTCCCCAGCCTTGTCCTTTTTCCACGACCCACTGTATGGAAGTTGCCCCCAGGTGGGGCTCCTCCTTGCCCCAGGCTGGTCAGGAAAGGAACAGAAGGGGTCACCCGTCCACCTCCTGCCCCGTTAGTCAGCCCTCCTTGTAAAGAACAGCCAGCACCTGCGCCCGTCAGGCCAGCAGACTCGTCCCGCTGATTGGACACCTGCCGTCTCCATCCGGTCCTCTCAAGTCAGCACTGTGAGCAGACCTGCACGAGATGGTGCTATCGGGGACAGTGTTCTCCCTACCCTGCCTTGCAGCTCAGTCTTTCTGCAGATGACGCCTTGCCCCCCAGTGAATCCTTTGGAGACTGAAATGGGGCTTTCTGTCTTGGCGATGAGCTGGACACAGGAAGGACCCTTGGCCGGCTTGGTGGGTCACTCTCTCTTCTGACTCCGTGCCGGCCAGTGTGTCCGAGCTGCCATCAGCCTGGTCTCTGAGGCTCTGGGGGGCCTTCCAGGCCATCTCTGGGCCCCTACCCGAAAGTGGGCACTGGCTCCACCTGGCCACCTTGACCCACCTACAGGCACCGTGGCCCAGTGTAGTCAGGGGAAGTTTTATGAGAGACAATCAATGTGTATCAATAAACGTTTCTATCTTGCATTGAGGAAGGCTCACTGCCCTCTGTCCTGCCCGTGGTCTTGTTCCCACCATGAGGATTCCACGGGCAACCGAGGCCCAGATGAACAGGCTTTCCATGCCGCACCCCACGCAGCTGCTCTGCACCCCAGCTCTTGTGCCTCGTTCCCGCCTGGCCTGTCTCCACCCTTGGCGTGCTCCCTCTTCCAGTAGGATGTCCACTTCTCTGCCGGAGGGAGCTTGGTCAGCCGCGCTGTCCTCTTTTGGCTAACACCCAGGCCCTTTTCACCCACACAGGGACATCCTGCTCCCCCGGGAACCTTAGTTTTCTTCACACCTACTCAGTGCCAGGCTCTGTGCTGGCTGCAAATACAGTCCCTGCCCATGAAGAACACAGTGTGTCCACACAGGGGACCCCTGGGGTGGCAGCTGCATTTTCTGCTTTCTTGCCCCCCATCCAGAACCCTCTGTTCTGAGCTCTCTGAGGCTGGGGCTGGCATCCGTGTGCCCGGCACCTCCCCACTTCCCAGCAATAGGCTGGAGCCCCTCTCAGGAGACAGCCTCAATTAGGGCCGAGCCGGAAGTCCTCCTGACTGCCCCCTCGCCTCTGTCAGCCCCTGGAAGAGGCCCATCTGGGGCTCCTGGTATCCAGCCTGGGACCCTGGCCCCTCTGGGGGGAGATCTGGGCCCAAGGAAAGACCAGGCAGAGGCATCGGGGGTCCAGGCCAAGAGCAGGTCCAGCCCCTCTTCTGTGGAGGGCCAGGAGATGGCCGGGAGGACTGGCTGGCAGGGTGGCTGAGGGAGCAAATGGCCCATGAAGGGAGAAGTACCGCCCAGCAGCTGCCACTCTGCCCGCAGACCCTGGACTCCTTCTGCCTGACCCTGGTGGTCCCAGAGCAGGGGTGGCCACACCACCCTTGGGCCAGCTGGGCCCTGAGTGCATTTCCCTGATGACTGGCCCCCGGCCGCCCGACTTGTCCCTCTGGCCACTCTAGGCCACTGCTCTCAAGTTCCCCTTTCTCACAGTCCCAGCCGCTCCTCCCAGCAAGGCCACTGCTCTGCAGAGAGAGAGGACCCTGTGTGGTCCAGAGACGAAGGTTCCTGGAGCTTCCGGTGATGGAGGTGCCCCTTTGCCCCTCTCCCAGTGCTTGGGGCGCACCCACCCCAGCCTCCCACCCATCCCTCCCCGAGCCAGCCAGAGGATCCCGGGAAAGCAGAGTTGGAGGCCACCCCCACTGACACTTCTGGGGACTCAGAGAAGCCAGGTGGGGTCCTGACGACACACATGATGGGGTGGGGCTGGGAACCGCCAACCAGAAAGCTTCCACAGCACAGGCCTCACACAATGGGAAGGCCTCCGAGGCCTGCAGGTGCCCAAGGCGGCCTTCCAGAGCCTGACTCCTTAAAGTCCAGTGAACCGCAGCCCCTGGGAGTTCGCCTCTTCCTCAAGGGCCCCCAACCCTGGGCCTCCAGCCCTGACCCCCCATGGGGAGCTGCCCCCCACCCAGGAACTCAAGGGGCCTCCCTGCCTGCTGTCACGGCTCAAAGCCCAGGCTTGGTGGGTGGACAGAGAGCCCTCACCCACTGCCCGGGCCTGGAGGGCAGGGTAGGGCTGGGCCCCATGTGAACACGCATGTGCCCTTAGCGGGCGCTAGGCCAGGAAAGGTGGGGGGTGAACCCCAGGAATCAGGCCTCTCCCGGCCCCTGGAACCTTCTCACTACAGTCTTGCTAGAGAGCCAGTCCCTTTCTCCCTCCAGCCAATCCGGCCCCCAGGAGGCTTCCATTCACAACCTGACCACCTCATTTCTGTGCTAATGGAGGGGCAGTATAGATGCCTGCAAGCCAGAGCTTCAGGCCCTCGGCCACTTTCTTCCTCCCTCCTTTGGTGTCTAATTATTACAGGGGCCAGGGAGCTGGCTGCGGGGGTGGGGCGAAGTGCCTCTGCTATCCCTGCCGCCCCCAAAGCAGCACAGCCAGGTCCCCCAGTGGTCCCCCAAGCTTCTTTCCAGTTATCCCATCGAGGCAGGAAGCCAGGGGGCCCCAAGCATCACCCTGAAACTGCCTGGAGTGAGGAATCTGGCCATTCTCACCTGACAACTGCTGGTCCACAGAATAACAGAATTATGAGTCAGGGAGTGGGAGTCTCTATTCCTGTCTAGGCAGCTGGACAAAGAGCCATCACTTGCCCCCCTGTCCTGGCTGCTCTGCTCGATACAAAACCCAACTACCCACCCCCAGGACGTGCAGGGTGGGGGCGAGGGGGTGGAGGGGTGGCCACGGGCAGGGAAGGGCGCTCCACATTTTCATCTTTCCGGTCACTACTGTCTCTATAAAAACGAGCAAGTGGAGAAGCATGCTCTGTTAGATCACCCAAGGGATAAACACGGCCAAATTTGGGAAGCCAAGAACAAGCTGCAAGGAGGCAGAGGGCCGCCGCCCGCAAGCTATGGGACCTCGGTCTCCAGTGGCTCAGTTTCCCCACCCACTACGATCAGGTTTCAGAGGGGAGGGGAGTGGCCGCAAAAGGAGAGACATTCACAGGAACCACCAATCCCAGACCGGTGGTTGGGGGAATGGCTGCCATTTGTTGAAGACCTACTATGTGCAGAGGGCCCTGGGCTGAGACCTCCACTTATGAATATCACTTAATCTTCACGACAGTGGTCCACGATACAGAGTATTAGCGGTTGTTGTGGAAGCCTGGGCTCCCAAATGGGTTTCCTTGTCCAAGGTCAGTCCTGCCAGGTGGACAGCCCTGCCTGGGGCCCCAGTCACCATCCAAAGGCACCAGCACAGTGGTTTTCTTGTTTCCCTGGAAGCTCAGGCCTCTGAGCTCCGTGTTTCCCATCAGCAAAGCACTGGGAGTTGGGGGTTCAGGAGTTATGCATGGAATAGACAGCGCATGCCCAGCATAGCCCAAGGGCACCCCTGACCGGCCTTGTTGGATTCCACAGCCTATAGAGATCAAAGGAGGGGACAGCCCAGTTTCAGGCTGTCGGGTTCTGGAAGGGAGTGGGGGATGGGACAAGGATGCGTGGGCAACAGACAGCACAGAGAATGGCCTGAAAGCTGAGGCCTCCTCCTGTCTCATCTTCCATATTAATCAGAGGAAATGGAATGCCTCTCTGGCATCTGCCCGGCTTTCCCGAATCTCCTGCCAGTATAGTTTGGAGATAACTTGAGGTTTACATTTTAGGCCAAAATTTTGAAGCCCCAGGTCTCTTCTGCACAACTTGGGTTCAGAACCTTCAGCCAAGAAGATTCCTCCTTCCCAGAAACCAAGGGCTTCCTCTAGAAGGCGACACGGAGTGATGGGTCCATTTATGGTCCAGCCTCTCAGCGCGCGGGGAGAAGCCCCAGCCCAAGGAAGTGTGCCCTTAAGCACACTGGCAACCAGGCCAAGGCGTTCTGCAAACAAACTGCAGAATCTTCTCGAACCAGGATGACTTGAGAACGCCAGTGCAAAAATATGACATTCTAAGCCAGTGGGGGCTGGAGAGTAGCCAGCAGGGCTTTGGAGAGAACAACAGGACACAGTTCACAAAACTGAAACTCATGGAAACTCTGCCTCAGTGAGTCAGAGCGCCAGCACCAAGTTTCCTGGCGAATCAAGAGAAGGCTTCCCTGCTCAGACAGATTTTTTTCTTAAATCTTTGTCATTGATTTAATTGCAGTCTAATTTATATACAATTAAATGCATCCATTTAATATATAGTTCGGTGATCTTTGACAGGTGTATCTAAAGCTCATGTTATCATAAAATCAGTACATAAAATGCTTACATCTCCCCGAAAAGAACATTTCTATCACCCCCCGCAGAAGTTTCCTAGGGCATCCAGCCCTCATCCCACCCTGCCCCCAGCCTGAGGCAACCGCACATCTCTGCTTTAGCCTCTATAGAGATTACAGGTTAGTTTCACGGGCAGATTTTTATACCGTATCAGGCAGCACTTTTAGTGACAAATACCAGAAACTCAATTTAACTTAGCTTGGGGGAGAGAGGTACAGGTGGGGGCATGCGTGTGTTTAAGGGAGTGCACTGACCCGGATATCAGAGAAGTTCCAGAATGGTCTTCACTCCAGACACAGCTGGATCCGGGCCTCAAATGATGTTCCTGAGATTACTTCCCTTTTTTTTCCTGTTTCTCATCTCTGCTTTTGTCTGTGTTGCCTTTATTCTCAATAAATAGACTAAATGACAGGTAACTAACAGTTCCTAGTTTTCATTTGACAAATTCAGCAATCCCAGCAGAAAAGAGGGCAGCCCTTTCCTGATAATTGGGACCAAAGTCCAGACCATTATGCCCACCGGGCAGGCCCCAGTCTCATGCCCTTCCCTGGAGTGGGAGGTGGGCTGGGGCATAAGGAGGACGCCCACCTGCTGAAGCCCAACAGGCTGAGAGCAGGGAAGAGGTGAGCTCAAAGAGAAAGAATGAAAAGGAGCTGCTAGCAGGCAAAGTGACAACAGTGGGCCACATTCATCCCCCAACATTCCACCACCCACACACCCGTTTCTTGCCCATGTTTCATTTTATAACATTCCCACCCCAAATCTGTAGCTATATTATTCACAGCAGACAATGCACTCCCCCTAAAAGAGAGACAATTCGAAGTCAATTCCAGGGACTGCCCCCCTCCCCCAGCACCGAGCCCAGGATCTGTGGGCCATTTGCATCTCTCTCCATCAGATCCAAAGGTACTTCCTCTAGGGTTGGTACCCAGTCCTAGTGATAGGTTCCATCCATGCAATCCAAATGATGATGGCCACTCTCAAGACACACAATTCACTGTGGACAGGACAGATGGAATAACTATGACTTTTTTTTTAAATCGCATTTGAAAAGGAGAAAATAGAAACAACAAGTAACAGGAAGGGGATAGCTCAGTGGTAGAGCACGTGCTTAGCATGCGTGAGGTCCTGGGCTCAATCCCCAGTACTGCCGTTAAAAAATAAATTTTAAAAAATGAATTTAAAAAAAAGAAACAACACACAATGTTATTGGGCCATAGCATATTCTACACTGGACGGAAAGCAGTGAGGACTGGCTATGAGGGAGGTTCTTCTTCAGAGAGTAAGCATGGTCACCAGAATCCAAGACGGCCCCCAACAGTCCATCTTGTGGTATTCACAGTCTGGTGTAATCCCATCCCCACGGGTGTGGGCTGGACCGGGTCACTTGCTTTTAACTGACAGAACGGAGAGAAGACGATTAGGTTACAGGAGGCTGTGACTCCCACGGTGGGAGCAGACTCTCCGCCCTCCTGGCTTTAAGGAAGCAAGCTACCATGTTGGGAGCTGCCGGACCGGGGAGGTCCCCGGAAAGGGGCTGATGGCAGCCTCTGGCCAACAGCCAGCAACCCACTGAGGCCCTCGGTCCGACAGTCTGCAAGGAACACAATCCTGTCCACAGCTGTGGAAGTTTGGAAGAAGGTCATGCCCCAGGTAAGCCTTCAGACGAGACACCTCCAAAGACCGCTTCCTGACAGTCCCACAGGACGAGCCGCTTTGCCGGGTCTGGGGAAGCCGCCTCCAAACTCCTGCACTGTGTGTGGCTTCTTTGCTTTCAGTCAGTTCCATGATCTAATAACCAAAACCAGATCCCTTGTTGAGTTGTGGCCCTTGAATCTAAACCCTGGCCCGCGGCGTCCCATCCCTCGGGCACAGGTCTGGAGGACCAGCCGTCCCCCTGGCCTCAGCTGAATGGCCTCCATGAGACTCAGAGCCGATGGAAACAACGGCCCTGGGAGCAGGCAAGCAGAGCTGATCTGTCTCCTGCCACAGAAAGTGGGGCTTAACCACCCCCATGGCGTCAACCCGCTGGGGTCGGGCAGGCGCACACTTGAGGCTGGGCGTTTACAACATGCCTCTTTGCCTCTCTCGGGTAAGAGCTTCCCCATGGTCAGGATTCTTGGTTGCAAGTGACAGAATCCCTGTTGAAACATGGTTTGTGTAACTGAAATCAGTCCAGGTATGGATGGGCTCCAAGAACAGCAGGATCCAAGGACTCTGTCGATGCAACAGTAATTAGTCAAAAATGTGAGCATCTGTACAGACCAGGCACTGTTTCTAGGCACAGAAATTCCAAGAACAGGGGAACCCCTGCCTTCCAGAAGCTCATGTCTTCTTGGGCAGTTTGTTTGTGTCTCTTGGGTCTGAAGCCCTGTATTTCTCTCCTGACTCATTCTCAGGCTGTCACCTCCTGGAGGAAGACATCCACCATGGCCCTCACTCAGGAAGCCCAGAATAGAAGCCTGTGACAGTCCAAGCGGTTGTAAAATCAGGATGGTCCTTGTGCCCCAGAGCCACTCATGAGCACAGGGGAGCCTCCGGGTCCTAAGTCACCTCTGTTTCCAACCTCCCTCCCACCTGCCTGGTGCAGCGCACGTGTTAACTCCTGATTCTCTTGGGAAATTGAGGGTGGCTAGGGACAGATTCTGAGCATCACAGTGAGGACTTGGACTCTCAGGGAGGCCGCCTAAACTGCACAATTCTCTAGCTAAGAAGAGGCAGAACTCGGACTTACAAGGTGGTCCTGGAACCTGGGCCCAGTGCGCCCTCCCCCAACCCGCAGCCCTCCACATACAGAGCGCTGAGCGAGTCCATTAGTCAGAGCACCTCTCCTCGTGGACGTAATGGCCTCTCCACGTCCTCAAGGGCCCCTGTTCCTTCCACAGCCCCACCCTGACCCCCATCATCGGGGCCTGCTGATGCTCTGAGGTCCCCTTGGCTGTTCCAGACGGCCTTCAGGAAGGCAGGCATTGCCAATATGGCACAGAAGGCAATCCTTCCGTCACTCCTCTCAGGTCCCCAGCTTCCGTCTCCATTTCTCTACAACCCAGCAGACCCCATCCCTCCGGCAGGGAGCCGGGGAGCCACGCCCAGCCAGGCCCATTAGCCCCCGCCTGGCTCTTCTGCTGGTCTCCCAGTGGGTGGGGCGGACTCCTCTCCTGCATTTATACCTCAAGCTCCCCTCCCTGCATCTCAGAGGGAGACAGGAGAAGGTTCTACAGGGGTCCCAGAAGCGGGGCTCCTCTGAGGCCAGGGCGTGGGGCAGCGGGAGACAGTTCAGAGCATCCCTGTTAAGCCGTGACAGTGGGGCAGGAGAGGCTTGGGGGCCTGGGCCAACAGGAGCTGCCGAGCTTCCAAGTCCAGGAGCAAGGATGGGGCCAGCCACCTTCCCTGAAGGACTGAGTGCCACACCGGGGAGCAGGTGAGAGGGCCAGGTGTCTACTCTCTGGGTGGAGGCAGGAAGGCATGCTGGTGACAAGTGATGGCCTACAGTCCCGCTAACCCCCAGGTGAGAGTCCCGCTCTGCTGAGGGTGGCGGGGGGACCTGGGCGAGTGTCTCAGCTTCTCTGAGCACGTATCTTCTAAATAAAATGGGCTAATGAAGCCTACCTTTAAAGTATTTAAAGGGGTGATGAGTTCTTACCATCCCCCTGGGTGCCTGCCACCTGGAGGTCCCCCGTCAGTGGTAATAGCAGAGCCAGGATGCAGGTGACACCAGCAGGTGTGGGGGAGCACCATTTAAGGAGAAGACGTACGACTCACTGTTGAAGAATCAGTGAGGTAATATATTTTCATTTTAAAATAATGGATGTGTAAATGCACAGGAAAACACTTCAAGGATATAGACACACAGTAAACAGTGATACCCAGGGTGAGGGCAGAGCAAAACCTTATTTCTTCTTTACCATTCGAATCTTTAAAACTAAGACTATTTTGTGGAGGGAGGGGTAGAGCTCAGTGGTAGAGCTGTGCTTAGTATGCACAAGGTCCTGGGTTCAATCCCTGGTACCTCTGTTTAAAAAAAAAAAAAAAGGCTATTTTGGTATCTAACCTATGGAATTTAAAAAAAAATGTTTAAGGTACAAGGAGAAACAGACACTATCACAACAGTAGTAGGAAATAACACATTTCCATCAGTCTTTAGTGGAATAGACAAAAATTCAAACAAGGCTTTCAAGGACAGAAAGACCAAAACTAACTCAGTAGTTTCTAGATTTTAAACCATCATCCACCAATAAACCGTCACTGAGCAGCAACTCCCACAGGCTTGGTACAGAGGGATGAAGCCAGCCCCAGGCCGGCCTGCCGGGCTCACGGTGACAGATGCCCCAGGGCAGCTGGCATGTAAGGCTGGATGGAGGGAAGCAGGGGAGGCTGTCTGGGGGCTCTCTGCAGAGCACTGAGGCCAGGGGCACCTCCACATTTATGCAGCACCCACTGTGTGCCGAGACCTGACTCAGGGATGGCTGAGACACATCCTCCCCTCCACCCACCCCAGCTTTGTTGTGCAGGTGACCTCACTGCAGAGAAGCCAGGCATTGGCAATCACGTGGTCGATTTTCTTGCCGTGTGTGTGTGTGTGTGTGTGTGTGTGTGTGTGTGTGTGTGTGTGTGTGTGTGTGTGTGTTGTTTACTTCCATTGGGAAGTAGTCACAGTTCATTATTCCACTAAGTTGGTGCATTAGTCCGCTTGGCTGCTGTTACAAAACAGCACAAATGGGGCGCCTAAAACAACAGACATTTATTTCCTATCAGGCCTGGAGGCTGGAAGTCTGAGATCAGTTCGGTTCCTGGTGAGGGTTCTCTTCTTGGCGGGAGGACAGCTGCCTTCTCACTGTGCTCTCCCAGGGCAGGGGGAGGGAGGGAGAGTGCACTGGCATCTCTTCCTAAAACGACACTGATCTTGTTGGACTAGGGCCCCACCCTTATGGCCTCATTAAATCTTAATCACCTCCTTAAAGGCCCATCTCCAAGTACAGTCAGGCTTGTGGGAGGGTTAGGCTCTGACAGATGGATTTGAGGGAGACAAAATTCAGTCCGTAGCAATTGGGATAAGGACTCCTCTGTCTTCAGTTCCCTCTTTTCCTT